>NW_021939256.1:10236764-10354280 GCF_001715985.3 Manacus vitellinus
GGTGGAGAGGGAGGGAGGAAGGCGGCGGGGGTGGGGGGAGGTATTCAAAGAAGTCGATTTTGTCTTTTTCTCCCATTTTCGATGGGGGTGGGGAATGGTAGAAATACACAGTCACAGAATCGAAATGAAGGTCTGACTGAGGGTTGCAGGATAATAAGAGAGGAAAGGGAACACAGCACGAAAGGACACTGCAACATCTTAGGGGAAGCAGTAGATTTAGCCATCCAGTATTTGGTCTAAATGTAATAATTATGCATGCACTGGGAGGTGTTTCTTGTACGCATACATGCCTATATACAAGCGGTCAGAACTCAAACACATGCATGTCCATTCCCCAAAACCCCTTTACTCTTCTGCAAGATGCCTGTTATTTCCCTCTTTGCAGTCAAGTAAAGGAAGCCTGTTATATTTCTACTTTGGGGAAACTTCTCACTTCTTTTCCTATTTACAGACAAGTTTTTGAACTAAATGTAAACCTGATTCTTGTTGTCCTCATCTCTTATCCACTTTAGTTTTTTTTTCTTCTTTCACCTTTCTACCTTCCTTTCTTCCCCCCCCCCCCCCCCCCCGCCAATCTGGTTCTCAGTCTATTTTAGCATAGAAAAAAACCACACACACGTATTTGACAATAAGGGATCTTACCTTGGGTAGAAAGTCCTTGTTGAATATACATAACTGAAAAGAAAATGAATCCAACATAAGCTAGAAAGATCCCCATCATTCCAAGATGAAGAAGTCACATCAGGGTAAAAAAAAAAAGCCAAAGATGCCCTCAAAAAAAAAGAAAGAACTGATGTATGAGTGTATGTACGTATCTCTAAATGTATGAACAGAAAGAAATTTCTAATGTTACAAAAAGGCTCTGTATTGTAGCCCTAGCTGCGACACTGGCAGCATTCTGCTACTCGATGGAGTCTTTTTCCTTGAGAAGAGCGAGTATTGCAACACAGTGTGGTTCAGATGAGCTGTCTCAGGCGCTGTGTTGCTTGAAGTCCAGACTCAGACTAAAAAAACACAAACCGTTGAAAAGTGGGTATCAGCTGCTTTCTGCGCCTTTTTTCAGCTACCTGGCAGCTTCGCCCAGCGTCAGCTCTTGCTGCTCAGGATGTCGTGATGACTGCCCTCCCTACACACTGATCCAGTTTGGGAAGAGAGGAGTAGGGGAAAGAAAGGGGGGGGGGGAGGGGAGGAAAGAGAAGTCTACCGTGCTTGCATTGCTTCAACTTTTCCCTCTAATGGCTGCGATAATGTCTTTAACCCTTCCCTCTCCCTCCCCAGTCTCTACACCTCTCTACCTGTTCTGACTTCTGCTGGCTCTGATGCTGGGGTAAAGCTGCGGGGGTTTTGTCGCTTTTTTTTTTTTTTTTCCCAATAGTGTACAGTTTATGATCGTAGAGAGAGAAGGGAGCCTTTACCGTACTGATGTAATCTTCGGTCTTACATCCCAAAACACTCAGTGGCTAAGAGGGCAATGCAGTGGTTTGATTTTTGGTGAGTTAAGCTGTTTCTGTTTTCTCCTTTTCCTCTCCCTTTTACAGAGTCTGAGGGGAAAATAGTTACTCAGTAATCCTATGGCACTCACTACTGCCTGCTCCAAATAACTATTCTTCTAGCAAATTACACTAAAATGTTCTTCATTTTGTCTTCAAAGACAGATAAAGAGGAGGATACTTAGAGTGAGTTTAGGTGGCATTATACAGATTTCTGCAGAAAAAATATTTAGCTAGATAAAAATAGATTTTGATATGTTACAGATTATTCACAGTAATATGTATATATATTTATGTACACCAGAGAAGGTGTTTACAGCATATTAAAGAATGTTTCCTCCTGCAGTGAATGTTTTCCTCCCTGTTTCCTGTTTTCTGCCTATGTATATTAATACTGTTTAGATGAGAGTAACCTTGACTGTATTAGGTGATCAAAACACCTTGAAACACGTCTGCACTGAGAGAAGTTCTCTGACTGAAGTAGTCCTGCTACTCGTGGTAAGAAGACATCTAGAAAGTGCTTGTTGCATGAAGCAATCACCAAATACCTTCTTAAGGCTGAGACAAAGACTAAATAGAAACTGAAAAGAACACTTGATAATCTCTCAGACTGCCAAATAGCTGAATGTAACTGCTAGTCACAAACTGAAAAAAGCTACGAGCCATACTGAATTAAGAGAATTTTGTCTCCATGGGCAATATGTTTTTCTGCAACAGAATAAGTTCTATCATTCCTGGCAATAGAAGTGCAGCAGTTCCACAATAGTACAAGATGCAACTTTCACCTTACTCACTGCACCAGCCAAATTATTGTATGCATATAAGACATCTGACATAGCTGCAGAGTTCTCCTTCACAGGACTAATTCTAACTGACTGGAAAAAACCCTTTTTGTCTACATTTTAATTTTTTTTTTCTAATAATTGCATGAGTTTTCATCTTTATTTATGAAAATAAGGGAGCCATTTCCCCATGGTAATACCCTATTCCACCATTGTCATATATAAAGCATAGCAATAATTCTGAGTCAAAAATTAGTAAAATAAATCAACTATCATAAATCAAGTAGGAAAACAATTATGTTACCTGAAAGATTTCCTATTACCACAGAGTTTTAATTACTTCAGAGGAGGTCATGATGGATATATTCAAAACCAAAGAAAGCCTGTAAAACAAAAGAAAAGCACTAGTCTTTAAAAGTGGTGGACCTGAATTATCTGAAACAGCCAAGAATTGTCAGTGGTTCAGGGATTAAACATACACTGTAAAGGTCTTTACAGGTTCAGATGGTGAATGTTTCAATAATTTCTATAAAAGAAATCAGTTCCTTTTCAGATTGGTAGCCAAAATCCTAAGTCATTCCTGAAAATGAAGGCTGATTATAGGATTCACTTCAAACCCATGTACGTCATCAGTAATCAGCTGAAATTACAAATTAGAGACATAATATCACCCGTCAAGTTAAATGTAAATTAGACAGAAGGAAAAAGAATCTAAGCAGTATCTCCTGTTTTAGAGGGAAAGCAGAAAATAAAAGTAGATCACTTTTTTCTCTTTTATTTGCCTATTTCAATTCAAACCACTTGATAGGTAAATTTAATTTTAGCAGTTTGTAATTTAGAAAGAAGAATATTTCTCCCAAATACCCTGTAGTCAATGGAACTAATTAAAATTATATTGCTGTCACAGGGACATACAAGATTATGTATGTGGTTATTAATATATCAGAATTGAGGATGTATTAGGAAATAGATTTAATTGAAAGAATCTTAAAACTTGGTTACATAGTTATTATTTTTATTTTATTTATGTGCTGCAGCAAGCCATATGATTCTGTCAAATACTTTAAGTAGAAAGAAGAAATAACCCACCTCATGCTGTCAATGTTAAATTTCACCCTGATGGATGTGAATCCTCCACAGTCAACCATTCTCTATTAATCTAGTCAGTGAATGAGTCTAGTTACTTAGTGTGAAATCTCTGCCTTTTGTGCTGTAGAAAGTTTTGATGTAGCCTAACTTAAGGATGCTTTATGGCAGGAGTGATATGGTATATGTGATATGTGATATGGTATATGTGATATGGTATATTTTTTCTCACTCTCAATGACTGTAATAGATGAGTCATCACTGGACATTCTCTCAGGTCATAGCCAGAACATTCATGCATGGGGGAATATTTTCAAATATGCCAATGAAATGTAATAATAATAGAAGACTCATTTATGATGCTGTGGAGTTGAATTATGTAGATCTTGTATCTTACTACTACTTCAGTACATGTTCCAGATCAAATGTTCCTTCAAAATCTTAAATGCCCATGCATGTTCACCATTCTGCCCAGCTTGCAGATCCTGGATCTATGCATCTGTTTTAACTATTAAGGAAAAAATGTTTATGGAGATTATGATTCCAAACTCAATAAAGGTTAGAAATGAAAGCTATTGTGCTGCTAGTCAGCAATAAGGTTGGAGTGCTTTGGTCCCATAAAGCCATGCCAGTATGGGCTGCCTAGCCCTGCAAGAAGCTGATCAGCTGATGACTTAAACAATGGCTGAGTGTTGCCATCCAACAAGCTCAGTTAAAAATTAAAACAAAAAAGTTACTTTAATATTTTGACTGATATTTTCAGCTTTCTTTTTGGTGATTATTTCAAATATTTCTTTACTATTAAAAGGGAAAATTTGTATTGTCTGATGAAATTTGTAATTTTTAGAAGTTAAAAAGGAGGTTGATTCTCTTTATTGAGGATTGCTCTTTGGTTTTGTTAACCCAAGTGCTTATTTGAGCCTCTCTCAGGATGTCACTGTTGCCTCTTGCAACTCCCCCTGCAATTAGAATCTGGGGAAGCAGAAGAAAAGCAAGAAAAAAGAAAGATTTGACAAGGAGATGAGGCACCAGCGAAGGGGTTGAAAGTTAGTAAATGTCAAAATAAAGTTTGTCCATCAGCTTAATTCATTCCTTTCATTTACAAGCAATTATGATGCACTTTAGGTGAATGCCTCTTATTCTTGACTTTGGCTCATGCTTCACTCAGCAGTCAAAATTCTCCTAGTATAAGAATGGCTTCTTGCTCAGGTCCAGAAAATAAAAGATACTGTAATATATAGTACTCATACTTTAAAAGTATTGAAAGAGAATGGATGCCTTCATCTCAGGGCAGCTAAGTTCTGGCTTGGAGAAGCAGAACCTCTCTCTGACTGCCAGAGGTCCTGGGGGATGCTCCACAGTCCCTTACATCACAGAGGGTCCATAAGAGTGTGCTTCTCATTTCTGAATGCCTGCCTCAGGATCCTGATGGTTGAGATGAAGAAGCACCGAGCAGTCACAGCTGCAATTAAAGTGAACGGGTGCTGTGATTGAAGGTGCAGATTATTGTAAAATGTGACAAAACCCCACAATCTGGACCCTGGGTAACTTAGCATTGATCGTTGTCTATGTGTCTCTGCTGTCTGTCTGTAAAGTGGAATATATTACTGTGTCACTTCAGAGAGGTCTTGTTGAGACAAATTAACTCTCAAGAAGCTCTCAAAGATTTGCATGATGAGCATCATAGGGACGCCCAGAAGAAAACGCATAATTCTGCCTTCAGCTCAAGATTTGAGTGGTGTGCATGGATGAGGCCTAGCAACACACACTGAACAATAAAAATAAACAAAATGTCAAAGACCTGCTGATTAATTGAATTCCATTCTTTACATACTCTAAATGAGGTGGGCTAAGATCTAGAAGAAATCCCTATGTCATGGTGTATTTAAAGACTACATGATTTTACATATGAAGGGAGGCAGTTTAAGACTTGCTTTGCTGTCTTTGAGTACTTGATTTTGCAACTTTAAAAATGTTCTTTCAGTACAGCTTTTTACTTACTGCAGAACATTTTATGGCTCTACCATTGTCTCTCTCTACCATTAGGTAGCTGGGAGAAAAGGCCACAGGACCTTAAAATGAGACTTTAGGCATCAATCCAAATGCTTTCTCCTAGTTTTCTCTTTGCTTTTATTAGAGAAAAAAAAAGCTGTTTTAAGCACATTCTGTACCCTAGGTTTATGGAAAACAGGCAAAGCTAAACATACTATGCAGAAAACCTTGATAGTGCATTACTTTTCTTATGAACCTCCTCCTTTTTTTTTCCTCCTCTTGTCCTTTTTTTTTTTCCCAGTTGGTTCATAGTCAGAATAATGTAGAAGTATCTTTATAGTATGATAAATTCATTCTGATTTAAGCAAGTTTTTAAAAACTGGTACCATGTGATCAGATCTTTTTAGCATATCAAACAAAAAAATTAGATGTAGAAATGCTATTGTAGGATTTTATAATGCCTGAATCATGGGTGTTGACTGCAGTTTTTCTGAATTCAGTCTTCACTGAAATCCCAGTTTGATTTTCCCTTTTTTCCTCTTGGTGTCCTTGAGAGTGTTACACCCAAATACAATAGTAGCTGAGGTGGTTTCTTGGAAGAAAGGCATACTGGAGGTTAGACAGTGACTGGGTGGTTTTCTCCATGTTATTCAGTGTGCTGTTACTGAGGAGTGTATCACCATGTTCAAAAGAATGGGGAAGACTGGAGACAACTGTCAAACTGGTCAGAGAGAAAACTTCATTCCTTTCTTTGAAGGCAAATAATACTCTGCCCATGAAAGAAATACTTTTTTTTTTTTTTTAATGTGGAGTTGGCCCCAAAATTTACTTGATTCCTTAAGATTTGTCAGTTTGGTGAAGGAAAAGTGTTCTCACAGTGCTAAAAAAGCAGACTTAATTATCTTAAAGGAGTAACAACAGGATACTTCCTGGTGAATTAGCATTTTTTCACTTAGTTTGTTTCTCCTTTTTCCCTGTCTTCACTAGAACAGGCATTTTGGGAGTAACTGCACACTGAAATAGCAGCAAAGAAAGCAGAATATGTGTTACATTGGGGTTTTTTTGTTTGTTTGTTTCTTTTGTTTGAAGTTTTACAATGAATCCTGAAGGTAGAGAGTAACCTTAGGGAAAAACTATTTTCTTGCAAGACAAGTTCTTTATTTAGCACTTAAAAATACTTTTTCTGTTGTTTCATGGTAGATGTTATTTGTTAGTTTGTTTTTGAAGCAAAATCTTATTCAAATAAGTCTTTATGCACAACATTGCTCTGTGGTAATTTTTTTATGTTGTAATTTGCAATTAAATTTGTCAGTTAAGCCTTACAAATGTCAACAAGTTGTACAAATTTAGCTGTATTACAGTCTTATGAATTTCTACCTACTTTAACAGTTGCATTTCAGAAAAATCCCAGTCCGTATCAAAATTAAATTATGACATTGTTGACTACATTAAGTTTTTAAAGATTTTTGGGTTGGTTTTAATCTATGCTAAACCTAGCCCTCTTGTGGACAGTTCTTTAGGGAAGGAGACAGCTGAGGATAAGAACAGTTGTTTGCAACCTTTTCCAGCAAGCTGGAGAACTGGAAGCTGGGAGAATCTGTGCAATTTGTGAACAAGACAGACTGTGGAAAGTACCATTTGGTCATTGTCTGTCTGTGGTTAGCTAGGACAAGATCACTACTTGTGATTATTTATCCAGAAAAGCATGAGGCATTTCCAAAGCTTTTCAGTTGAAGAATTCAATTCCTTTCAGCTATTCCCAAAATGCATTTATAGGTTTTTTGTTTGTTAGTTTGTTTTGGTTTGGTCTGGTTTTTTTGTAATTTTAAAAACAATGAAGAAACCAAAGAAAAGCATACTTCATAAACCCATGCAGTGAAGTACACCTAGCTTGAAAAGGAAAAGCTCTCTGATTTCATAAAACTAGAATCTTTCATTATGCTTCTGATGGGAGCGAATATAAGAATTTAAAAATATAGTAGGCTGTTTGTGTCAACAATGGATATTGCATATCCCTTTGAGGTAAGCCAGTGACATTGCAAAATACCTACTATAATGCCCTTTCAACATATTAGAAAGCTTCATGGAGGATATAGTGAGAAACACTGACATAACTTCAGTTCTTTGCATATAAAGTTACTAATTTTTTTCTGTAAATAAATCCACCTTCATAATTTTAACTACAAGAATTTCTTTTGGTTTAGTTTTTATGTAGTTCAGTGAAACAGCTACCACAGCAGATTCAGCCTGAGAAAGGAATTATTTTCTTCAGAGAGAAAAAGCAAAATTGTCAGCATTTGTCTTTGGGCACTATTTTACTGCATTTGCCTGCCTATGAGACAATAGTTTTCAAGTAAGTGCAATAACTGTGAGGTTATCTTCACGATGCAGGACCATGAAGCCAAGAGGGACAGGAGGCCTCAGAGATCATTGTAAATAGGAAAGTTTTTATTACAAAAGTAGCTGGTAAGCAGAAACTCCTCAGAGACTAGTTTTCATCTGAATTTTGTCAGAAAGAAACTATTCAATCTTCGACATATTTACCTTAGAAACAATCTGATTTTTATCTCATCTTTTCTTTTTTTTTTTTTTTACATTTTATTAAATCTTCCTTATCCAATGAATCAGCAAGAATGGGTTCCACTGATTTTTCATACATCCACACTCCGTAAAGAAAATTACATCCTTGATATGATGTATGAGTAAGGATGATATAATTTACCCCATAGTACCTACCTTGGTATAATAAATCCATCATAGTAGATAACATCCATAGACCAGCAGTCCACAGCCTAAAGAGAATTGCCTTTTTCAGTAATCATTTATTAGATATTCACTTTCTTTAACATTTAAAATTGGATTAAAAATGGCAAAAAGCCTGTAATTTTGATTCTTTGAAGTTACCTGGGGACATGGTTTAGTGGTGGACTTGGCAGTGTTGGATTAAAGGTTGGACTCAATGATTTTAAAGGTTTTTTTCCAACCTAAATTATTCTATAATTCAATGATTCTACTTTAAGGAGGCATATTCTTTAACAACTAAATAAACTTTTGATTGTCTAAGTACAAGTATTCATCATCTTCTGTACAGGAAAAACCTTAAGGACTATTCATGATTCTGCATTTTGACAACACAATTATTAATTAGAAGCTTAAAGACAGAAGTGGATCCATGTTGAAGTGTGAATATGCTTGTGATTAAATGTTAGGATTTTTTGATTGGAAATGATTGATAGGTTACTTGTTTTGGGCTTTTCTTTTTGTTTTAGTCTGGGTTTTTTTGCTTTGGTTTGGGGGTTTTTTTGAGAGTTTTTTTTGTGACTATGATTTGGAATATTGTTAAACAAAGTAAGCCATAAAATAAAGCAAAATGAACTTTATTTGGGCTAAACTATTAAAATATCTTCCTCTATTTGGGACATTCCTAATATCTCTTCATTTTTAGTTTGATGCAAAAGCTGATTTAGCTAATGGGAGTTTTTATTTGACTTTGGTGGCCTAGAGTTCACAATTTCTCTGGATAATATGGAGTAGTGTTGACTATAAGAATCCCATCTGCCTCACTCACTTGGACATTGTCAGTGTGTTTCTTAAAGTCAAACTCTTTAAAATTATTCTCAGAAAAAATATTCTTATTTAAAAATAGCATTTCTGAGTTGGTTAGTCAAACTGCCAACATTTAACACCTGTGTGGTCAAGAGGTCTTGTATTTTTGGATTATAATGAAAAAGCTTTTGGGATGTTTAAGGCTTGATCAGAACTCATATCCAACATTGAATGGACTGAAATGGACTACCCAGGGAGGTGGTGGAGTCATCATCCCTGGAGGTGTTTAAGAAAAGGGTGGATGTAACCCTTAGTGTCATGATCTTGTTGATAAGCTGATGTTAGTTCAAAGTTTGGACTCAATGATCTCAGAGGTCTTTTCCAACCTAGTTGATTCTGTGATTCTGTTATTCCATTGAACTGGATCAACAACTTCAGTATCTTTTTAGTCACTATCTGTTTTTCTTCACTTAAGTATTCCTGTCCTTTTAGGTTTACACAATATTAGGTACTTAGGAAATACTATTTTTAGATGGGTAGCTTTTCCAATGCTTCATTTGTCATCTTGATTACTAGTTTGTGATTTTGACAGGGTGAGAAAAAAAATGACCTGAAATAAAACTTCTGAATCTCTGTAGTTTCATTCAGCTTTTCCCTTCATTCTTTTCTTTCATTATTTTTTCTTTTTAAATTTCTTTCTGAATAACAGGGTAATACCTGGGTTACAGGAAATACAAAATGCCACACACCAACCCTTACATTGTAGAGCATGCATGATTGTAAGTGCCGTTCTTTGAAACACTTGTAAAGGATATAATTCAGAAGCTGGAAGGGGGGATCTATGAGAGGAGACTGAATTCAGACACAGCATGCTGTGTAACCAAACAAAAGAATGTTGCCTTTCATTGTTTAATATTCCTAGCAGTAAGGTGGTTCCACTTATGATGTTGAAAAGTAACACATGGTGGGGCATATAATTAAGTGAAGCCTAAAGAATAATTATGCAAGTACAGCTCGGTATAATGAGGAACCAGGGATGGGGGTTTTAATATCCTATTTTGACATTAAGTACAAAATTGAAATGTGACGCTAATACGTCTGTTGGAAACAGAAGAATCCTGCAGATGCAGTCATTTCAACAAAAAAAGACTATTTTTGCATTCTATAGAATAGTACCATTCCATATTTTATTTAAGTAAAATAAAATTTTATTTATTAAAGCCTTGATATAATTTCAGAAGAAAAACCTGAGAATATCCATTTTCTCTAAATGGAAACTACCTCCATCCCTCTGTTGAAATATTTATATTTTTCTCTTTAGTCATACAAATAAAACGTTACAATTATTCTGAAAAGTGCAATAGCAGTTAAGGCCAAGTTTTTCTGAGCTATTCAGAAGAAGCTATTGTAAACTGAATATTTTGCCATAAGCCTGTTCATGAGGGACAGCTCTAAGGTTGCCACAACAGCAGCTTTTTGCTGCCACTCCAGAAGATTACAAGAGAATTTAATTAATACAACATTTAGAAGAGTGAAAAGTGTCTGTCCAAGATAATTCTCTAATTGTGGGACCTAACTTGAATTACAGTGGGCTTTCCTCTGACTACGTGAGATGTATTTTAAAAGGAGAACCAGAAATGTCTTGAACTTCATTCTTGTTGCTGCCATTGCACTGTAGATAAAGGTCATGAAAGTAACAACTCTAAGCCACGTTTTGCTGGCAGGAGTTGGATGTTTAACACTTCTCCGAAATAAGAGAGTGCCAGAGACTGAAAAAGTTAATGACTTACGCATTTTAAGATCACTAAAAGACTTTTGCAAACTGAAGAGAGGCAGCTACTCACCCAGCAAGGCTTTCTTCTCCCTCAATACTGCCAAAGGACCTTCAGATCAGAAAAGTGGGAGCCATCGTCCAACTATCCTGGGTGCAGATTCATACCTGAAGCTACAAACTGAATTTCAAGATATAGGAGAAGACTAAGAAGAGGCAAATACTCCAAGGTGGGAGAATCCTTCTTATTATGCTAATGTCCTCCCTATGCGTGATAAATCTGCACATCCAACCTGGGTTATGCATCTCAAATGTCGGACCACGATGGACTGTGATTGATGCTGACACAATAGGCAGCTACAACTGTCTTAGGGGATGTCAGACACTTATGAAGTGTCCCATGACATGATCCATGGTAAAACTCCCTGCCCGGGGGAGGTTCAAGGCTTTCACACCTGAGTCTAGACTGTATAATTACTCATGACATTTTTGAGTTTTGTAGGGGGCTTCCCCCAACCCCAACAGATCAAGACCACCACTTCCACTAATAGGCATGGAAACTGCAACTTCCAAGTTTCATCACTGGATCCAGTATGTGGTGACTATATACATCTTTCCACCTTTATCCTTTCCCTTTTTCTCATTTATGCACTTCCTTAAGTCTTATCTTTATGCTTTAATATTGCTATGCTTTAATGTTGCTATATTGCTATAGATGCTTTAATATTGCTGTATTGCTATAGATGATAATACCTAAAATGATTCTTCTGTTACTGAGATCAAGGAATTCTGTCTTCTCTTTCTTTTAGATTAAAAAAAATTAAATACTTTCCTCAGGAAAATTTTGTAAGGTTTTGGTAGAAAATTATCTCTTTAAACTTTATAAAACTTCACCTCTTGGTGCCAGGAGAGATGGTAAATTGTTGGTGTTGCACCATGAATTTCAGTGGTTTCTTGCACTCCTAATTATCTTATTCTATGATTTCAAATCAGTATTTTCTAAACAGTTGAAGAAACATTTTCGGGTCAGGGAAAAAAAATTGTACTTTGATTTCACACTTCTGTACAGGCTCCTTCAGCAACTGGAAACTCCCATCTGCAGAAGGTTTTTAATTGTTTTAATTGTTTTCAATTATATACATAAACCATAAATACATTCAATGATGTCTGGTTTGTACTATTTCAAAATAATGCTAAGAAAATCTGAATTATTGGCACAGTACCTGAAGGACAAAGAAATAACCCAAAATGTCTTTTTCATCTAGACACCTAGTTGATTGAAGATAATATAAAATACAATTCAAAAGTTCATTTAAAATTTTGCTTGGAAGACAAAGACAGGGATAAGGTGAACAGAGCACAAAATCACTTAGATCTCTACAAGTAAAAGTGTATGTCACTTATTGTAGAAAAGAAGCTGGCTGACCCTGCTGTTCATGTCTGACAACCTGACCCATAAACATTAGGAAGAAGCTACCTGCCAAGAATGTTCAATTTATATCGCCTGCCACATCTTTACAGCTGGAACAGGAGATGCTTAAAAGCTTTTGTTTTAATCATTTTTTTTTTCCTAAATAGCAAGGCAAAAGTCTACCTTGTCTTGAATCTGAAGTAGGACAGTAAGTCATTCTAGTTCTTTGTACTGTAGCATTGCAGAGGGCACTGCTCTGTACTATAAAACCAAAGTGAGTGTTTCAGGTGCAATTCTCTCCAGTGCTGGTGTAAGTACTGTGATGGTAGTTACCACATAATGCACAGCACTGCTACACAAGTTGACTCCTGGGAAGCATTTAGTAAATTTCAAAGGTCTGTGAAAGCACAAAGTAAAGAGAGATGGACTTTTCTTCTGAACACACTGGTCTCATTCCTGCAGGTTCTGTGAAGAGCAATAAGGAAATTAAAAGCTGTCCAGCAGCAGCAACTACCCTTGCACTTAGTAAAAAAGGTTGTCTCCATCCTTGGCCTGGAAAACCACAGTGATGCTTGCAGAGAAATGCCTTCCACCAACAGACCACAGGAAGGGTGCAGGGCAGAGAGCAGGGTGACTTTCATACCATAACTGCTGAGGGCTTTTTTGAAATCATGTTGATTTCTCTGTCTTTCACTGTTCCAAACCATACTCTGGCTACACTCATTAGCTCTGGCCAACAAACAAAAGGCCAGCCTCCCCTCCAGTGTGATACAGAAACTGACCTGAAACGCTCATGAGATATTGTAAAACATCAACCGACAGTATGAATTTCTTCCCCTCAGTGAGCTATCTACATGTCAAAATGCAGTTTTATAATGTTTGGATAAAAAAACACAGTTCAGCCTACCAGGCATGCATTTAGAGGAGCTCAGCTCTGATCCTTGTTCTGGCATCAACTTCTTCTGCTTCCTTGGGAACACTGCATATAATTAGAAGTCCTTTATCCAGGTTTAAATTAAGGATGATAACTCTGTCTGAAGAGCTCCGCAATTCACAGATGAAAGCTAATGTGTTGGTCCTAAGTTTAACTTGTCAGTGGTAACTCGCTAAAACTGCCCACTTGGGGTAACAGTGTCATTACTTTGTATGCCCAGTTGGTCTGAGGGTGATATTGAAATGTCTGGGCCTGACTGAGCTTTTCTGGGAGTACCATATGCCAGAGGAATGTGAAAAAATCTTAAGTCAAATCCTCAGCCTTGATAACTTCAGTGAGTTGCTACATTTTGTATCTTGTAGATTCTTAGTATTAAAAATGCAGAGGCAGACAATTATCTGGAGGATTTTTTAAAAAAATATTTTATCTGGGCTTTTTCTCTTCCATACTTTGGAAGGATAATGAACAGGAAAATGGACTAAAAAAAAAAACAAAACCAAAGATAATCTTAAGTATACCTTGGTTTGGATTCTTTTTGAATCTAGTGTGCAGTTGTGACTTTTTCTCCTGCTGCTTTTCCATAGTTAGTTATAAAAATATGTCAAGGCTTTTCACAAAACAAATTCTTTGAAAATGTGTCTTTTTTTACTTATTTTTATTTGTTTATTCTTAGAGCAACATCCATGTAAGACCTCTTTAAAAGTAAACAGCAGGAGCAAGTCCAGACAGCAAATGTAGTACATCAAGTCTTTTCTTATGAATTCTTTCCCTCCATCTCCCTCTGTCCCCCTCTCCACTGCTAAAAAAGGACTGAAGAAAGGAAGAAAAGGCTTACACAGCAATATTTGCATCCCTGCCTTTAGCTAGTCACATTTTCCTAGCTTGAGGTGATATGCATTATTGAAGAAAGTCCAGCTTTCTCAAGTAAATATGTGCCACTCAAATAAACAACTGCACACTGTAGTCCTCTGTACTCTCGGGCAGTGTTTATAATAACTTGCATACAGTCCAGTTTTCATTTTTTCATCCTTACTTTCATTTTTCAGGGAGCAAATATTTTAGCGAATGTCTCAGATATGCAGGGGCCGATCAGAATGAAGTAACAAATTGTAATAATTGTTGAATCAACACCACAGCATTGTGATAAAGCAATATTCAAATGTGGTTGCCAGCTTTCAGCCATGTAAATCCATGCTCAGGCTAAGGATCGGTATAGCAGTTGTGAGATTCTGGGTGTCTAACCTCAGACATTTGGCTTAAAATATTAGGTTTGTGTTGCATAAAAGTATGGTTAGTTATTATCTAAGTTAATTAACCAGCATAAATTAATATAGTAACATTTCCATTTATTGCAACCTGGTACAAAGGATCCGCAACAGTATCTAGTAGATTACAACTTGAGCAATTCCCCATTAACTGCATAGTTTCTCTCATAGATCCTGTTTCCATAAGTTGTCCCACTAAACATTTTGCTGCTTATAAATTAAGATAATTATAGTGGGCTGAACAGTGTCTGAGATTTTAAAAGAAAGCTTTTGGGGGTGATGTATAGTTGCTCTTTCTTTTTATGATGACCTGATAAGGGTCAGTCATTTATAATTTTTTATAATTTCCTTGAATTGTGGTTTATTTAACTGATATCTACCTGTATGGCTTTGGTGCATGGCTGCTAGTCTGATCTACTGGCAAGACATAATTACTTCAAGGTTACATAGCAGAACCTCGCTAATCATACGAACTCTATATTCCTAAGCCATTTGGAGTCTAGTATTTTAGCAACCTCTATGGAATTCTTGAAAGGAATTTAGGGTGAAATGCTCAACATTTCATTATATGGTGAAATGATAGCTGGTGTATGTCCAGAGGAGATTTTAAAAAAATATATATTATTTTTAAAGAATTTTCTTCAAGTTTTCTTTCAGAGACAGATTCATTGCTTTTTACATATTAAAATGACCATGTAATTTCTGTGTGTAGACGTGTATATTTACACATAGGGAGAAAGTAGGCAACATTATTTGTAGTGGACATTCGGGTGTACTGAGTAATGTCAGCAAAGCTTTCTCAATACCACGTACTTCCAAGTATATACTTCCCCTTGACTATATGTGAATACCTTGAGTTTGTGTTAGCTGGAAACTGTAAAAGATATTATTCAAGGGTTGTTATTGTAGACATCTTATATCAGAGGAACTGCTACATGTAATGGGAGATGGATGTGAGTTGAGGTGCCAGAAGGGTCTATACATTCAAAAAGCTTGCCTGACATATTCACTGTCTTAGGTTACATACAGCAATCAATGCCTTGGTTTGTACCTTTGGGTTAAAGCACTCGTCATTTAATGCACAGGATTCAGGATAATATCTCTTCCGAACCCAAGGGTTTCAAATGCACAGTTCTATCTTGCAAGGATATTGTGCTAAGCAGGATTGTAAGCTACTTCGGATAAATATATTTGTTGTAGTTCTCAGTTATGAAGCTTCTTGTTGTAAGATATTTTGCAGGAAACAAAAATGTTTAGAAATTAATTAGGAAACTTTATTTCATGAATGTCCATTGGTGACTGTTAAATGCACTAACCTGGATGCAACTTCTACCTTAAAAAAAAAATAAAATTGTGTGTGACAGAAACCTTAAGCTTCTTGTATTTGCAAGGTGGAAAGTTATGTCTGTCCATATTTCAGCTGTTTCTTACACTATTCCTTTAAGTAACCTCTACTAACCATTGTTAGACACGAAACTGAGTGACCTTTGTTCTGTTCCAGCATATATCCCATTGTGTACTTAATGACACATCTCTGCACTCTTTTATACCACAGGACCCAACTTCAACCTCAGAGAAGGCAGACTGGGCTGTGGGAATGAAGTGCTTTGGAGCATGAGGGAGGCTGCTTCCTCAGGGCCCCCTGCCTCCCTCTTACAGAAGCTGGAACTCCTACCATGCACGAGGCAAGGCTACAAAGGTTATCTCATGGTGAGGGCATTGAAAAGCTGATTTCTATTTGTCCCTGATACTTCTGCAGAGTTTCTGCCTGATGCTAGGCAAGTTGCTTAAAATACATTTGTCAGAATGCTGACTAATGACCTTTCCCATTTCTCTAAGACCTGCTTTTGATACTTGGTGATAGGAAGTCCCCAAATGGAAAGGCAGCTGGTACTGATGGACTAGTGTGGAGACTCTAGTTACTGGCAAGTGTGATTCGAACAGGGTGAGCAGGCAGAGCACTCAAGTCTGAGTCATCGCAGAAAATGAGTTCTCCAAATCAATGGTTCTTAATCTTGGTGCTTTAGCTACCCTGTGTAAAATAAGGATAATATTGCAGTCATACTTTATAGGCAGTTGTAAAAGCAAGGCATTGCTGTTCATGAAATATAGTCATGGGCACCACAGAGAAGTCTAAACAAATCGCTTCAAAGGAGAGCTTGAATAATGCTGTGCAAACAAGACCTAAGGCCATGCTTTATAAAAAAAAAAAAAAGATAAAAAATTTTTGAACACTTCATTACTTTCCTGAATGCAATCCTTTCTTGTACTGAGAAAGACAAGGGTCATATGTAAGTACTGACCAAGTAATAAAAACACAAGACTGAATTAACACTGCAGAGGTGACTTTTTCTGCATGTCTGTCGTTTGCTTCTATTTTCTGGCACTGAGGGTGTTTTTTAAGGTGGCATATGTGTGCAACATGTATACAAGCTATTATGAAAATGAGGTTAACTGTGTTCATAAAATTCACAATAACTTCAGAAAAAATCACTGACCTTTTTTTTTTTTTGCTGGTTCCATCCAAAGACAGGATAATTTTTAATTTGAGGGACAAGCTCCTAATAACTGTTTTTAGCTGCAACAAGTTATATGGTGGCTGCCAGAGTCAGTAGAACCCCAGACTCACTTGGTGTCACCCAACATCTGTCAAAGATTTTTGAGGGATGTACTCCATTAGTTTCAGAGCCACTAATAAAGATAGGGGAACATTCTCCTGGTATTTTCTATATATTGCCTGATGGTTTTAGATAAGCTCTTCTGTAGCCTCAGGATGTATTTCCAAAGAGAAAGTAGGATACTCATAGAAAAACAATTATACCTTGGCATCAAAAGAGTGGTGCCATGCAAAAATGGACGCTTCAGGCAGATGAATCAGAAACACGGAAAGAGACCTCAGAGAGAAAGGTGTGATGTAGTTTGTAGACAGGGTTTAGAACAAATTTGTCAGGTATGTCAGCTTGCTGGGAATATTTTTCTTCCCAAGTTGAATTGTATGAACACTATTCCTGATTTTTTTTATGTGTCTAGCACGTATTTGAACATAGACGCTTCTGTGTTGCCCTGAAATAGAGAACCAATTAGAAGAGCAAGAAAATCTTTTTTGGAAGTTGGCTTTTAAAATTATATTTAAAATTTTAATGGACTTTTGGTCTAGTATAGCTAACAGGTTCCCACAGATATATCACTCAATTTCCCTTGTGTATCATGTTTATCTAATAAATGGGAGTAACAAAGTAAGATATCCACTAAAAAAAGGAGAAGGAAAGGAAGGACTAAAAATCATTGAATAGTCATCAGCCATGTGTTTTTTTCTGCTATACATGGTGAAACATATAGTTTCATCTAAATTTTGGGGGTGATTTTAGCTTCTGTGCCTTTTTTTTTTTTAATCTTCACGCTTTTTAAGTTCTGATCCCTGTAAAAGCTTCCTAATATTTTAAAACAGAAATGAACAATCCATTTTATTTTACATCCTTTGGGAGCAACAGATTGATTCCTTTTGGAGATAAGGGGTAGGAGTTATTTGATTTACATGTGTGAAGAATTGACAGAAGAAAGCTCAGCAGAATGAAATGAATTCTGTATTTAGTGCTGAAAGCAATAAAGGGTCATTTCTCAGCCAAGCACCTGTGAAAATTTTGTGTTCCATATTCACAACTTCCTCCTGCAGGACAGCACATTTATTGGTTCTAGTGAGAAGACATTATTGTTGAGATTTTGTGGTCACTGTGAGAACTGATGTCTGGGAGTTAGATATGATCTCATAGAGTCTTCTCAAGACCAGTAGATTCGTCTTCAACTGAAAACAGTCTGAATTCCAGATACTGGAATTACACATTCACAAAGGCAGTGTAAGGTAAAGTAACTGATGCTGATTAAGGATGCAGATTCATTTCTTCCTAAGGTTTCTTTTCAGCTATCTATACCCTTTTTTTGGTGTTCTTTATTTCTTCTGTGCTTGAAATTTGACATGTAAGTTCTTAAGACTGAAGCTCATACTTACACTGAGCAAGTGCATCTCTTTTCTGACTAAAAAGAGAGAAAGAAGAGTCATTGCCTTATGTAGCTTTCTTATCTAATCTCATTTCATATTACATTTAGTGAGTGGTACTGGAAGAACAAAGTCCTCAGATCTCAGCTGTGGATTGCATCAATCCAAGAAAAAAATGGTGCACTTTTTCACATTAAGAACAGTTTGGAAGCAGACATACAGATATCTCAGAGTTTTTTCTGCACTGAGCTACTGATTTGCCATAATTCCTGATAATGAAGTACGTTGAGGTTCTTTTAGGGCATGGAGCTATAAAGTCTGGGCTTTCAATTCAAAACAAACAAAAGCCAGTGTGCAGTACACTGAAGCCACAGATTGAGGAACATACACAAACATGTATGGAGATTTGCATTGCACAAACAGTGAAAGAAGTTCCAGAAAAAGTTGCAGCTGGCATACACAGCATCCATATCCTTTATCTCCCTTTAGTTGGTCATTGTGTTAACCATGAAGGAATAACCAGGGAACAGTTGTAAACAGTCTTAACACCAATAAAATTATTATGGCAATGTATTTTTGCCTGATACAGGTTCCAAGAAGGAATTGCAAATTGCAGGTGGGTAGGTAAGTAGATAGCTAGTTATTGAAATAACATGTGCTACTGCTAAAAAAAAAGCTTCAGAAACTGATGTCATTAAGTACACAGGAAAAGTGTCAGTCCTCTTGGTAAAGAAGGCATGCTTAAGAAATTTCACCTGTGTACATTCATAATGGTGTGGATCCTTCAGAAAAAGGCTGTTGAAGTGATGGAGAGTGACATTGGTATAAATTGACATAATTCATTTTAGGTTGTTATAAATATCTAAATTTGAAATCTCACAATTATAAAACATACACATTCTTTATTTCTCAGAGAGACAGCTTTTGTCATTGACTGACAGAGGATTTTATCTCCCCACTTTTAGTCTTCCGAATAACTCTGACATTCAAGACAAAAATTACTGGGGTGAATTTTCTGCATTGTCCTGTAGTGATTGCCTTATTTCTTTTTTGGTTTGTTTGAGGTTCTTGTTTGTTTTGATTTGTTTGGAGTGTTTGTGTGTTTGTGTGTGTGTGGTGTATGTGTGTCAGTCAAAAGATTAATTTTTTTTAACTGCCTACTCTGCAAATTCAACCAGGAGTCTACTCTTCCTCTCTGTTACATCATCATCAGTAATAAATATTCTGCAGCTGGAATTCATCTGTCAAATTTGATGGTGATATATGAGCTAGAGTGAAATCTTGTGCAATCTTTCAGATCTGTCTTGGTTTTGCAGTGCTAACATTACAAAACCTTTGTTTTATTCAGTAAAGTAAGCAGATACACATCAAGTGCATATGGGGAATAGACTGACTGGGTAAGAATACAGAATTTTTATAATAATTTTTCAAGCTGTAGCTGCACTTTAAAGCTTTGAATGTGGTGACACAGCTAGTTTGACAGCATCCACTTTAAACCTTTTAACATCGCTACAGGGTATATTAACACACCCAGCCTTGCCATCAAGGAAAGGATCACACTCAAACCCTGAAGTAATAAAGTAAGTACTCCAACAAACATCGTCAGCAGATAACCACTGACCCACCCTCTACCTGGGGTAAGCATTTCTAGCCACTGAATTTCAGCTTATCTTCTCCTTAAGAAATTAGTTACAAAAGGACAGTTTTACATACTAATAGTGCTCTTGAAATTATATTTAGAGTATAAATTTGACACTGTAATTATGTGACATACATAAAAAGAAAAGCACTCTGAAATTTTAGAAGCATACCACGATTCAGCATGTTTTACCATAACACTATACGTAACTTGACATGCTTTAACTTATTATTTTGAGCCTTAGATTTTCTAGGTTGATTTTTCAGAGTGAAGAGTAGCCATTTGTTTCTTCCTGGCATAAGCAGATGTTCATGTGTGTATTTACATGTGATATTTACGTTAGTATCAATTTGCTTAGAAAAAAAATGAACCTTGTATGCATTTGTATCTTAATTATGTTTCTAATTGCTGCCGCTGACCGTGCTGCGCTGGACGCCGGGCATGCCGGGCCATGCTACATTACACAATAACTACTGAAAAATGAATTGGATACTGCCCCTACTATGGAAGAAACTCTTAAGGCAACACAGCAGGTGAAAATCAGCAAGGCAGCTGGGATTGATGGAATTCCACCCAAAGTCTGGAAGCATGGGGGCCAAGCACTCCATGCTAAATTTCATGAGTTTGTGGTGCGCTGTTGGGAACTAGGCGAACTACCATCAGACCTTCGTGATGCAGTCATCATCACCTTGTATAAGAAGACTGCTCAAACTACCGTGGTATTACTCTGCTCTCCATTGCTGGCAAGATCCTGGTAAGAATACTTTGAACAGACTAATACCCGCTATAGCAGAAGAACTTCTACCTGAAAGCCAATGCGGTTTCAGAGCCAACAGGAGTACCACAGACATGGTATTTGTTCTCAGACAACTGCAAGAGAAGTGTAGGGAACAGAACAAAAGTCTCTGTGTAACCTTTGTTGATCTTACAAAGGCTTTCGATACTGTGAGCAGAAAAGGTCTGCAGCAGATTTTGGAACGTTTAGGTTGTCCCCCCAAGTTCCTCAAAATGATCATCTTACTTTGTGAGGATTAGCGTGGCCAAGTCAGATATGGCGATACACTTTCTGAGCCCTCTCTAATAACCAGTGGTGTGAAACAAGGCTGTGTTCTCTCTCCAACCCTATTCACAGTCTTTTTCAGCATGATGCTCCAAAGGACCACGACAGACCTCGATGAAGAAGATGGTATCTTCATTCGATATTGTACTGATGGAAGCCTATTCAACTTTAGGCGACTGAAGGCCCACACTAAGACCTGAAACCATCTTGTCTGTGAGCTGCTTTACGCTGACGATGCCACCCTTGTCGCTCACACAGAAGTAACTCTGCAGCATTTAACATCCTGCTTTGTAGAGACTGCTGAGCTCTTTGGGCTGGAAGTCAGCTTAAAGAAGACAGAAGTTTTCTAGCAGCCTGCACCTCAGGAAGTCTTCCATCATCCCCATATCACCATTGGCGAATCAGAGCTCAAATCAGTCCGGCAGTTTAATTACCAAGGTAGCCTCATCTCCTCGGACGGTAAGATTGATGGGGAGATAGACAACAGGTTAGCAAAGGCATATAGAGCTTTTGGAAGACTCCATAAAAGAGTCTGGTGAAATAAACACCTGAAGAAAAGTACAAAGATCAGTGTTTACAGAGCCTTTGTACTGTCTACTCTCTTATAGGGATCCGAATCATGGGTCATTTACCACCACTACCTGTGACTCCTACAACGCTTCCATCAACGCTGTCTCCATACAATCCTAAACATCCACTGGTCAGATTATGTAACTAACACATCTGTTCTAGAAAAGGCAGCAGTTATGAGTATTGAGGTCATGTTGCTGAGAACTCAGCTGCGCTGGGCAGGACACGTCTCCAGGATGGAGGACTACCACCTCCCCATGATCGTGCTCTATGATGAGCTTGCCACTGGCTGCCGCAAGAGAGGAGCCCCAAAGAGGAGAGACAAGGACTCCCTGAAACAACATCTCAGCCTTGGCCATATTGATCTTCATTGCTGGTCTACCCTGGCCTCCAATTGGGAGGTCTGGAGACACAATCCATAACGCTGCTGCTTCCTTTGAGAACGCACGCAGGATCACCCTTGAAAAGACGATGCAGAAAGAATCGTATCCCGCTGATACCGTCCAAGGAGTCTTTAAGCTGTGCCTTTTGCAACCAAACTTGTCTATCAAACATTGGCCTCGTTAGCCACCAGCGTGCCTGTAGCAAAAGGGGGTAGAGTCCTTCCCAAATCTTCATTCGCGAAGCCTAGCCATGATGTTTCTAATGTAATAATTCTCTGGAAAATGGCATTCCACTCAACATATTTTCAAGAATTCATCAAGAGCCCAAGCCCTTTAGGTGTCTGTTCACTAAACGTTCAGTTCATACATGTTTATGGATGAAGCTCTAGGATTCATCTTCGTAAAATTTGCAACAATGCATTTTCATAATAAAAAAATATTTTCCAGCAAAATAGTGTAAATTTTGTTTCAGAGGTGATTGAATCTTTATGTAAACTCAAAATCATAGGATCTACTTACAGACTACCAAGAATATATACATTGGAATCAATCCTCTTACTAGCACTGATGCACTGGTGAAATAAGAACTGGGCATATGGTGATTATGCAGAGCTGCAGTGTATATATAGTATACAAAGAGCACAGTACTTTTGTGTTGTCATTACTTAAGCCCTTCATGACTCTGAATACAACAACAATCATCACTCTTTTAGGTCAATATATCCAAGGAAAATGTGCAATACTAACCGAAGTCTTTGTAGTCTTTTACAGTGGAACACTGAGTGTTCATAGACACGAGCAAATTATCATTTTCTTTCCTGAATCCGAGGCACTTAGACTGTACTACAGCTTCCTACATACTTTTCTTTCTTTCTTTCTTTCTTTCTTTCTTTCTTTCTTTCTTTCTTTCTTTCTTTCTTTCTTTCTTTCTTTCTTTTTTAATGTCCAGAATTCTGTTTTATGTCGTTCTACTTGAGTTTTTCAGTCCATCTAGCCAAGGAATTATTGAGAGAAAAACTAGAAAGATTCCTAAAGACTGCTAACTCCAGCAATAATCTCCAAAGAATATAGTGATGTGTTGTATCTAATTATGTTTCTCCAGCTTACTCTGGGCTGCTTCTCTATCCAGAATGGCTGGATTGTGCAACCTTCTCATTCTACTTTCCATCTTTCATTAAAAATTGTATATGATAACATACATATATATATATATTGCAATCTAACTTCCTTTCTTTGAATGAGCCCTGTTATATTTTGTTCTGTGCCTGGTGGTATGAAGAAAGCATTTACCCCATCCTCTTCATCAGTAGAAAGTGACAGTTTCTATGTCTATGACTTCATGTTTTTCCATCCTGTCTAATACAAGCCCAACTATTTAATCAGTGGGAGTTTACTTAGACTATTGATCTGTCCTTGTGCTCTTTCTTATTCATTCTCAGGTCTTCTTTTTGTTGTTGGAAAGCTAGACTTTATAACTCTATCAATAGTGTTTCTTTCTAACATGGCCTGAATAATGGCCAAGAAAATTTGTTGACATGATCTCCCTATAACTAAATTTTAGTTTTGTGTTAGAATAATTTATAAACTTGCAGTGCGGTAAATATGATTTTGCTGTTGCTAATAACAGACTACAGCTGCTCATTAACCTCCCAGCACATCTTTCAGTGTTTTTGGACTTGGCCTTTCCGGAACCATGTTTTAGTTTGCATAACTAAAACCCATTATCTAACAACCAGGGGATTGTTACATCCTACAGTTAAGCTTTTGTGTATATATGTTACTAAAACACATAAGCATACATACTTTTAATATACATATACAAGTGTATAACATACCGGTTGTAATAATAAGCAGTTATTCTGTGCAATTGAGCTATCCATAATCCTGGATTAAAATGCTGTGTAGACAAGTATGGGCATGAGTTGGTAAGAGTGGCAGAGAAGAGTATGAGAGACTCAGGGCTGTAATAGCTCAGTTAGGATGATTACCACTCATCCAAGAGGGGTAATCTCGGCTAAAACACCTTCAGGGGTAACTAAGGAAATAAAATGAACAAATATCCAATACCACATATAAATTTGGAGGTAAAGTGGAGCTGTAAACCAGTAAAGAAAAAGCACAGTATAGGACTGAATGCATAATAATTGCCCCAAGTGGACCCTATAATGAGGAAGAAGAAATCATCAGTGTCAGTGTCATACTCCTTCCAGCACAGGACATAAAACATTTGTCATCTTGCCCCAGCTGAAGTCACCAATTAGCTGAGGAACCAAAGTGGCTGTGCAAGGGTGGGCAGAATGTCAAAGAAAGGAGGTAGGCACTAGAAGGTCTGTGTGTGCATGTCACTTGAACTGTATTTATCTTGAACTATCAGAATTACGACCACTGTAAGGAATCTAATAATAACTCTCTCGTTATTGTGTTAAGATTTAACTAGACTAACAGTATAATTTTTGGGTATGTTTCCTTTGCCCATAAGAAGACTTTGAATATAATTAACCAGTAAAAATTAAAACACTCTCTGTAACATAATGAAACAAATTGATATTAAAGTACAGTGGAGGTTAGCTATTTCCAACTTGTAAGTAGTTTTAAAATTTAATCAAAATATACTTCTCAACAATATTTTTATATTAATCTTCATTAATTAATGAAAATAAGCAAGATTTGTTGGTTATTTAAAGCAAGTTAGTGAAAGTAAGGAAGGTCTTTTGGATATGAACAACCCTTTCAGTCAAACACCCGATCCACTTGTTCAGAAGTGGCAAATTGAAATTTAAAGATCAAATCACTGTAAGTGTGCAAAATGTTTTGTGTTCATGTATATAAAGTATTTTATTTCATGGTTCATTATAAATCAAGGCTGTGCCCACACTTACTAATTGCAGTGTTCTCTTGTTGGCCCTGCTTGGAAAGGATGCTGATTGCTTTAGTACATTCAGGATCCAGATTAATTTATTTCTTGGAGGATGAGCCAAGCAGAATTACCAATTATCTTTTTGCAAATACTTGGTATATTCCACATTTATTTTTAACTTTGAGACTGCTCTTTCTTATCTATCTTTTGTGTTTGGAAGCCTCCCTTACTGAAGTAAAAAGGCATCACACTCAACTGAATGATTATTTTTTGTGTGTTTTTTGAATGGTGAAACCATAAGACTGCTTCTTAGCTCTGCAGCTAAAGAGCCCGGAAGAGGAAGAAGAAAATGTCAAATTGGGTAACCAAATTGGGTGACCAATAGTAAAGTTTTCTTTTCCTGATGTATTAGATTGAACAGTAGAGCAGCCTTTTTCCTAGTAAATACATAACATTACAGTTAACAGTTGTACTCTGATTACAACAGCTGATGACTTAACTTGTACTGCTTTATGAGACCTACTCTTGTAGGAATTAAATAACTGCAAGAAATTTTGAGAGAAAAGGGTGTGATGAACATGGAAAAGAGCAACCTTGCCAGATTTACTTATATGATCACAAGACTGTGATGGTGTATAGGGCAGATAAAGGTTCACTATTTTCTTTTTCTGTTGCCACTGAATCAAATACTGAAGCAGTGTGATTACTTCAACCCCTGCAACATGGTATTAGCTACTTCAAAGCTATACTCTTTTTGTTGGGCTGAATGTGCAGTGAAGTAAAAGCTTCTGAAACAATATAAAAACAAAAGGTATGCTCACTTTCATCTACTAAACACAATGAAACTCATCTCTAATTTCAGAAGACCTCCGTGTAGTTGTTCTGGTAAAGTTACAAATTGCAAATCCCTTTACAATCATTGGAAACAGAATATAATTTAAATATTTGCTTTAAGATAAGTTGCATCTTTGACTCCACTGATTATGAACTTATTTTTAGTGCCTCTAAAGGAAGCTTAAGGTGAATAGTTCAGATATGGATCTCTGCTTGAACATTTCTACATTAATCAAATAGCCCATTACATTTAAAATATTGTACTGACAAAACAGAAACACGCCTTACATGCAAAGCTAAGAATTTACTTTTAGTGTGACAGAAATCTTAAAAGCCTAATCAAATAAGTATTGGTACAGCTATAATTAGTTCATGGAAAACAATAGAGAAAGAAAGTAAAGAAACTATTACAGAAAAAGGTTTAACAACAATAAATAAGAACAATAAAATTAAAATTCTTATATGCACAATTTTTAGTACATATTTAATTTCTTTAGTGTTATGCACATCCATCCAGAACCATCTGAGTCCTGAGGTGAGTAGCTGCAGTCTGGCTGCAGGTGGAAGGGGGATTTAAAAGGAGCTGACAGTGTCCCAGACTCTTCACCAGAAGGACAGTGATGGTGTTTCTTTCTCTTTTTTTTTTCCCCCAAAAAAGTGTAAAATCGATCGCAATGGCATCCTTTTCCTCAGCATAGGGTCTATATGGGACTAATTTGTGTGTTTTCTAACATGCTTTACATCCTGGTCTGCCTTGGTCTGCAAGTCCATGTCACACTGAAATTTCCTATATACAGCATGGGTTAGATATGTTGAATACTTGTTCATTGTTCTCTCTGTTACCCTTAAACTGGTTCTAACCCAGCTCCCACAGTTGTATTTCTTTATTTGCTCTTTGGTGAGTTGTTTCTAACTCCAGACTCTTCAATGTCAACCTCCCTCTTACCATCCCATGCCTGCACTGTCCTACACTGCATTGCCTGTTCTTCATTTCAAGGGCTCTGCTGTGATATAAGGTCTGTGTTTCTCTCCATTGCATCATTATGCTGCAGTTTTGAATATTCTAGTTTATCCAGAATAGCTGTTCGTCACTATTATGTATATAAAATTATGGTTACACCATTAAAAGGTAAGAAATAAAATTAGCCATAGCCACCTGGTCATTGGAGAAATTGCTGTTGTAGCTAAACATGCTAAAAAAAAAGCAAGTTAAGTTTGGACAAAGCATACCTGAGGGGCTTTAGCTCTGAGGAATTTGAGCTTCAGTGTCTGGCTGATGTAGACACGGTAGTACTGCTTTACAAGACAACAGGGTGCAAGTCCTCCCAGTGATGCCCATAGTAGCAATGGCAAGAGAGCTAGAAGACAGACAACATTTGGCTACTTAGGACACTTGGATTTGTGACATTTAGAATAATGAGGATACCAAGATTCTACCTGGGATTTTCAGAAATCAATTTGCATACTGTATAAACAGTATGAGTAGTTTGCAATGAGATGTTACACTACAAGAAGCTGATGATTTCTATTCTCTAGTTGATGAGATTTTCATTGCACAGATTGAACAGTTTTAACTCCATTAAGCCATGCTACCCTGCAAATGAGACCACATGATTATTGCCAATAGCTTGAATATGAAGGAACTTCTTACCTGTGAAGGTGTGATGAAGAGAGGTAGGAAATATAGGGGCCAAATTGACAAAGTTCATTACAAAAACAGTTGGAATCTAGAAGAGTACTTTAGCTACTTTAAACATGGATCTACCCCATGTATGAATGAGAAAAAAATCTAATTCTTAGCTCTAAAGAGAAAAATAGTACCTTATTGTGACAGGCAATTATAAAGTGAATTTCAAAAGAGAATAATGTAAAAAGGGGGACATAGAATTATTTTTGAGATCCTTTTCCATTTAGATTGATTCAATGAGATTGATTCAAAGGAGATCGTTGTTGAAATCCTTTTTCCACAAAATTCTGCATGAGCAGGATTTGGTGGAAAAATGAGTACCAAAGGAGTGCCAAGGGGAAAGAGAGTGGACATTTATGGATGAAGAGACGGTGCAGTAAGAGGATGGCAAGAACCATTAAATTGCTGCAGTGCACACTATCAGCAAGGGAAGGACACAAGCCCCTTTTAATACGTTCCTGACTTGCTCAGCAAGGATGTTGCACAGCAAGAGGTGATGCATTACAGCCAGCAGCTGAAGAAGACTGACACAGAGCAGCTGCTGTAGGATGTTGATGGCTGTTGGTGGATCCATAGATCCATTGGAACAGGGTGAAATCCAGACATTTGCTACAATTTCATTCATACCCAATCATTAAAAATGTCTCCTTGCGGCATACAGCAGAATGGAGGCTTTAGAAAATCATTAAGAACATTAAAATTGTGAAGATTTGTCTTTATGCCATAGCAAATCAAATGCAAAATAGTATATTTTGACTTTACAGAAATAAAGCAACATGGAACTTGGAATGTTTGTGCTACTGGGGGCTACCCTTATGCTATTTAACCCTCTTATGTGTTCAAATGTGGGTTTAGTGCTTTTCTGAAGATCTTGAGTGTATTTGTGGAGGAATGATAATTAGAAACTGGTACAATTTAGGAGTGTTGGGGGGAAAAAAGGAGCACAGAATTAGAATGATGCTTCTGCCAGCCACCTGTGTAAGCAATTATAATGCGAAATGCATCTGAAGCAATTTAAATCCTTCAGTTGAAGTCATGTACTCTCTAGTTAGAACTACTGAAGTAACATTTGGTATGATTTTTACCCCAAATAAAATCCAGTTTGAGTCAGAAGCTGGTGATTCCCTTTTACAAAATATGATGGGGTTTTTTGATTAATTTTTTTTCAATTTAATCATCCCTGTTAATATTCATAAAATAAATGAATGAGTGAATGACTAAATCGTGCTTGTTAATAAAACAGAACACAGCATAATTCTTAGCTATTCACTCTACAGACCTGATAGAGAAAATAAAGGTAATTTTACTGATCATCTCCGTTTTCATTAGATATTCATATGTTAATACAAAGAATGTGCTAAAAGACCTATGAGAAGTACTGGCCAATTCTCTTTAAAGATAGTTTTTCTAAAAATATAAATGTATTAAATCCTTCTGAAAATGTTTGCATATGAAAATCATCAAATTTGCAAGTAAATTCATGTCCTGTGCATTTCTTACATTAAAATTTTATTTAAGCAGTGATGAATAAACACATGCAGGCTTAATGAACTTTGTTAAACTTCCCTGAAATGGCAATGCATTGGCTCAGTTACAGTTAAATCTGTGATCAACCATTATGTTAATGAAATCATTAGAGCTCTGTTCTTTGAAATGTTACTTGAAAAGCTGTTTCATAAAGCTCTTCACATTGTGAGAATATGACAAATCTTGTAAATATTCATCCTCAGACATAAAGGACTGTGAAGGAGATAATACAAGAGGTAGATATCAGAATTCTGTTTACTTTTGAAGGTCTGGGTCCAGAGTGGTATTAAATGACCAGCAAAAACTTTTGGGATGATGTCATCACAAAGTTCAAATTAAGTATAAACACATTTCCAAACGAGATTTTTTTTTTATTTTACACAGATGAGTGTTTGGTTCCCTTCCAAAATAATCTGATGCTGACACCCTACATTCTGTCACCTAATTTCTTCCATTTTCTTTAAGAGTTTAATTATTATTTTGTTTATTTAAATACTTATTATTTAATTATTATTTTAAAAACCCCCACAATTATGATGTCTTTCCAGTATAGTGTGTATACTCTAATCTGTGTTTCATTATCATCATGGCTGGGTTTCGCAAAAAAAGATTTGGGAAGGTCTCTACCCACGCTTGTTGCAAGCGTGTTGGTGGTTGAAAAGGCCAATACGAGACAGGTATGTCCGATTGCAAAAGGCACAGCAGAAGGACTCCTTAGATGGTATATTCTGCAAGGCACGATTCTTTCTACGTTGCCTTTTCTCCTCAAGGGTGATCCTGCGTGCTTTCTCAAAGGTATCAGCAGCATTGTAGTTGGTGTGTCTCCAGGCCTCCCGATTGGAGGCCAGAGTAAACCAGTTATGTTGATCAATATGGTCAAGGCTGAGATGTTGTTTCAGGGAGTCCTTGTATCTCCTCTTCGGGGTTCCTCTCATGCGGCAGCCGGTGGCAAGTTCACCAAAAAGCAGGATCTTAGGGAGGTGGTGGTCCTTCATCCCTGAGACGTGCCTTGTCCAACGCAGCTGTGTTCTTAGTAACATGCCCTCAATACTTGTGACTGCTGCTTGTTCAAGAACAGATGTATTGGTCACATAATCTGACCAGTGGATGTTTAGGATTGAACGGAGACAGTGTTGATGGAAGCGTTCTAGGAGATGCAGGTGGTGGTGGTAGATGACCCATGATTCAGATTTGTATAGGAGAGTAGACAGCACTATGGCTCTGTAAACACTGATCTTTGTGCTTTTCTTCAGGTGTTTATTTCGCCAGACTCTTTTATGAAGTTTATGAAAGCACTGTATGCCTTTGCTTCTGTTTGTCTTCAGAGGTAAAAAAAAATTGTACACAGAAATGTGTGTTTGGTTTTAACATTTTGACTTTACACCTCTGAATATTTGACTACCATGCACAACTCCTTCACTAGCAGTAGGACTGAAAAATCTCTGATTTTGCAGTTAAAAACACAGCAGAACTCTTTCCCATTAAAGTAAAGCAAAAATAGCTGTAGACTTGAGATTTCAAAACCGAAAAAGTTACTTAATATTTTCAGTGTTTCCTTCTCCTTTGCTCACCATTTTATGGTATGTACCTGTCCTTATTGGTTATTCTTGAGTCTTAGACAACTTCCTCTTGCTGGTAATTCAAACTCAACTAAGCATCAGAAAAACACCGGAACTGTTCTGTTGAGGTCTCAGAGAAGACATGATGATATAGTATGGATGTGCTAATGGTACCACGGATCAGACTTGATTATTTTCCTTGAATTACAAAAATTCACATAGCCTATCTAAGTAAGAACATAACATGTACTGTAGTGGTATGTACTTGTTAATTAAGTTGCTTTAAATTTGTTATTGAAAGAAGGCTGCAAAAATCTGCGCAGGAGACTTGTTTTACAGCTGTGCCTTTTTTCCACCTCCACCCCGAGCAGTTTCTGAAAAAGGAAGGCAGGAATCATGACAATTTGTTGTGAGACAGTTTGTTCTCTCGAAAGTCTGGAGGTAATTCTTTATGACTTTGGAGGTCCACAATATCAGAAATGTTTTCCTAATCATCCTTAATCAGCATGCACAATCTGATCTTTGTCCATTACAGAGTCAATAAACCAGCTTCATACTATAACTTATCTTGATTTTCATTAAGTGAAATTGGAAGTTCAATCAACCATTAAGACTTTTGATTGCAATGTTTTTACTAATTTTACTTATACAGAATTTGGGGACCAAACAAATGTAAATACATGTTTATTAGCTAAACTACAGGAATTTTAGTATTCCAGTCTCTCCTAGGTGCTCTTCAATTTTTCTTCATCAGTGTCTGAAGCATAGGGCCTTACACATACCTGACACACTGCTTTTGTTTTCTCCAAAGCCAGAGGGAATCTGCAACATTGCAAAGGAACCTGCATGGTGTGCTATGCCTGGTCTGTTCCTGCCCTTTGGTATTCTGCATAACAGGGTCTGCCCCACCATGGGGTGTATATTGTAGCTTATGATTTCAAGGGCACGAAGTTATCATGAAACAGGGCAAACCAGGTGGACTTTACATTTTTAAAGAAATTTTATCACTACATCTAAGAACATATCAATATTTCTTCCTAGATCGTCTTTTTTTTTCTGTAAGCATCCTACTGTCTAATTAAAATGAGTGGTAACTGCATTTCCTTCACAGTTATGAAAACCAGGACCCACATTTACAAGCTCAGAAAAGAATTTAAGAAATTAACTTTGACAGTCGGACTGGCTTATTTATTTATAGGTGGAAATGTGCAGGCTGAAAGTGTAACAGCAATATAAAATGGTATGTACAGATAAGCAAGGCAAATTGTGATTATTATGAGATTCAACAACCTCAACTCTGCAGTTTCTTCATTCTCTGTGGTTGTTACAGGTGAGTAGCCAATGGTAAAATTTGACCCATTAGCTCACCCTTACTGTAAAATCTATATCTGTATACCTAATATATGTGAGCTTACTTTTCCTAATGTCTTAGTACAGTATTGTGTTAAGGCTAGGTACTCATAGGAATATAGAATAGCTTGATATTGGCAGCAACACACTGTATGCAGCCAGCATAGCAGTGATGACTCAGGGCAACAGTCAATCAATACCATAAATTATGCTTTTTAACATTGTAGTCATGCTGTCACATACTCCTCTGAACTTCTGTCAATCGTTGTCTTATGCTTCCAAATGCATGAACCATTCACTACTACAAAATTCACAGAAACCAATGAAAAACATGCTGATGTCATTCATGGGATATAAACTCAATATAAAAATAAACCAGAACTAACATGCTTACCTTTTCGGGCTTTTTGTGGTTTTGTTTGTTCCTCCTTCCCCCCCCCCTTCCCCCCACTTCTGGAGCAGCACAGAAACTGCAAAAGAAACAGAATTCCCTCAAATCCTTCTGCATACTTAAACTATGAGATCCTTCTCTTTTGCTCTGCAGCATTGGACTGGAAAACCAAAACTTACACTATCCTCAACTGATATTTTTTTCAGCACATAAGGTAAGATAGGGGAGACATAAGCGCAGAGCTGACATGGTATAAGGCATGTCTGAGCAGAGACACACTGCTCATTGGTCTGAGAAAGATGCAATGCCTACCTCCTTCTAGTGTTTACGAGTGTGGTTGCAGAACCATGTTGTTGAAATTACTATTAACTTCCAGTACTGGCTTTAGCTAGTACATAGTCAGGTCTAGCACCTGCAACACTTCTGATGTTGATGAATCCACAGATTTTGGGGGTTTCTTACAGAAGCAGTCCCCCAATTTTCAAAGTTATGAGTTTCCACTAGACACAGGATGTACCACAGCAGCATTTTATTGCTGTGGTGTTTAGGCACCTCAGTTTAATTGAACCATTGACCCACTTCTGAGACATGTGGAAACTTAATACTGATTGTTATTAAATCCATTTCTGCATTAATTACATCTGATAATTTATTGCTAGTTATTACCTGTCGAGTTCAACTGTGGACCCAATACTTGAGTGGAATTAGTTAGGTTTAGTCCTTGATTGTGATAATATGAGATCTTATCCCCAAAACATCACTATGTTTCATGAAAATTGGACAGAGAAGTAGGAGTTTGACTCCTTTTTCAGAGCATAAGCTACCAATTATTTTTTCCGTAAATAAAGTAGCACAATGAAAAAAAACCTCAGTAAATACTCTCAGGCTACTACTCTGGCTCATTAGGGTAAGCTGCTGGTCTTGAAATAAGAAAGCCTGAGCTTAACTCCTTTTCCTGTTAACAGTTACTATGATGACCTCAAGTAAATGTCTCTGTCATTTAGTTTTAATGTCTGTTAAGTATAGCTAATGATCTTCACCCCCTTCATCATAGTGGACTGATAAACACATGTGAGAGAGTCTACACTGTAGAGCAATATAATTTTTTTATTTCAAAGAAGTTGTATATCCAAGGACCAAACATGACAACCACCAAAGAGCTAAATGGGGAGGAAAAGAAAGCCTTCTTTTCCTGGATCTTTGTACAAATTGTCTCTCTGTGATCATGTCCTGTTGAAGTCAAAGGTAAAATTCTTATGGACCACAAGGGAACTAGGATTTGTCTCATGCTTTTTTAACATAACAGGAGAGTTCACAGACCCAACCTAATACTGAGGTCTAAAGCCCTAGTGTAAACTAGAAGAGCAGCCTACGGCTAGTCTTGTTCAAAGAAAAAAGTAGGGGAAGGGAAAAAAAAGACAAAAGAAGAATGACAAGGAAAGAGATATGGACAAAGGAGGGTGCCCCAAAGATCCCGCTCAAAAGAATCAGGCTGTGCACAATACAGTTATAAATTGCTAAAAGACAGGCTTTCTTGTGAGATGTCTTGTAGTTGCCACTTCTTACTGAGCTGGAAATACCCTAAGGACAGCCTTTCATCTGTTGAAGCATTTTGTCATTTCTTTACCTGCAAGTCAGAGTGGCAAATATACAGCAGCAAAGTAATCATTACAGATTCACAGTAATAACAATAAAAATAGTAATATTAAAGAATTCCTGTAGCAAAGCTCTCTTTGGATGACCAACTCACATTGTGCACTGTAACCCCCTAAAGAAATTGCAAATATTGTAGTGCTGTATTCTATTTTCACTGAACTTTGTGTCTCAGAAAGTCCCATGCCATAGGACAAGGCTGTTAGCTGAAGGCTTGCTTTTTAATATGACATCTTTTCCCTTTAATCTAAATTTCCAAATTCTGCTCAAAGAATGCTTCCAGGGGTGTAGGCAATATAGACGTACTCTTTCTATTTATACAGAGAAAAGATTAGTACTTGGGTTGACGTGTATAACACAATCCTTCCAGCAAAGCAAGGTTAATAATGTGCCTTTCCACCAGTCAATGGAAATAAAAGACACAAAGACCAAGCATCAACTAGAGATGTGATAGGGAGTGTACTAGCATTCTCTTCTGGGCTGTTGTCCAGGCCTTCAGGCAACTGTTGTGTACGTGGAAGAGCAGATGGGACCATAACCCCACATCTTGTCCCACACCAGGTAATGCACACCAATTGTTTCTCAGTTTAAGAACAGTGAATAGAAAAAAAGTTAACACCCACATCTTACAGCAGGGAAAAAGCTTGAGAATCTAGTGTTTGCTGAGGCCATTTGGAAAAATTTGGAGAGAGTTGGAAATCCGAAAATATGAAGACTCCGTTGTCAGGCCAGCTACATTGCCAGTCTGCATCTGGTTTATTCTGATGTCTCATTGACTACAGCTTAGAGAGGAGTCAATGGACTATTTGAAAGGGATCCATGAAAGATACCTGAGCAGCAATATGCTTCAAATAAAATGTTTCCAAGAGCATGATCTTTGCGTAGCTGGAACAGCTGTATTACTTGAAAGCCGAATTAAAATTCTGTATTACATTTTAAAAAATTCAGGCCAAATAGGCTTTGCATCATACACGCATGAAGGTGTGTAGTTTACTGTAATTCAAAGAATTACAGTAAGAATTTCCAAATCCTTTGGCACAGTAATGCATTATAAATGCCCATATCATACAAAGCAGGAATACCTAAATGATATTCTGCTTCCACTGTATGTTTCTGCCTATTAGGAGGTAGTTTTATATAGAACAAGTGCATAATTTTGATAATTTTTGACTCGTGAGAACATTGCAGACCTTTTGACTAATGCAAGTGACCTTTTTTATTTGATCCAAAAGTAGGCAGATAATAAACACTATGATACCACAAGCCATACAGACTAGAAAAGGAGATACTTTTTCAGCATGTAGAATCTAAAGTGAAGCCATGAGATTATTTGTATGCTAGGAAAATTTGACCCTGAAGATGAATATAAGATTGTCCACAAGCTGGGTTGGGGGGGGGCGGGGGGGGAAGGGGAGGGTTGGTTGGTTGGTTGGTTTTGGTTTTGGTTTTTTTTTTTTTTTTCATTTCAAATACTTTTATCTTTCTTTCCAACCCACCTTTATTTCACAGGTCCTGCTTTTATGATAGTCAAAGAATGGTGTACAAGTTTCCTTGACTTTTTATGAGGTAGACAAAATAGGAGGCTGAGAAATATCACTGTTTTTCTAATGTCATTGTACTGACCTCTTTCACAGTAAGAATTAGTAGCCTGAGAGAAACTAACGCTGTTTTTAGCCAAATGCCTAAGGACCCTTATTTAATACATACATTATTCTTAGTTTTGCTTAATCAACAACAATCTAATGGTAACAAGACATAAAATTATTTTTTAGTGTAATATATAGCTATATAGTACAACAATTTACACAACTAAAGGTCCCAGGTTTTGAGATTGGAGAGTAACTTTCCATTCTCCTTTGTGAGGATAGTTTCTAGTCAGCAGTCAGAGGTATGATCAGAAGTGGGGGACTGGGATAGTCATAGTTTGCCTTTTTCTCCACTCCTTCCTATTCTTTTCTTGTCAAATTGCTCACCTTAGGACATTAGGTTCACTTAACTCTTAACATTTTTTTCTCAGGAGAGAGAAAATAGCTAAGATTTTCTCAAGAAGGTCAGTTTTCTGACGCAGTAGTTTTTTTAGAATGATATCAGCTTTTGTGTATGTGCATCTGTAAGAGACAATGGATGAGAGAAAGTTCCAAGAAACTCTATGTATGGTATAAATGTATGTATACACCACTCCCCAAAATAGACCTTCAGCATATTTTCTTTAAAGCTTTGACTTGAAGATCAATTCAGTAATGTTAATTTACTTAATATTTTTTTTTTTCAGAGGAGACACATGGAGTAACTTACCCACATGGTACATTTACGGACTTAATTTTTGTTTACCAGCTCTTTTAAAGGTTCTCTTTGGCGGTGGTGGTAGTGAAAGATCCAGACATCATCCAAGCTCTACTGCAGATCCAAAAGGGATTGTAATGCATTTTGGAGTCAACACTTTGAGTATGTTCTATTCATTTGTGGACTAAATTTGAAAACAAAATATACTTTCTAACTTAAATCTGCTAGTATTTGCAAAGATATTTTTAAGTCTCTATCCACCATTAAACACACACTTAAGTCCTGCTTAAGTCAGTCAGTCTGCCTAGGTAATAAGCCTTGCTGAAGAAGGATGGAATTAAATCATGGTCAAAGTCAGGATAAGTACATGTGACAAACATTTTTAAGTCTGCTAACTTTTTTTTTTTCACTTCCCAAGGAGCACTAATACAAGTAGATGGAAGAATGTTTTCATCACTACTTCTTTGAGTCACCCCCAATGGTGATATTGATATTGAACTTTATTTAAATTTTAATGACTAATCTTGGATTTGTAAATGTACTTAAAAGTACTTCTAAAGTAGCCAAATAAGCATCAAACACCTATTCCACTTGGGATTCAGGAAGGAGGTTTTAAGGTTTTTACAATCACTCAAAAACAATGCAGTTCTCCTACTACTGTCAATATTTCACACAGTTGGGTCAGCAGCTATGGTTGAAAAGAGCATTGAATTGTGGATCCGTACTTTTCAAACAACAAGATAATTTTTTGAAGCGGTTGGCCACATGACTCCAGAGGGGTATGTTTAATCAATTTTGCACAAGTGAGTTAATGGGTGAAGGGCACAACTGTAATGCTAAACATTCAAAGACTGGGTAGCCTTTTAATAGTACCAATTGTCCATGCAAATTTTGACACCTTGAATTCTCAAGAATAGGGTCATTCAGAAGAAAAGAGAAAACTGGATGCCTCACGAAGCAAACACAGAATATGATACTACAAAGATAGAAGATGCAATGAAGAGCACTAGTATTTGTGACCCGTGATTACTGGAGTGGAAATTAAACAATGAAATGAGCTATTTTGCCCTCCCACCAAACAAGGCCTTCACTACACAGATGATCGTATCTGGATAACAGTCACTTCTGGCAGGTACCTTTTGATATTAAATGATGTGGAAAATTTTGGTTCTCAGATGCCCTACATAAAGAAAGCCAGAATAAAAGTAATTTAAAAGTGTGATTGATTCCAAAATACATATTGCAAAGAGAGTATTTGGAGACCAGCTGAAAAACCACAGGGGCCCATGACAGAGGATGCTGTGAAATCTGCAGTCTAATTCTCAGGAAATCAGAGAAAAAAATAAAATTTTGTGTTTAGGAAAGTATTCCACAAACATTTACCAAAACCTGTGAAGCTTTTGTGGGATAAGAAATTGGAAGACAGCTAAAGAGCTGGTGTCTTCGTGCTAGTGAGTTTTTGGTATGGACATAAAAATTTTCTGCAAATAAGTGTGTCTTTCCAGCAAAGTCTTCGAAAGTTTATAGTCACTAAAGTATCTATGGTGTTGGTCTTAGGTGTCAGTATATTTGTTGATTCAACCAGGTTGATTATTTGTTAGTGACATTGATCTGCTCTGTGTGTCCCTGTAGGCTGCACAAGGTCACTGGAGAGAATTTGGCTTCATTGAGACAGTATTCCTTTCACAGTCCTTTGGTGTGAGTGGAAATCTGCAGTTTACCAGGTTTCTTTTGCATCCGCAGTACAATTCTTTCATCCTAGGTAACACTTAAAAGCCAAAGTTATTTTTTTCACAGATACTGACATGAAGCTAACTGGCTTATCTTTAAATGTTTTGCTAAAGAAAATGCCTCAAAATTTCAATAAATTAATAGCATTAAAAACTTAGGAAGAACAGATTGCTCGTAGAAGTTAGCAATAGTTTTGCAAGAAATGTCAAATAAAATACAACCATTTTCATGACAACTTTCGGAGAAAAAAAATCCATCTGATAGCACTGGAGAAGATGCGTAAGAATGTGTGTCTATGTGTGCATATGTATAATTGTAAATACCAACCACATTAAAAAATACACTTTTGTTGATAGTTCGAGTCATTTCACACACATGTACAGTCAGATCAGGTGGAAGAGGTGAGATTAGTCCTTTTCTACTTCCCCAGTTGTAGAGTGTTTCAAGAACCAGAGCTGCTGCCAGCATAATTTAGACAGGCCAGGTTACTGTGCTGTGCTGTTACAGATGCTTCTCCTGGGTTGCCTGTGGGTAGTTCTGCAACCTGCAGATGTCAAGGGTATTTGAAGCAGCCATAGAGTTGCATGCCATCATTTCCCACTGTGTAAAATAGGTTGGAGCTTATATGGAAAGACCTTCAGTTTGACTGTCTCTGGTTGACATGTGGGTTTTGATAGCCCTGGAAAAATACACTTGAATTTGCAAGTGTGTCTGTATGTAGATGAGCATATTGGGAATTTCTTCTCCTACAGAAGACCTTCTCTAGTTCATTACAACCTTCTCCATTTCATAACAAACCCTTCTCATGGCATCAGGGATTTACTAGATTGCAGAGGAGCACTGTGTTTAGTTTCATTCCCAATGTGGCAATGTAAAATGCACGTTAGAGCAGCCTCACTTGTTAAATAACTACACTTGTCATGTGGGTCCCAGGGTAAGAGATGTGAGATGTGGGGCCATTGCCAGGATGCACCCCTAAGCAGAGCCAGTGTGCAGGCATAACTTTCCTACTAAATACACCTTATCAGTTCCGTAGAGTAGGAAACAGGTCATTCTGGTAACGTTTTTTAACACTATGTGTTAAAATATTTCATATTTCACAACCAAACTTCTCTGACACACATTTTTCAATATAAAAAATAAATGTAATTTTTTTTCCTTGACTGCTGTGTTCAGTTACTGAGAACCAAAGTGAACATTGACTTGTATACTTCCATCAAAATAAGTTATTTTATACCTAATTTTTCATGGAAAGCAAAATAAAATATTGTTTAGCTGTAGTATGTTGCTTGGTTTTTTACTTTTCCTGTTTTCACAATCTAAGTACTGTTAGTGAAAATCTGGATGAACTTCAAAGTCAGGAAGACTGTAAAATTCACTGTGATAAATTATATGTTGTGGGCACAGAGGAATTTATTGTGGGAAATAGAAATACATAGGTACTTTTCTGTCAGCAATTTGTGTGTGTGTGTCGGTATGCGGGCATATTTCTGGTGTTTATTTCATTGATAATTTGCAATCATTAATCAATGTGTACACATTTTTAGCTGGATAATTATTATTGGCATATTAATTTTCTGTCACTCTTGACTCAAGCCATATAAATGCTCTAAGGAAACTTAGTCTGCAAATTACACTGAAATTCTGCAGAGTGTGGGCACCTACCTGGTTTAGGCAGCACTGAAAAAACATGTGACATAGATGTATGTTCACTTTAACATAATGTGTAGATACAGAAGAAATTCCATTGCCAGTGAATGAAAAGGGTTATGTCACTTTAGAACAATTTTACTGTATGGATACCCTATGCAAGGGAGTAACATGCAATGTAACCACATTCACTGCACTATTCTATTAGGGAGAAAAAGTTCACTGCCATGACATCTGAAGAAGACCACAAAGATCCCTTCCTGATGACTGTAATGAGAACAGGTTACATTACTACTAAGTTCCACATTCTCATTACAAGCTTTTTAATGAGAAGGGATTAATTTTCTGCCATTTTCCATTCTCATTACTACTGACTCAAAGGAATGAGATATCAGGAGTTTAATGTCTAATTTATATTCAATGAATCTTGGTAGTGTGCTGCACTCTTTTGACCTTTTCAATATTTTATACTTTGGTTGGGTGGTCACTTGACTCCTGAAATGTTTATAGTCTTATTATAGTAATTTATAGAAGAAAAAGTGGTCTGGTTACCCAATCAAAACAGAAAAATAACAGAAAAGTCAATTTAATATCATACACATGTACCAGTTCAAGAATATAAATAACATTAAACTTTGGACATCTTCTTCCTGTCAGAACTTCAAGAAAGAAAATGACACTTTAGTCCAAATTTTCTCTGAAGTGTATACTTTAAAAAATTCATACAGAAATGAACCTTCTTATTTGTTAGTTTATTTCAGATATGTCCAAAGATACCAAAAAACCCCTACATCCTATGAAGAAGGATGCCTGAAAATATGACGCCTAATTGTTTAAAGTTGACTGCTTACAAATTTGTGGCTACAAATATAATGGCTACATGACTTAATTTGAAATCACTTGCAGAAGTGATGAAATTCAAAATTTCTGGTAGAAAAACTTTCAGAAAGAAAGAGTTAGTTAAAAAAAAAATCCATTAGATTTTTTCGTGTGAAGCTTTCTATCTATTTGTTTTAATTAACACAGCTTGTTTACAGAGATCAGATAATTATTCTTTTAAACCTGACTAAATAATTAACTTATGTCAAACAAATACCACTTCATTACTGGAAAGAAATATAATTGATCTTCTGTAACCCTCTATATAATAAACATACTATTCATTCCTTAACTATTAATTCTCAAAACTTGTGTTCAACAGTCAGTAACAACTAATTTGCCATACAATATGTGTGTTATTAAATGTAAATTAAATCCAATTTGAGACCCATAGTTTAAAGCATTGCTCAGAATGTCATTCCTGTACTCCCCCAAAAGAAACATCATTTAATACAGTTTGTGAGGCCAGAGGGAGGAATAACAGTTTGGGTAATGAGGGCACAATCAGATCTGTGCCATTTTAACTGAAAGGAAAATTAATATATGAGATCCTTGCAAGACAGATTAGTAAGAAGAAAGTGACAAAAGTAATAATGGGAATACTGAAGGGATTCTTCACCTTAAATGAGCCCAGGCAAATACATTTTTAGCCTCAATGATATCAAACTGAAATGAAAGAATTAAAAGATATGTGCCTACTTCAGTAAAAGCAAACCAGAAGTCATTACAACAGACTGTGCTGAAGTAAGTCACCATTCCAAATAATACACGATTATGTCCCTCATGCATAAAACCAATGAAGCTTTAGGGATCAGAAAGTTAATTCAAATTCCAGAAAAGTAACTTGGTTACTCTATAAGTATCCTAGTAGTAAAAAAATGTTTTGTACCAAATATTATGAAAGAACTTCACATGGAGATTATGTAGGATGGGGCATCTGAGAACAAAAATTTGTTGAGCAGGTGGTAAAATAATTAGAAAAATAGTTCTGAGTATCACTCAGAACTTGTGTTTTGCTAAAGCTAGGCAATAAATTTCAGAACAAGAGAGCTGACTTTCTTGCAAGGTTCTTTGCCTTGCCATCGTAGAAAACTCTTATCATTAAACTGAAGTGATGCTTCCAATAGATTAAATGAGGTTGCTTCAGGATATAGCATGCATCATAAATTAAATGGAAAATTTTTTAACCTGATCCTTATGTATGATTACTATAGGTTAATAAAATGGAGCAAACTATAGGTATTCTTGTTCTGAAAAATCCTATGTATTCAGAACATGACAATCACAACATACTCTCTGTTTTTGCATTTTTTCTCATAAAGTTGGTGCTGTATCAGCAACTTTATTTCTCTGACCTGATCTCTTTGTTAACTCTACAACACAAGGTTGAGCAATATATGGTTACTGTATGAGAACAAATACCTTTTGAAAGTATGGTTGTATTTTAAGACACTCTTTTAATTGACAAAGTATATAGCAAAGGGTGAAGACTCAACAACTAATTATCTAGGGTAACTGGGAATTTTCTGAAGGGACATTACTGTATATGTGGTATTTTTTCAGTCCATTAATTATTATATGCATTGGTTCTTGGCACAGGTGCATTAGATTTATGCCTGGTTAACCGCTTGATTTGATATGTCATGTCATACTTAGCAGTATCAATAATGTGTACATATATATATATATATGTATGTAGACATTTATAAACACCATGTATAACTATATACTTATAGATAGAGTCATCAAATCAAAGAAACATTTAGCTTGGAAAAGACCTTTAAGATCATCAAGTCCAATAGCAGATAAATATATGATGAAATTAATCTTATATTTTATTAAAAATTAAACATTGTACAGAAGTAGCTACATGAAAAAAAAAAACAAAACCAAAAAAAACCCCCCAAAAAACACACCTCTTTCTTTTCACTCTGTTGACTCTCACACTCATGTTTTGCTGATTTTCTTCTGATACTTCCACTTCCTTGTGATGACAATGATAGTTAAAGACTCCTTGGGCCTTGCAAGCTTGAGTCATATCCAATACATTTCCAAAGAGTCTGAGCCAGCTAAGAGTCCCAAGCCCCATTTCCAGAAATGAATTAGGCATTTGGGTCAATAACTCTCAGGACAGTCTTCCAATCACAGATACATGAGCCAACTTTAAAGCGACTAGCTCAGGTACTGGTAGTTTTTAATTGTGGCACCACTGAGTTTACTGCCTTCTATATAAAGTCCCGTGTTCCTCTGAGAATTTGAGCTTACCAACATCTGTTTTGGAACTTGGACCCAGCTCGGCTTCTAAATCACTTATGTATCTTCATGGATTTTATTTTTTATCCCTAGGCAATTTACTTTTTCTGTTGTGCGGTTGTGGGACATCAATAATACATTTTGTATGGAGGCTTTCTGTTCATGGTATTTTTCAGACCAATTATACAGCATCATGGGGTGAACACATCTGCTGCTACTTTCTGGAGGAGAAGAATATAAAAGAGTTAACTGAAGACTCGTCAAGGACTCTAGTAAGCTCTCCACGAAGATATTTGCTGCTTCATACTTTTGTGCCATACTGTGAAAGTTAGGAAAATAGAATAAACTTGTCCTTTACATCTCAGCTAGATCCTTATCCTCTGGTGCCAGTCTATTTTGCACAGTATTTTTTTAGCTTGTGTGGAGGTCAAAGATGAAGTGTCTTTTTTGACCAAAACTAATTCAGTATTCAGTTGCTCTCCAGTGATCAGAATGTAGCATACAAAGTAGGAAGTAAAGTACATTCCTTTAGGTATTTCTGGGGAATATACACCAGTCATTGAACTGTCTGATTTGAAGATTTCATCTTTATTGCACATAAAATCACACCTTGGTAATTTATTTTTTTTTATTTTACTTTTGGGTAGTAAATAGCTTAGCTCATATTACAAGGAAGATGCAATGTCAGTAGAAAGAGTGACTGAACAACAAATTAAAATGAACAGCTCTTGAAAGTCTGAAAAACAAAGTTCTGATGAACTCTTAAAGGACGGACTCTTTCTGCTACTATCAGTTGACCCAGCACAGCACTCAGAATCCCAGAATCAGAATACTCTTGTTTGGAAAAGACCCACAAGGATCATCAAAGTCCAACTTCTAGCCTTGTACGGAACAGTCCCAAGAGTCTCACCATGTGCCTGAGAGCATTGTCCAAATGCTTCTGGAACTCTTTCAGACTTATTGCTGTGATCACTTCCTTGGGGAGCCTGTTCCAGTGCCCAGTGATCATCTGGATGAAGAATCTCTTTCTGATATCCAATCTAAACCTCCCCTGATAAAACTTCAGGTCATTCACTCTGGTCCTGCTACTGAACACCAGATAGATCAGTATCTACCCCTCCTCTTCCCCTCAGAAGGAAGTCGTAGACTGCAATAAGGTCTTCTCTCAGTCTCGTCTTCTCCAGGCTGAACAGACCAATGACCTCAGCTGCTCCTCATACGGCTTCCCCTCTGGGCTCTTCACCATTTTCATTGCCCTCCTTATATTGTTGTGCCCAAACCTGCACACAATGTTCAAGGTGAAGCCACACTAGTGCAGGGCAGAGCAGGACAATCCACTCCCTCAACCAGCTGGCAATACTTTGCCTGACCCCCCCCAGGACATGGTTGGCCTTCCTGGTTGCCAGGGCACTCCTGACTCATATTCAACTTGCCATCGATCAGGACCCCCAGGTCCCTTTCCATGGAACTGCTTTCCAGCATCTCATTCCCCAGTCTGTACATACATCTAGGACTGCCCCGTCCGAGATGCAGAATCCAGCACTTGCTCTTGTTAAACTTCACACTCACTCTTGCTCTATAGCTGAATCAAAATTTCCACGTTTTTTCAGCAGCAAGCTGTCTCAGAAAGCTTAGCTCTGTAGACCCATGTAAAACTCTGGTCTGCTTTCAATTACTGATTTTTACAATGTCCTTTGTATCTTTTACCTGCTCCATTTGAAACACTCTTCAATACAGGAGAAAAAAAATTCAAAACTTTTTCTTACCTATGACCCCTAAGTTAACCTTCACCCCACAAAAACAAACAAAACAAACCCCACGATAACCCAGGCAAGCAATCAACCAACCAACCAACCAAAACAACAACAACAACAACAAAAACAAAACAACAAAAAGCAAACCAACAAAAAAAAAAAAAACCTAGCAAACAAACAACCCAGCTCCAGAATGGCAAAGCTGGAATTCACTAGCATTAATTATATAAAATTTTTCTTGCATCTCCATCTTCTTTTATTGGACTTTTGCCCATGTCTTCTGCCAACTCTGCTTTTCATAAACTCCTATTTTCTGGAATAAATAGAATGTGTGAATCTCAGTTTTTAATTTTTAAAAGTAAATTTCCCCCTTTTATTTATTTATTTTTTTTTTGGAGAGCAACTCCAGAACATGAGCTAGTGCTTTGAAAAGACAGATAACAGAAATTTGATAATAATCCCTGCTTTAAAAATCTAATTCTTCTTTTTCACCAAAGTTACAATTTTTGACTGTGTAATTTCTTGGACAATGAAATTTATTATTTTTGAAACTCTTTTTGTAATGTGTAATTTCACCTTTTTTTTTCTCCACTTGTCCATCATGCCCATTATGGCTTTTAGAATAGCATGTCATTTTAGAATAGCCCTGTCATTTTCATCAATCTTTCAAAGTAGTTGACATCCTAAGTGGTAGGAGGCATATTAAAGAATGGGGCAGGTAGACCAGTTGTTATCTTATGTTAGGGAAAATATATTTTCTCCATCCTAGTTCTGCTGAGTCACGTTTTGTTAGAATATCAATTTTAATGAAGGTTTCATCTTTCTACTTGACTGTTCCTACTGCTCTTGCATTTTTTTCTGAGTATTACTTGTAAGTATATACTACTCCTCCTCCTTGTCCTTGAGAAATTACTTGTCTTTACATCGTGGCTATGGTACTTCTACAACGTGTCATGCAAAGTTCTGCTCTGGAACTCCTCTGTTTCAGTATTGTCTTTCGAGAACTGGTTTCTAGGTATACTACAACTCCTAAAGAGCTCTTAGGTTTTCTTGAAATTTCCATGGTGAATGAGTTTGTGACTCAGGTGGAAAAAAAATAATAAACTTATACAAACTGAGAAAGCTGTGGGTTCTTTCGATGCTGTCTTTGAAAAGAAACAGATACAGAAGGAGAGAAGGGATTGCCTTCATTAACTAGACACTTGGTTTTAAATTATTTCTTTCAATTAGGTATATTTTTCCAATCAGTTGCATTTTATATAAAGTTAGATAGGTGAATTACATCCATAAAAAATAACTTCTCATACGTTTTTCAAATAAACAGAGAACAGGGAATCTCAGAGGATAAATGAATGATTCTCTTTCAACTGGCTTTTGTAATGACAGCAACCAGATATTAAAGATTTGTCACACTGCAAATTATTCATTTGAGATTAGCATTGGTCCCTCAGTGTTGTATGAACTGCAAATGTGCGTGTCCAATCAATTATTTTCACACAAATACAAAATTAAATTTACACAAGCTATCTAGTCATTCACATGCCTAGTAATAAGTCTGGGTCTTTGATACTTATATAGACATTTAACAACTTTCAGTGCTGTAAGACTTTCTTTTTCTGTCCTCAGTCCCAGTTCTGATATTTCTGTGCATGGAAAGTAATGTTAGGTATGTAGACAAGCTCTTGAATAAGCTCTGGGTTATTAATGTGAGCTGAGATGCCAGAGAAAAGGCTGAACTTTCGGTGTGCCCAAACAGAGTAGGGGAGGGCGCATTAGTTCTAATATACAAGGTTAACTAGAAGCAATATGGGGCAGAGCTGGGTAAAAGATTAGGGTTCCTATTTTTACTGGAATTGTTGGGTGTAGAAGCATCTTGGACCTCCCTTGCATCTCGGGGACTACTAATTGCTGCAGGAGCATCATGTTTTGTGCCTTTCTCTCTTGCCACATGGACAAAGAGAGCTATACATTCTGTTCAAAATTAAGCAGTGCTTCATTGCTACAGTAAGAGTTATAGCCTCAGGAAAGGGTTTGGAATACTCAGGTTCAGCGCACTGTTGTGTTCCAATACTTCTTTTCCATGGGAGCATTAAGTAATCTCCTGTCCTCATCACCATGCCCCATCAACTCTACAAATATATTAAAAGATTGGTCTTGCCTTTGGCTGCCAAACAAGGAGATATATGCTAGTTTGAAAACAAACATCAAACAGTAAAATTTTCTAGAGGACAGAAATTCTGTTTTCCACACAGCTGTGACACCTCCTCAAGTAAGCTGTCTTGGGAGCATGCTATGGTTGGTTCATGAAACATCTTCCTTACCTGAAATAGTATTTGTCAAAGATGAAAGTCTTCCAAGATTTATCTTTCTTCTTTCTCATATTTAAAACTATTCATCACTATAAAATCATGTACTTTTCAATGCCTGAATAATATCCAGATTCACCATCATTAGAATAATGACACTGAAAGAAAAAAATGAAAGGGAACAAGTCATTGCTTATCTTCAGAAGACCTGGATAAAGGAATAGAGAGCATGTGGAAATGTTAGGAGAATGATGAACTAGGAATACATACCAAGAAAAAAAACAGACAGTAGAGATGGGGTAAAAGGAGATTAAGAATTTAAGATGCAAGGAGATGAGGAAGACATCCAGAATAAAGGAAGTGTTCCACTGACTCGGCGTAACTGTACCTGGGGGCTTCTTCACTCTTCGAGGACTACAAAGCACCCTTGAATATAAATTATATAAGAAGTTCCAGAGGCCAGCTTGTCTCATGTTGAAGGTGACTGTTCACCTATTAATTTTCATTTAAAAACGTGACTATGAGTATTGTATAAATAAGCTAGTCATGACTTTATACTTGGGTCTCTCACTGAAAAATTTAAGTGCTTACTTAGTTCTAAGTATACTTTAGCTCTGTATAAAGCATAACCATCAGAAAAGCATAATAACTGAGTGCAGAAAAAGGCACACATGTAATCCAGTGTAAATGGTACACCACACAATTATTTTGTACTCAAAGACCATGACTGATATTTGACTTGAAGGAATATGAGAAGGTTAGTACATTGCTGAATAGTCCCCATTCCACTTGCATTCCTACAGCTTTTACACTTGAAAACAACTCCAGACAGAACCAACAGAATTCAAAACAATTAGAAAACGCATTAGGATATGTTCAAAGCAAAGCATTCAGTAATGTCTTAATAGAAAGATCATTGTCCACTCTAAGTTTTAGGAAAAGAGGTCTAAATTTCAAAAGAAAAAGATTCGGAGAATTTTTTGATATATAGTTTTTTTCGTCATATCAGCAAAGATTGATTGGACAGGAACACTGGGAAAGTAACACTGATCCAAATATTTTTGGGGTCTGATTATAGTTGGGGCTTGTAACTCACATTAGAGCTGTTTAAAAAGCTGCTTCCTGCTTTTTAAGTGAGGCATCAGTCTCCCTTGCAGGAATCTTGTCTGCGATTAATTAGCTGAGACAGCTGAGTGAAGAAGGCATTGAAGTGCTCTTTGTGACCTATGATTCTAAAGTAATTTAAATCAAATATATCCTCAGATACACATTCAAGCAACCACAAAGTTACCTTAAGTTGAAGGAGCTGTCACATCTCAAGGACAAACAGCATCATCTGTATTTGATTCCTACAGTATCATTTAACTACCATGAAAGTGTGACACAGGAATTGATTCTACATTTGAAAACTCCTTCTTCTAAATGACATTTAAGAACAGAGATCTTCATGTCACTTCACCCCAGCATAGATCAAGGCAGGGTCAGCACCATTAGAAAAAATTTCCAGTTGCTTCTTTTCACTGATTACAAAATACCACAAACATAAAGCAAAATCTTAATCTCATAAAATGTATCTAATGAATTATTTTCTCTGTTTCTCTGTATTTCTTTGATAACTCCAAGAAAATATGATCTATTAATTACAAAATCGAAATATTTTTTAACCAACTACTGCAATTGAATGTTGCAGATTTTTAAAACCATTGCAAACTGGATCTAGATCTAGACTTCGATCTGGAAGTGGATCTAGGGGTGTTTTAGTCCTCTCATCATCACACTGTGTATAGTGTTAACTGTTTCAGTCTTCACCCAGCAAACTGACATTATTTGCTCCAAAATGCAATCCAGTGATGAGAAAGCTTTAGCTGGTCTGCTTCTAAACTTAGGGGTGATGACAAATAAGCTTTCCAAAACTATTGACAAGCTTATAGGTTATCCATTTACTTTACCTGTATTTTAAAAGCTGTGTCATGAGGAATCAACTCATCAAATTCATTTCCAGTTGCAAGGTGATGGTTCATTGACAATATGTGGTTAACTTCACAGTCTGGTTTTCTGAAAGATACAAGGCTTCTCAAGAGAATAAAATACAATGTTCTTGGAGAAAGAAGCAGAATAAATCAGTCAAATGATACCACACTTCTCTACTTTTGTATTCCAGGGAATACTGAATTAAGCTTCTATGTTCTTTAAATTGCAGTTTTCACAAAGACAGTTTGGAATCAGTAAATATCTAAATGTCAGAACCAGCTTATTCAAGTTTCCTTTTTGGTATTCACCTCAATATCATCCACATTATGCATTTAGAAGTGAGTCTGATTGCTGCATTCTGAACTGTTTCTTTTTTCTGCACCTTCCCAGATTTTGTTCTCTGCATTACTAGGCAAACGAAAAGCATGCGGTTGTGTTGAATCAGAACTCAGATATCATCTGATTTTAACCTGAATGCTCCCCTTCATATATGCTGGCAACATCTAGTAGAGATGGAAACCTGACAAAGAAACAATGGTTAATCATAAAGAGTAATATTCCTCAACTCTTGTATAGATTGCTATCTTGCAGAAATGAGGTTCTAACAGCAATGAATGTACTGTTTTGCCTGGCTAGTGGATTTCTTGATGTACAGTAACGCTCCATCTCCTATAAATCTCACATATATTTTTTTCAAGCAAAAGAGACATGAGTGTGATTACACCCCCTCTTCACACCATAAATATTAGAACCCCTAATAAAGGCCCTAATTGCCTTCTGACTGGAGGAAAAAGGCAAAAGAGCCAGTCAAGGCTCAGAGTACAGAGGGTATGGGATGAAGCAGAATGGTGGTTAAACCCAGATTTCCAATAAGGGAGCTATAGTCTCTCAGGCAGATCTCACCTGACTTGCAGCAGGAAGTTGACCAAAACTAACTTGTCTGACTTGGAAACACTGTAGGACAGAGAAAAAAGATATTAACCAGTGACTCAGATAATGTCTGATTGAACAATTTGGAAGACTGCCTTTGCTGTGGATGCAACTATAGCCTGTGAATTTATCTTGCCATGGCATTTCCTGTGGGTCCATTACCCATTGTCAGGTTCTTTTCTTCTCTGTCCCTTCAGATTTGAGAAGGAAGAGGTCTTCAAGCCGTATAAACTGCTCTTATTTCTCTCATTAACCAAACCTGTTTTGTGAAAAGCAGTCAGACAATTGTATAATGTGAGTAATGTCAAGAAATGTGACTACATGGTGCCTTTACCCTGAAGGTCTGGGTACTACTGCTTTACATTAAGCTGTTAATGTAAAAAGTCTTTGGCTGTCTTCAACACTAAATTAAAACCACCTTTCTTATTTCCCTTTCCTGGAGCTATGCAGATAATATATTCTGAACTGTTACAAATTGTTGATTCATTTTAGAATTGGAACTAATATTTATCTTTGTAATACTCCAGAAATGGAAGCTGAATACTAATTAGTAGACATCCCTTTTTTTTGTAATTTTTTTGGATGCCTTCAGGACAAATTTTCATTGATTTCTCAAAGTATTATATTAAGGGAAGATATCAATGATACTGAAAAAGAACAAAATGTAAAAATAGAAAAATAATATAAGCCTATTTTGGACATGCCAAAAAGTAATGTTTATAATGTCCTTAACATTATAGGAGAAAACAGAACGAAGACATGAGTACTCACTGGCAAATTCCATGCTGATGTGATGCTATAGAGTAATATCCATTTTTCACTCTATTCAGCCACATTTAACAATGTCTACTTGTGTTTGGACATCCTCAGAAAAACTTTTACTCCTTCAGAATACAGGTTTATTAGCAAAAGAAACAAACAAAAAACCCCACAAACAAACAAAAAAACAAACCAAATCAACCAACCAAACAAAACCACAAAACCCCAAACAAAGAAACCAAAAACCAAACCAAAACACCAAAACCGTAAGAGATATGGAGATACAGAAGTAACATTAAAGGTTTTTAAATGCTCACTGAACCTGGTGGTACCATTTGAGAATATTTTTGTGCCAAATCATAAAAAATTTTTCAAAGAGCTCAGCAATATTTTTGGACTCAACATCTAGGACTATATGAATAAATAGCCCCTGGGGATGTTGCTGGGCTCTGGAAGTTGTGATCTATCCTGCAGGAATGCTAGCCAGCATATCAGGGACTGATGTTGACTTGGATGCCCATAGACAATTCCTGTGTAAATTTCTCAAGTACCAGCAGGCCGTTTGTGTGCCACTGCTGTATTCTGCATGGCACTATGTTTTATTAGCAGAGGGGCTAGCTATCCAGCCATATTACTAATGATGGACTAGATTTTTGAAGTGCCCTATGAAAGCCTGGAACAAAGCTTCCAAGAAACATCAAAGAACCTTTAAGCTGGTATTTTGCTAAACTGCTGGAACATATTTCCTTCAATCCAGAGTAATTTATGGTCTCCAATTTTTAATGTAGACAGGAGTCCTAAGTTGATTTTATAATGATAAAATTTGCTTTACTCACCATTCTAGGACCAAAAAAAAAATAGTTTCTCTCTACATTTTTCTTGAGGACAGGAGAATCCTCAACTGGTGTAGTTCAGCTGAATAAAATGTGTGTTTTAGCTTAAACGGAGTTTTTGGGGGGAAATTTCTCTCTCAGCTGGAGGTGCAAATGGGTATTGGCCATGGGTTGTTCCTGTTGTCAATGATAATGGGAAACTTGATGGTAGATGACAGGAACAATTTGTTAAGAGCTCCAGCTAACTCCTCTCACAGTTTAAAAATATCTAATGGGATTGGTTGCTAGATGAACTGGTAGTTCTGAAGAACAGATGGGATTGAAAAATCAGGGCTTGATAAAGCATGCCAGAGGTGGGGCTAGATCTTGTTTTGAGCCTCTTTTGAGGCTCTTTGGAGCCTCTTGAGTGTGAGTGGGAATTGTTTCCCCAGTCTGGGATGGTTTATGGCAATGTAAAATTTCTATGCATACACAGCCAATTCTCATCCCCCCACCTGCAGTATGTTCATGGTTTCTGCAGGAGCATGTGTCATCACATACAACATGATTGCTGATATAGTGGGAGGTGGTATTAGAAAACAGTTTGCTGTTACATTCTTGTGTATTAGCAAAATACATCAAAGCTGTATGAGAATTTTTACTTAGTTTTGAAATGCTTTAAGACATTTCTTGCTAATAATTAGCATAGTAAAGAAAAGCTGGCTTCAATGTCTCATGAGGGTCAAATTAAGATTTTAGGTCTGGTCTTTTCAATAGGAGCAAAGAGGTAGACACTGGAATATGTTGAAACCCAAATAAGAGACCAAGTAAGCACTCCAGCAGAATCAATAAGTGTGTAGGTAGTAGTCTGAATCTCACTCATCTATTACTCATAAACCGTTAGCTCTCTGACTTTGTACTGAAGTGAACTAGAAGCTGACACATGATTGCTGTATCTCAGCTGCCTTTCTGTCAAAATACTAAACAAAATCAGGCAGGGATGATCATAAACGGAGATCATAAATAAAAGAACTCATCAAGCAACTTAATCAAAAATTTAAATATCAGAAGTGTAGGGATCATCTCTATTAGAAATTAAAGAGTATGAATTGTTAACACCTTTGTCTTTGTGGGAGCTTTTATTTTGATTTAAACACTTTGGAAGGTTTCCACTTGCAGTAACTCCAGTGTATTAGTAAGCATATCTGCACCTATATTCTGATGAATTTCTTAAGGAGCTCTGGTCCCTGTTTCATTGTTCATATATGTTTCAACATTTTAGTATCAAACAGGTTATCAGTACATAGCAAAAAATTGACTGGTTTGCTGAAAACCAAAGTTTGAATACAAGTGTTTGAAACACTATCAGGATTTTATCCATAGTCATAATGTACCTAAGTATTCTTTAAAGTAGGGACTGAGTTGTAAATTTCTAGTTTTCCAGGTAAGCTCCCTACCTACCAATTTATCAAGTTATTTTTGTGCTTCCTCTTTATCTCAGTAAAGATTTGACCAGGAGGAACAGCATCAGTAGGAGCTGGAGAACGACCCACTTTCAAAAAAATCTTGTGGCAATAGCTATAGGAAAGTGCATCACTCACAACTGGAGAAACTTTTGATGCATTGTCACATCTCATGACTGCTGAGGTGTTCAATGAAACAAAGCTACCATCTGCCTCATGATTTTGCAAAACATCCGAATCTACAACTAAATTTTAATAATTTTTGGGAGGTTAAAATTATCCCAAACAGAGTAGAATTTTTGTTAAAAGTAGTTTAAATGACTTTTAAAATTTCCTTTTCTTTTCTTCTGATTCCAGTATTTTTGCTTTATTTGTTTTAATGCTTGATAACAGAAAGCTTACTATATTAGCCAGTGAGCTTTCTTTTGTAGGGAAACATACTGATTCTCACTCTACAGGTTTTCCCTTCGTCAAGAAACAGTATTACATTGCTTTTGCTTCTGCTGTCATGTAGAGATGCTATTGTGCTGAGAGAACCTTGCCCATCAAAAAAAGCTACCTATCTATCTTGCTGCACTATGTGGGTATCTAGGTGACTTATTAACCTGTATGACCTGTACTTTAATTAATTAACCTGTATGACCTCTATGTCATTTAAACACCTGAATTTTTTAACACACAATCTTCTACCATTTCTCATACACGTTATATTCTCATTCTGTGTAAAAGAAAGAATGTAGCCTTATTAGGTTTCAGTAAAAAACTACCATATTTGTTAGTCTTCAGAGGTTACTCCAGAATCTGGTTTTGCTATAGATGCCTATAGTGTAATCAGAATGAATAATCACTTCTTGTCTTACCAAGGTCAAAAATTTTCAGAAAAAGAGATAAGAAGGATTATAATATCACCAAAATAAAGTCTTAGACTCTTTAAGAGAGTCAAATACTTGCAAAACTTAAGTTGGTACCAATAGCTAAATGAGGCTGATGTAGCCCTAGAAGCACAGAAATTTAGATATCATTAGACAATAATTCCATTACTCCAGAAGATACATACCTGAATACAAGATAAACCAATCATAAATGAAAACACAGTTTTAAATCCCAGTCTGTAACACCTGGAGTATTTAAGTAATTTGGAGATACAGCAAAAAATTAATATATATTCCTAGATTTGTGGGGAAACAAATTCTGTTTCCTTTCCAATCACCCAGTAATTAAACATAATCTCTGGCATGATACATTTCAAGTATAAATAAGCTAGTTTTTCAAATTCTTTACCTTTTATTTTCCCTCTTGTAAATCAGTTAGTTTTTACTGGCTTTGAACATTCCATCCAAATGGTCCAATAAACAAATTCAATGATTGAAAATACCCACTTCAAATCCCAACCCAGAGCTCTCATGACTAAATTCTTCCCTGGTTAATCAGTCCCTTGAATGTCTTAATTCTTGACATCATGTTTTCCCAAAATTTTCAGTGCAATTCTGAATTTCAAAATCAGTCTTGAGTTAACCTATTTTCCTTTAATATTGTACCACTTCTCAATGCATATCTCTTCTTTAGCTGGCCTGGTTATCTGTCCTACTAGAATACGTAATTTTCTTAATCTCCTGTCCATTAATTTTTGCTCTCAATTTCTTCATGTCCTAACAATGCCTTTCTTTCCATGTGAAAGGGGAGAAAAAGCGGAAAAATGAAGGTAACCCATAACTTCACCTTTGGCTGCTTTTGCTATGTTTGATAATAATTCTTCGACATTCTTTCTGAATGAGAATTCTAATGAAGAATTAGATTATTTACTCATCACGGGATTACATTCTTCTATCAGTAAAGGAAATATTTAATGCAGATCATGTGAAACATTTGAAAGATACAAATCTGGAAATAGAAAAACTAACCAGTCTATTATTAGGGTTCTCTCCTCTTTCTCTCTTGAAAAAAAAGTGTAAATTAAAAATATATACAACCCTGATAGAACAATTCAACTTAATAAATACAGCTTTTTGAAATCAACTATCAGTCTTTGTGCATACAACAGTCTGACTGCAGGATCAGGCTGATATATTAGTAAGGTATTCTTTTATAAAAGCAGACAGCAGCTTCTTCATGGAAAATGGGATATACAATAATTTGTTAAAACCCCATTACTGCAAATTAAAAACTTAATGTACCTTGAAGGTACAGAAGTGTAAAGTTTGTAATGGTAAGATTAATAAATTATTGATGAGATAGATGAAAATTAAATTAGAGAGAATAATTTTTCTCTATTGTTTAGGAGCCCTCAACTTGAAGCGTTTGTTAGCACAAGTCTCTTCTGAACAGAAAACAAGCCAAACAAACAGAAACCTCAAATTCACTTAAAAACTACTTTATAAAAATAAGTAATTGTGAGAATGCGTATTATGACTCGGTCCTCATTCTTCACAGGTACTGAAGTTTCATAAACTGATAGAATCACTGAATAGCTTGGGTTGGAAGGGATCTTAAAATTCAGCTAGTTCCAATTCCCCCATCATTGGTAGTAACACTTTCCACCAGACAATGTTGCTCAAAGCCCCATCTAACCTGTCCTTGAACACTTAAAGAGCTTCTACAACATTTGAACAGCATCTTTCAGTATTTTTCAGTCAAAACAATATATTTGTACTGTGTGCATTTGTAGCAGTGTTGCCAAACTTTTACCACATCCGGAATTTCTAATGGGGAAATATTATTTCTTGTCATGTCTTGTCATTTCTTCTCATCACATTGAGATTATGAGTAAAATCTGTTGATGACTTCTTTCTGAAATCGTATCTTTTTTTTTGATTGCGACAAGTAGTTTTATGTTAAACTTGCTGCTGTGTAGTGCAATATCACTTTCACATCAAATTTCCCTGTTTTCCTCAATTTTAATGTATAGTATTGATTATAAAATTTTTCTGAATACATAATGAAATATCTTCTTTTGCCTATGATAAATTTGTTCACAATTCATTTATGAGAAGCTCCCACAGTTTTTTTCAGAACAGGTTGAAATTTTCATTTCTTGTTGAACTGTTCATTTTTTGCTGAATAATTCATATTATTCTATTTCCCATTAAACTACATATGTGGGGGATTTAGAATTCTATAAATACTTTTGATAGCTCATTTCCCCCATAGCTAGAATATATCAGATAAAATTACTATTCCCCATTTTAATGTCTCCACACAAAAATGTAATTCTCTGACTTTAGATTAATATTCAGATTTGTTGTTTACTTGAGAGTTTGGGTTGGTTGGTTGAAGGTGATTTTGTTGTTGTTGATGATGTTGTTGTTGTTTTCTTTCTATATCATGGTCTGTATTTAAACTTCTGATGTAGGAGTTTGACACAGAAGCATCTGAGAAAACTTCTTGCTGGTCACTATTGTTAGATATTAACTGTATCAGGGAACATGAAAGAATGTTTGGGTGGTTCAAAGTATGTGGGAAAACCAAGCTTTTCTGATGTCAGTGGAGCTTCTATAGGTTTACACCAAAAAAAGATTGGTTAGGGAGGTGGTATTTTTTCTGGCGAATTTGTCTTGGACTAGACTTTATTGTCTGGATCCTTCACTTTTTATACACCTGTGTCACTGTGTGCTCTTCCTAGATTTTTCTCTTATTTTCTATAGGTTTTCTTCTTCCCACCCCTATGGGATCAGTGGTACTGAAGGTCTCTGAGATTAAACTATCATGTGCACACAGTATAATAATCAATTTATGAGATTTAGAAGAAAATAAAAAAATTAAGTGCAAATGAGATTTTGAAAAGAAATCAGTTTTTCTTTCTTATGCAGGATTTATTTTCTCTGTTATTATGTTACCCCTTCAGGCCTACACAGAAAATAACATGGTGAGAAGAATTGTTCTTCTTTTTGTATGTAATCCTTAGAAACAATTTTGGTATTTCTCTTTATTAATTCTACACAGTTTCATGAGTACCAATGAGAGCACGTGTTAAAGGGTACAAAGCTTATGCCATGACTTGGTGATTTGATCAGGTTTGACAACAACTTGAAAACTACACATTTGATCCAGGAATCATTAAGAGGGAAAGCTTCAAGGCAGCATTTTCGCAGTGACTTGTCAGAGTAAAATGCATGTTAAATAGAGCAATCTAACTCTGGTTTTGAAAGGGAATTGCTTGTAAACCTGACTGTGAGAGCAGAAAACTGTAATATTGATCCTTTAGTATTCTGCCTGACTGCACTAGTAGGTTACATTGCTTGTGTGTCTTTCATCTAACCATGGTAAAATGCAGACTAGATGGAAAAATCTAAACTGATCCCTGTATTATAACTGGAACTGGTAACTATGTAGGTACAGATATTTCCTACTCTCAGGTTGTTTTCAGACAGTTATGGTTTCGTAAAACCCTAATCTCTTTGAGGGCTTGGCCATACTGGTTGCATAGGTTAGGATGAATATTTTGTAGTCACTTTTCTATTATACTCTGTACTCCATTCCAGGAGTAGGTTCTGATGCCTATATTCTGTATTTAAACCTAAACTAGATGCAAGTCATCTTTGATGTTTGTGATTGTAGGTCATTGCTAGTAGAAATTACTTGTAGTTTTCATAGTTGAATTTGCACTATAAGGACATTTAAAATGCTTTGACTTGTTGCTTTTTATGATTTGAGAAATATTAGGATCTACAGTTCTGTTTGGGAAGGGTTGGTCATTTATACAAAGACCAGTTATCTTTGGCTGACTATAAAAATTTATGATTAAAACTAATTTTTCAATCCCAGTATGCATATGGTTGTGGTTCTGGCACTACAGAACAATAAAAACAAAACACCAGACAATGCATGTTTTTACTTATATCACTGGTCAAATGGTTTTGTTTTGATTTGACCTAGAGAAATCTTAACTTGCAGGCAATGAAGTAAGAATGGAAATATACTTGAGAGAGATTGTTTCTCCAGAAATTTTGCATAGGAAGAGCTTTTGGTGTTTGAGGGGTTAGGTTTGGGTTTTGTTGTTGTTTGGTTGTTTACTGTGCTGGTTTTGGTTGGAATATAGTTATTTTTCTTCACAGTGTCTGGTATGGGGCTGTGTTTTGGATTTGTGCTGAACACAGGGTTCATAATATAGGGATTTTTTTGTAATTGCTGAGCAGGGCTTGCATAGAACCAAGGCCTTTTCTGCTTTTCTTACTGCCGCACTGGCAAGGAAGTTGGGGGTGCATGGGAGACTGGGAGGAGACACAGCCAGGACAGGTGACCCAAACTGGTCAAAGGAGTATTTCATACCATATGACATCATGTTCAGTATATAAACTGGGGGGAAGAAGGAGGAAGCGGGGGGATGTTTGGAGTTATGGTGTTTGTCTTCCCAAGTAACAGTTACACATGATGGGGCCCTGCTCTCTTGGAGATGGTTGAACACCTTCCTGCCCAGGGGAAGCAATGAATTAGTTCCTTGGTTTGCTTTGCTTCCATGTGTGGCTTTTGTGCTCCCTCTTAAACTGCTTTTATCTAAACCCACAAGTTTTCTTGCTTTTACCCTTCCGATTCTCTCCCTGGTCTTACTGGTGGAGTGAGCGAGCGTCTGCATGGTTCTTGGTTGCTGGCTAGGTTTGAATGACAACATTTGTTTTGTTTGGTTTTGGGCTGTTTTGAGAATTTTTCAATCTTAGGTACTGTTTCTGAGTTTGAGTGGAGTGCCAATGTTGCTCATAAAAGAATATCTTATTTTGTTGGTTGTTGTACATTTTGTATATGATTTGTGAACTGTTTGACTTCTGAGAACAGGACACAGTCACATTATTAAATTGATTATCTCTAAGCTGTCTCCTATACCAGCTTTAACTTTCACATACTGATAAAGAATACCTTGCAAACAGACTGTTTGTATCGTCAGAATATGCCCAACCATCTATAGGAATTTTCAATATAAGGCAGAAATTATATCAGGAGTCTTAACTCTAGGAATTCCATTCTCTTCCAGTACCTAAGAGATATGAAGTACCTGAAGTTTAAGAAAAGAGCTACAGGAGTATTTTTGGAGTAGTAGTACTAATACTACTAATTTTACTAATTCTTCTACTGCTACTACTACTACTGGAATTTTCTGCTCCTTGACCTCTAAATTGTACATCTTCTTGTTAACCTGAGCTTTTACTGAAGGAAGAAGACCATGTAAGAAATGAACCTTATTAATCAGAATGTAGAATATAGCATAAACAGAAGATGTAGTTCTGCCTAGACACATTTGCAACGCTAATGTATTATGAAGAGGCTTTAATATTACTGTAAACCTCTTTTTATTTTGTACCTCAAGTCACCTTTGCAAATGGCAGAGTTCCTGTCAACCATACATTTTTTGTTATGATCTTTTGAATAAATGAGTCATCACCAAACAGAATGTTTGATTGCTTCCTTCTTTTTATTTTAAGCTCTGAAAACTCCCCAGACTCACAAAACTAACCAGCTTAAAATAATGAATAATGAAGCCCTGTGCATTTGCTCCAAATCCATAATTGCTTGGTTTTCTTCCTAGAAAATCAGAAAATAATTAGAAAACTACACAAATGGCTAGATGCTTATATGAAATCCACATACATTCTCAGCAAACTGACAGTAACACAATAATGACTTACTGTCATGCAAAAGAAAAAAAATCCGCATGGAAGATTGTTTTACAGGGTCTCTAAAATAAATTATTATTATTTTTTGCCTAATATATGTGTAATCATTCATTTCAGAATTGCCACAGCTTGAGTTAAATTAATCACTTCGTAAGGCAAAACTCTCCCATTTATTGTGATAAATGCAATTTATGACGACTTCAATCCTGTGGTTTTGATATGACTCAGAATAAAACATATGCAATAAACACATATATTAGGGATGTTTAAAACTAGTAGAAGTATACTTCGTTTCGTCTGTGAATCAATTTAGTTTGTATGAAGAAAAATATTCACTAGGTTTCTTGAAAATAGAGCAATTTCCTCTTCTAGAAGTTTAATTCAGGATCTAGAAATATTAAGAACTTCCGGTGGGGCTAAGAGGTCTAACTATATAGAGGAATATGCAAAAACTCACCAGTTTTGTGGCAGAGGTATTATTTGCAGGTGACTTGGCAACTCAGGTCAGAAGAACAGAACAGTTAGAGTACGGTGAATAGCACGGTGAGCAGTGATACGCAATAGTGAAATATGTGTTCCAGATGGTCAAGTAGAAGTGGACAATATTGTGTTCACAAAGCTGCATTAAATTGTGTGTGTTAGTAGATACAACAGCCTCTTTTCAGAATTATGACTATGTCTATAATGGTTGGCATTCACTGTGCAAAAGAGCAGAATCTCACTGAAAATTGAAGGCTAATAATCTCTTAAAATCTGATGCTGAAAGTCAGTGTTCAAATTTAATGGCCCTAATTTTTCCTTTATTTACACTACTTTTATGATTATCTAACTCCATTCACTTCAATAAGGCAGTTGTGCCTGATTTACAGGAACTGTGTGAGAAGTGGTGCCAAAGAGTCTTGTATAATCTGTTCATAAAAATTCCCACTATCAAACAACTTTTCTGACAACACAATCTTTGGGTTAAATGCCTGACTGCCCAAAAGTGCATCATTAAAGCCAAATTTTGTCTTTACGTGTACTCCAAAGAAACATGACTTTGGTCTGCAGTAGACAACACAAAACACTGAAGACGACTACCATTCATTCAGCCATATGTCTCTAAATTAAAGCATATATTTTAAACAGTGATATACCTGAATTTACAAACAAAAAAATTCATTTTGTTTTTATTTTGCATAGCATCTAAGGATATAATCAATCACTTTCTCCAAGTGATGCCCTGATTATGCAGGTCAACTTGTAAAATCCGTACAGCTGAAGCTAGGTTACAGATAATATGCTGAGCATAAACATCCTGGAAAACCTCAGTATGATTTCTTTCCATTATGAAAAAAAAGTGGAACAGGGATATTTATTATTAAATATAATTTTGATAATCTGTGCCATCTCCAAGCTAAAAGCTGTGTCTCTAGACTCTTCTGTGGCAAAAGTGATTTCTAAGGCTGCTTCTGGAAGGACAGATTAATATATCTGAGAAATATGAAATATTTAATGATGTTACAAAACAGCAGGCAGGCAGAACAACACATGCACCAGAGCAAAGGCCTTTAGCACTGAAAAACTCCCCTCTACCCCAGCCCTCCCTTCAGTGTAACAGTGGTGCTCTACAAGCACCTAAGACTTCTGACAGGTCAAACAACGACCCTCAGTCAGTTGCCATGACAAAGAAGGTGCCACAGCTGGGGTTTGCCACTGAAAGTTGCATTTGTGTTCCAGTCTGACCCTCTGAATCCTGCTGGTTTAGCTGTTCCAGGAATAGGACCATGAACCTGAGACCCCAATTGACCAAAATTGATTGTTGGTAGATTGCAAATTACTCTGGCCTGCTGTGGTTGGCTTGCAGAATCGAAGAGTGAGAGGGGGACAGCAGCACTGACCTCAAAGTGTCTGATGTAAAACTGTGGAGGAGAACAGAGTAGCAGTCAGTTGTATGGCTCACCTGAATGATGCACCAGTCTAGATTGAGGCTGCCTTTTACATAGCCCTGCTTTCTGACTGGACTGGGAGGCAGATCATGGAGCGCTTCCTTCATTTCTGTGGAAATGTCTTTTCCAGAATCCTTCTCACTGTTACCCCTGTCATTCTTGCTGGTTTAAAGATGAACAGTAAATGTATTTACTGTGGTGGGTTTTTTTTAAATTTTGATTTATTCCCAAGTATTTACATGCATTGAGAAAACTTAGTAGATAACTGAAGAGTATGTTCTTGCATGGACAACCAGCCTTTCACAATAAGTGAGCATTTATTAACCTGAAAGCGTGATATAATCCTAGAGTGCTCAGATTAGCTAGGCTTCATCAGGCATGAAAAGCATTTCTGAGGTACACTACCATAAAAATGTCCATTTCAGCTGCTGAATGTACATTAAGAACTGACATATCTTGCTGTTGTGCTATATTGTCAGTATTCAAAATAAGTATACATATGTAAACATAAAATCTTTGCCTGATGCAGTAGGGTTTCTAGACTAGTACCAGAGGAGAGTTTATCATAAGTTGTGACCATGACAATATTGCATATTACCTTTCAAGGCTTATTGCCTTGTTCTTTGTATGGATAATGTAGATATCTGACCTGTGCCTAAGATCACCTAGCCATAGCAAAAGGAGTAAATAATATTAAGAAAAAATTTTGAGTTGTAACTATAAGTAGAAGAAGCTGATGATTTGTCAGATACTTTGATACACTCTTGGTGTTTGGGTTTTTTTGTTTGATTTGGTGGTATAATTGGAGGCGTTTAGTTTTTGCAGGTATTTTTTTTCCTCTTGGGGTTTTTTTTGTTAATTTTGGGGGTTTGGTTGTTTGGTTGTTTTTTTTTTTCAGATTAAATGCTATTTCCTTGAGTTTAAGAACAAACAAATTACCAAAGAAAGCATCTTATCTCATGATACTCAAATCTAAATCTCTCATTCCTAGTTTAACTTTTTCTCAGAGCCAAGTTCTCTGTGCTTCTATGGCTGAGATACTTCTTTGAAAATGTTTCTCTCCAAATCTGTAGTACTGGACTATAATTCTCTCTCTATTAGTTCTGTCAATTTATGTTTCAGGACTTTGAGAATATTGGTTTCATGTATTTGTTCTTTCAAACTGTATTTATCTTCCTTGAACATGTTCACTCTCCCCTTAAACACCTTAAAATGGAAAATTTTAGCATCTTGTGATATCTTCAGATGGAAGAGATCTGAAAGAATAAACTTACGGAAAATATTTGTCAGTATGGAAAACCATACTGTGGGAGCTTTTCATCACGAATACAATTTTTCAAAGTTCTAATGACCCATACCACTTACTTTTCATGCTGAAATCCTCTGAGGAAGTGTCATGGAAGATCTTGGTGCAAATTTTTCCCTGATCTTTTCCTAGTCACACCTTCTTCACCCTCAGTGTCCATGCTTGTTTTCTTTACACAGAACCAAGAGCTTCTCACTATACTCTGTGAGGCTTGAACGATGACACATTGGTGGTTGTTTCTTCTGGTCGCAAATGATATCTCTTAATCTTGTAGGAAAGTTGATCTTTGAAAGTGGTTGTGGTTTTATGAAATTCCTTCCCTCTTTTATATTTTCTTTAAAGTCTTTGTCTTATCCATTTAGGCTACTAGCTTCTCACGGCAAAGATTTTTTTTTACTCATATACAATATATAAAGATGTAAAATGTGCTGCAGTCTCAGCTAAGACTTCAAATTGTTAGCCTGAGAGATACTTCAGCCAATGAGTTTTAAGACTGAGAAAAAAAATATTGTTCCCTTTATCAGAGAGAACAGAAGAAAAATTCAGCAACCAAGCCCTTATTAGTCTAGTGTATCCGAATTATAGTGTTTCATACCTATAAAGCTATCTACTGACTTTGTTGCGTTAGGTGAAATGCAATCTCTAGTTAGTGATAATTAAGCAATATTAATGCAGGGAAAAGGTAAAGGGAATAAAAAGAAAGAACCTTATCATTAAACGGTCACTCTATACCACCTTTTCTAGGCAAACACACACGCAAACTTCTGTCAGAGAGTGAGCAGGTAATGTATTCACAGGGTAAAGGATGGTCATGCTGGTTCTCTTTCTTTCGTGTTTTCTTTGGGGTTTTTGTGTGCTCTGTGTAGAATGAATCTATGGGACACAGTAGAGAGGACAGAAGAGTCTAAGCAATCATGAAGATCTTATTTCACAGAATCACAGAATATGCTGTGTTGGAAGGGACCCACAAGGATCAAGTTCAACTCTTAGCACTGCATAAGACCATCCCCAAGAGTCACACCATGTGCCTGAGAATATCGTCCAAAAGCTCCCTGAACTCTGGCAGCCTTGGTGCTGTGACCATTTCTCCGGGGAGCCTCTTCCAGCACCCAACCAACCTCTGGGGGAAGAACCTTTTTCTAATATCCAGTCTAAACCTCCCCTAAACCTGACACAACTGCAGGCTATTCCCTCGTGTTGTCTCACTGGTTACCACAGAGAAGAGTTGAGTGCCTGCCCCTCCTCCTCATGATGAAGCTGCACAGTGCTAAAGCTACTGAACCAGTTTAAGAATGAACACCCCAGAGCTGATCCAGAGAGTTGCAAGGTGGAGCATGAACTATTCTTGCTGGACTGTTGTGGAAAAATCATCCTCTTTTGGTCTGTGGGCACCACACAAACCTTCCTATAGGGGATACAAAAGTAAAGATTTGGATGTTGGCTGGCAAATCTGGACAGATAAAACTCAAATATTTAGCATTTGGAATGGCAGGGTTCACCACTTAGTGAATGGAATTAATTGCATAGACTTCTGTGTCTGTAGAGTAAGGAGATATTTATTTTTTTTCGTTTTTCTTTAAATGGTAGGATTTTCAAATAGAAGCCAGGACTGATATCATGACAGTAATAGCCACAACCTCCTTACCTTCTGTTAGGGGACTGAAAATGGGGGAGGTCCCATTTGGAAAACTTCTTTCCCAATCTAGTTTCACGAAGTATGGGGAGGAGGGACTGCAGTCAATCAATGCCTTCCTTTTTCATTTCCTACAAACTAGGTAAGATAGTTTACTATAACTGGGTTTGAGGGAGCAACAGTTGGTCAGAGAAGTACAGATCTTGAAAGGACCATGAATTTCTTGAGGAACAAAAATCACCTGGTTGTTCCTGGTGAATGGCTAAAAGGAGAAAGTGAGGTGCTCATCTTTAAAAAGGTATAGGTTTTCCTGATTTAACTGTCAAAAGCAGACTCTGATTTTGTAATTGATCTTTTTTCCTCATTTTATAAAAATTGTTTTCTACTGGTGTTTCACTATCCTACATATATTCTCTTCTTCTGCGTAAATCCTCAGCTTTTTCAAGTACAACCAAAAAGCTGTGTGATGTTCTCATCTGCAATTTTCAATTTCAGTGATCAAGTCCTTTCATTTCATATATATTTCAAGAGATGTATTTTGGGAAAGCATTTATTTCCCCTATTCTTTCCCATTTCTTCTCATTCTGTTCAGAATGTTTTTTATTATCCCTCTTCACTTTTGTTTCCATATTGAAAACTGAACCTTTGTTAAGCTGAAGGCTTGCACTGTAGAGGCAGTGGGAATAATCACAAAAGCTTCCCTGTTGTACTGGTTTTGGCTGGAATACTAGCTACGTAGTAGCTTTGGATTTGTGCTGGAAACAAGATTGATAATTCAGGGATGTTTTTGCTACTGTTGAGCAGTTCTTACACAGAGTCAAGGCCTTTTCTACTCCTCACCCCATGCCACCAGAGAGAAGGCTGGAGGTGCACAAGAAGTTGGGAAGGGGCACATCTGGGACAGCTGACCCCAACTGACCAAAGGGACATTCTCTATCTTTGGCATCATACTCAAACACACAGAGCTTTGGGAAGAAGAAGAAACGGAGGATATTTGGAGTGATGGTGTTTGTCTTCCCAAGTGTCATGGTTTAGGAATGGTACTCCCTATTTTAGTGCCCACCCCCCTCCCCAGCTCTCCCAAATCAGATGCTGCTCACTCACTCCCCCTCCACCTTCTTTCTCTACCTCTTCCCACTCCAGGAGTAGAGCTGAGAATTGCAGGCATAAAAAGATAAAAATTAAGGGTTGACATAAGACCAATTTACTGAAAACAGCAATGACATAAGAAAATGAAAAGTAACAGCAACAATAATAAAAGTGTACAAAAAGAGGGTGATTTACATGCAAAAATGCTCACCAAAGTCCAACCACTCTCTCTGCCATGCTTACTCCCATCTGGAAACCATGCCCCTTCCTCATGGAAGTGAGAGAGTCCCTTCCCTGGCCCTGGCCATGACATAAGACAGTATCGAATGTGTCTCAGCCACACTCCCTCCCCCTGATCTGGGCTGGAACTAGAACACCAAGTCACGATAATGGGAGGTGGAGCTCTATGTTTCCTGGGGATGGATGAACACCTGTCTGCCCATGGAAAGTGGGGAGTGAATCCACAAGCTTTTTCACTTTTACCCATCGCATTGTGCAGGGAGTGAGTGACAGGCTGTGTGGGGCTTAGTTGCCAGCTGGAGTTAAACCATGAGACTTGTCCTTCATAATCATTCTTCTAAATGAGCCAGACATCCTGCTCTTCGAGACAACACTTCTACAAAACCTATGTTTGGTTGTCAGTATTAAAAGTATTGATTCTCTTTTTTTTGATTGCTTCTCTCAAACAGCCTTCCCACCTGTGTCCATACACTCCACCCTCTTTTCTGAAGTGTATTTATTTCAGGAATCTCAACAAATGTGTCATACAGATACAAGTGTTGTCATCAGTAAATTAAGCCTTTAGATGGTTTTAGGATCAGTCCTTTGCTGAAGGAAAAGTCCATAAATTGAAAAAAAAATAGCACATGTTTAAATACATACAACTGAGAACTATTTATTCTGTCTGTAGTGATATGGTTTAGCACTGGCTATCAATTTCTTTTCTCATTTTGTAATTCCTTTCTTATGGTGCATTTTGTTTCTCTGCTGAGAAGTACAATGTTGTTCCTAATAAAAACACAATATTGATTTTACTTAGAAATATATTATACTGATCAATGAATAAAATATTAAACATTGTTTGTTTCACCATGAAGCCTGTCAAAACCCTTGTAAAACAAATGATTTTAGATAATATTGATATTTCTGTGGCTATTTGTTTAATTAATACACTACAGCTCTGTAACAGTTGGCCTCTCTACCTTAAAAGCAAACAAATCTCTTCTGAGTTTAAAATAATCTTCTGCTGTATTTAGAGCATTGCCTTATATTGCTATATATTTACCAATGCATGACTTCATTTTTACACTAGTGTATATTCACTGATGAGGAATTTTCCATCACTGGAGTAATGAAGTAGGAAAATAAACTTTTTGCTTGTGGTCATTTACTCAGGAAAGGTGCCAGAGAGCTGAAGTTCACAGACTTGTTGAGGTTGAAAGGAAGCTCTGAAGGTCAACTGGTCCATCGTTACTGCTCAAGCAGGGTCTCCTAAAGCAGGTTGCTCAGGACTGTGCCCAGATGGGTTTTCAGTATCTTTAAGGGTGGAGACTCCACAATATCTCTGGACAATCTGATCAGTGTTTTCTTTTTTCACATATTCAAGTAGAATTTTTTGCATTTCCATTTGTTGCTGTTGCGTCTTGTCCTTTCAGTGGTCGCTACTGATAAGAGTCTGACTCCCTTTCCTTCGTTCACTTCACTGGGTGTTTATATTTTTTAGTAAGATGCACCCTGAATGTTTTCTCCTCCAGGTTGAGCAGTCCCAGCTCTCGCAACCTTAGCTGCGGCCCCTTAATCATCTTCATGTCCCTTTGCTGGAATTGCTCCAGTATGCTTTCTTTTTGTACGGGAGAGGCCAGACCTGGGCAGATATGAACATCCATCCATCCATCCACTTGATGTATTTTCCGCTTCTCCCAGTTTATGCCATCTGCAAACTTGCCTAGGGTGCACAGTACGTCTTCTTCTGCTGAATCTGAATCTGACATAGACAAGACCCTCATTTGAATAATTTGCTTCATCTCTATGTATCTTAGATTCACAATACCTGAAAAAGGTGGTAGCTCTTCTTAGGTTTCCAATAAAAATTACTATCTAAGAGCTAAGCATTATTTTTAGTCAGGTATTTTACCCCCTATTATCAGTTTTGAGTTGCAAATTACATTCGTCTCTTAAAAAGGTTGCACCATATATTTTTATCACAGAAGGCAACAACTTCCTTGTTCCAAGTCTTTTTCTTAAGAGATCTTGGGAAAACCTTTGCACTCAGAATTAATTTCATCAGCAACAGCTATTCAGCTTCTAATAATCCATATTTTCAATTATTTTTATATTATTAAAAAAAAGTCGATTAAAAGATAGAAATATTTCAACTCGTCGAAATAGTGTTGCACTGGCTAAAAAGCAATTCTTCTTTTTTTTTTTTTTTTTTTAGGAAGAGTAGATTTTTAATCTAGTTTAATAAGATTTTAGACCAAGTAACATCAACCTAGTAACTCCTAGCAGTACTATAACTGGTTTAAGCAGACATACAATCTAATGTGGCATGTCCTTTATTTTGTTAAAAATACAGAGTAATAAAGAATAAGAATTTTCTTCATAAAGCAAATTGAGACATGACAAAGAATTAAGTATTCTATAAATGCTTCTGACACCCTATAAATCATCAGCTAAAGAAAATGCTGACAAATATTAACATCAATGGAATATTGATCTACCAAATGCATTTCAGCCTCTCACTAAATAGTTTTCCTTAAGCACACAAATTAAACAGATAAGAGTGGAAAATCAGATCTTTGGCTCTATTAACACCTTCAACAGATTTGCAGAGGTTTTTGTAATTATTCTCTCCTGGTCTTTTACTGTTCTCAGATGACTTAATTTGAGATCTCTGTAATATTGCATTTCATGTGCTTCGACATACACAATGTGAAAACAATCATTTAGTAGCATACCACTGTGTGCATTCAGTGTGTGTGTTGGAAGTTAGATTGGCAATTAAGGACAGCGGAAGAGTATAATATAAATAAAATTTCATACTGGACTTGTATACTGCATTACATCATCTGGATTCTAATACAGGTTTTTATCAGTTTGGGTAACATGGTTAATTTCACCCGAATTCCTTTAAAAAGAGGTCCCTTGAGAATGGGTAACATTATGAGAATCTTTTAGCAGGTGACATTTAAATCAGAACTTCCAGAGGCAGTGTCATGAGCAAATACGTCTTTTTCCCCTAATAAGTCAGGGCTGAATGTTAAATGCAGACAATAATATTTTATTAACATTATCTGAAGAGAGGTTATGAGGCAAACAGGTAACTGGTTTGCTACAATTTAATATTTCTTGTAAAACTAATTGCTTCTAGGAGTCAGATTATTTCAATTTATTTTCTCCTCTTTGAAGAATTCCTGTGTGGAAGGTTTCCTTTGTTAATGTAATGATTTAGTGGTGCTCAACTTTTCCTACAATTCAGGTCTTGAAATTTTCAACAAGACAAAAAAAGCTCAAGCATGTAATCATCTAGTTCTTGGGCAGAGTGTTTTAATGATTAAAATCTTAAAAAGCCCACTTCTTTCCATTGTTCTGGTTTTTTTTTGTTTCAGTGGCATGTTTCTGGTTCTACTTAAATTAAGGCAACAATGAAATGAGCTCAGTTTGATGTTAGTTTTTTGTACCATTTAATGAAGAATTCTATTAGTGGTTGAAAAGTGATGAATCAACATAAAAATAGGAAACAGCAATCACCATTTTATAGTTTTTTATTCAACTAACCAAAAAATCTCCGTACAATAATGATTGGCATCAACAATGTGTACATCTCATACTTGAAAATGCAATCTTTATAATAATTTTATCTTAAGAATATACTTTGTGTAAATTTCTATATTTATATGTATATGTGTATGTGTATGATTTTTTTCTGAATAATAAATGACCTCAGGTACAGAACAACAAAAGGTTATTACGTATTCTCAGTCTGAGTGGAAGAAATGACTCATGAGAAATATTGCAGGCATTTGTTATAAATAGGTTAGCCTTGTTTAAAGGTCGTCAAGTTCCTCCCTCTGGTTCATTTTCATTTATGTTTTACAAGTCATATTATGTATTAATTATTGTATTTTGATCACGCTACTTGTTATATAATGCATAAGCATCTTCTCTCAGATGTCAGATGAAATTTTAAATGCACTCTGAAGCGCAAGTCTACAGAGCAGTTCCTCAGAACATGTTTTTAAAATTAAACACCAGTGAACAACATCTTAAAAGTCTAACACTGTTGATCATGTTTTTATAAAATGGACTTACGCACATAGTGAACCTGCGACCTAGATGGTAACTTCCCTTCTCCTTTTTTAATTTTACAGCAAGAGGCTAAAAATTAGCTTATTATACAAATTACATTAGTTTATCTTGTGGGTCACTAGTTATTTGCCAGTGATTTTCTATACAAAGTTATTGTTTAATAAATTATAAAACTTGTAGCTTCCCATGAACCAGCTGACTAGAGACTTGTATTCAGGCAGAAATGTAGACAATAACATTGCATACATACTGTCCTGTGTTCGTGTTGACTCTGTATTTCACTTCACATCAGCTGAATTTAACGAGAGGTCCAGCCTGTTTTCATAGAGCTCATCAATACTCCTATTAAAAATCCAGATATTAAAAATCCAGGGAGAATTTTGAAAGAGTCACATGGGAACTGGCCACCCAACTTAACTGGCTATCAAAATTACTTGAACTCTGTCATGAGATTTTCTAAAGGAGCCTAAAAGCTTATCATTTACGTCTAGGTTGTTCCTCTTCACATCACTGTAGAAATCTGTAGAAATTTAGGATAATTTGTGGTTACAAATGAGAAAAAAAACAGTGATTTTGTCTGCTAGGCAGGAATGTCTGATTCAGCAGTGTGCACATCTTTTTTTATTTTGAACTTATTCAAGATTATAACATATTTATCATTCAAATGTAAGAAAATCATGGTTCTGAAAGCTTGATGTGGTTTAGTTACACCAATATTTGGAATAGAATTAAAACTCAAAACTCAGAATGGAAACACCCTTCAAATGACATGGCTATATAGAACGTCATCGTCAGAAGGGAAGATTTTTATTTTTTTAAGAAATTGCAGTTTTCCAAGAGAAGGACTAATTAGGCAAAAGATTTGTCCAAAGATCAAAAATACAGCATTGGGTGCTTTGGTTTTCATCTGTTGTCATAAGTAGGATATTAGTTTAGAATAATCAGGACTCTAGTCTGGTAGTTACTACATTCACACATAGCAGTAAGATAATTTTACTCTAAAAAAAACAGTCCTAAGACTTACAATTTAGGTAGAAGAAGAAGTAAAACTAGAGTCAAGGAAAGATAACTGAGACATTATCAAAGCTGGGAAATATAAAAATGCTGATCTGCTGCACATCATTTGCTTGACCACTTTCAAGTGGCACCAAGATGTAGGTGAGTGTAAAAGGCAGATCCGAAGAAAGATACTGCGACAGTTCATTAATAGGAAACTTCTTCCTCTGTAGTATTCACTGCCTTCATAGGCAAAAAGTATAAGACAGTGTCTTTCCTGCATTAAATGTCTGAGGGAGTAGGGGCTACTTTACCTTACCATTTTCTGTAATGTTCTTACACTGAGAGTAACAGGAAATCATCTAGAGGAGATAAAACCAAATTAAAATCAATCAAACAAAGAAACCCCAACAAAAGCAAAATCAAAAAACTCAATCCCAAAATGCAAACAAGTCCTCCAAGACTGCTTCATATCCTCATAAAACAGCCTCTTAGCAATGGTACAAATTCTATGTGGAGAGTAGGAATGCATCCTGACACCTGCAGCTAATCAATTTATGCCCTGAAGCACGATATTTGGTTTAGCCTTATTATTAATTTTGACATGCAAAGCTACAAATGTTGTTACTGTTCATATAATTAGCCCACTTCTTTTTGACATTCAGCCAGGGTATTTGACTTGATGACCTCCTGTGAGGGTGAACTTCATAGGTTGATTATATGCTGCGTACAGGAACATTTGCTTTTATTGGTTCTAAATTTACTGCTTTTAAATGGCAGAGAATGAAACTGGAGAGTAAAAAGCCATTTTATTGGCAAAATCTGTTAGGTTATCCCACTGAAAACTAAATAGCATACTGTTGTTGCAAAAGCGAAGAAAGATCTCAGAGTCCTAAATATGATGCGTTTACCATGTGTGGGTATGAGTGGGTAATTAATTAACACCACAGTGTTCCAGGACAAATATGAATGAAAAAAAAACAAACCAAAACATTAAAAAGATCCAAAACGCAGCAGAAGGTAATAATGAAACAATGTCTCTGAGTGTACTGGGTAGAATTAAGATGTTGACCTATGCACTATATCATGCAGGAAACTCAGTCAAAAAGAGTCCATATTCATTTTAGAGAAAAGAATGGGTGACAAAAGTGCCAAATGGGATTGGCATAATATTGATCACAACTACATTAGCAAAAGGGCTGAAATAAGATTAGATAGAATTGAAGAATTTATGTTATAGTAGAAAAAATCAAACCAGAAAAAGTACAAAAAAATCTGAATTAAAATTAAGAGAATTAAGTCACAAAAAGGAAGTACCCTAAGGCATGGTCAAACCATACAATGATAATGGACTACTTTCACAATTTCTATGTATGGCTTATATCTACTGTAATAGAAACAGACCAACGCAATGAGCAAAAAGTAATACAAAAAAAAGGGAAAATAAGAAAGGGAAAAAAAATTAGGCTCCGTAAGTCAAGATCAATCTCTAAAGGAAAAGAAAAATTTATAAAGAGTATCAGATAACAGAACATTTGTTTACCTGATAGCACTTGCCAGCTATACAAAAGAGTACCTTTCCAAAAACATAATAAATCTAACTAACAATCCCAGTCCAGGGAAGTTTGGCTTAGCTCATTTTAGGTATCTACAGAATAGATTTGTCTCTCAGTCAGTTGCTCAAAATCTGTGTTTAATAACTGAAAGAAACAGTTCTTCTGGGCTCACCTGGCCTATTTAGATAGCAACCTTATGATAGAGTAAACTGTGCTGCAGAACTGCTTCTTTTTTCTTCCCTTCCTTTGAACAAAGAGACCAGTGGTAAGTAGACCTGTCATGCGCAATGAAGATACAATAAACCTCACTGCCGCAGTAATCTCCAGACCTTCTAAATAAATCAGGAGGTTGTTTTGATACATTTGAAAATATAAGGAAAATAGGATGTTGAACAAGCACCATACCAGCTAATGCCTTTGTGGAGGACTGTGCACAGCCACAGAATAAACCATCCACACATTTTATCTTTCATTATTTGTCACCTCCTGCCCAGGTAGCAGTGTGCTAAAGATGAAGGAAAACAGATTAACAGATGAATTCCAAACTGCTGTTAACATTGTCCTGAGTAGACTGAGACGAGTAAGATCCCTTGGACACCAAAATGCTTACTGAAAATGCAAAAGTGTTGCAATAGCAACCAATTACCCTCTCAGAAGGCCTTTATTCCTATAAGCAAAACTCTGTGCTGGCATGACTATCCACCGACTGATGAATTTGGCTCTTGTAGTTCGAAAACACAGTAGAGTTTGGTCATGTAGGTACACCTTACTAAGCAGAAATATCTGCCACTACAGAAATTATTTGTTACTCAAAATTACTGCAAAAACAGTAACATGAAAAAAAAATCTGGAATTCTCTGGCAGTTTCTAGAGGATACCAAGAGTCCACTTAAAAAATCACAAGGAATTTTTGAGCCACAGAGAATCTGCACAAAGATCTGAAATAGGTGCCTGAGTTCACATCAGTTGCTTGCAAAGGACAGATTTCCACATAACCTGATGAATGAAGATTCAACAGTCTTTGGTGAGCAATGGTCTATTATGTAACATCTATGTCATTAACTCCGTAGAAAATACTGACATAAGTTTCCATGCACCTGTACAAATGGTGCAATAGCTCCCCAACAACACCCAAAAAAGGTCTTGCAAGGATAGAAAGAATTGGAGGAGATGTTCATGTATTGTAATGATAGCCATGTATGTAGGAATCCAGCTTTTAGTGAGGAGGAGAAGTACGGAAAAATCAGACTTGGTCTCTGTGCTGGAAGTTTTTCCTTGAGTATTGGATAAAATGTTTACCTCTGTAAATATCAGGTTAAATTTGCTGCTTATTTGAGTCAAACCAGGGGTTAGAATCTCTCAATGCTCATGAAAGACTTAAAGTAAAAATCCCTGAGTTTGTTGATACACAATAAAAAGGGAGAAAACATAAGACCTGATTGCTATGGGAGAACATTAACCCAGTTTCAATGTGGGATGTGGAGGTATTTAATGACAATCATAATGTCCAATAACGAGTAAGGTACCCCCTAACTGGGATTGTATCTACAGCTATGCACATGCCACTCACACGTCTCTTATCTCCTCAGTTTTAGGAGGAAATTAATCATCATACCTGAAATACCTGGATATTTGCATAACATAGTGTTGTCTTACTTTGGGTCTCTGTAAAAGGTTCTGGAACACCATGTGATAACCATTATTAAATTTTCACAAGTGCTTCAGAGAGAGTAAAGGAGAAAGTATGTAAGTTCATAGAAAAAAAAGGATAAAAGAATGAATATTATTGGAAAAAAATGTGGTTTCTCAATATGAATATTAACAACTATTTCAGCTTTCTTCATGACTTTGAAAAATGTTAGTTCCACAAAGCAGTCTGTAATAGCTATTTAGAGAGAAAGTGACTTTATTTTAACGGTTTTTAAGCAAAACACTGAAAGTATCAACAGTGTGAAGGCATGTATGACAAAATGTATTTTCTGTGAAATCCAGTAAAACACACTGTTACTTTAGTGGCTTTGGAACTTTGTTTTTTATCTTATTGATAAACAGATAAAGATTTGGGCAGTTTTCTCATCTCAGGCAGATCCATTAAGAGTGTAAGTGAGTATGTGCTGCATCCTTGTTCTACAATAGCTGATATTAAAAATCAACATAAAACTAGAAGGTAGTTCCCATTTTTCTCATATTTAATTGCTTATTTATTAACTTCAAAGTCTTTTTCCTTATTTGTCATTGATTCTCAGTCTTGCTTCCTAATGTTGTTTTCCTCATCTTCTCCAGATTCCCAGCTGTTAATGTTTTGCTGTTGATGTGGCTGTAGTAGACAGAATCTCTCCTCTTTGAAGGTCTCCTGCTCTTCCTGTGGGGTCTGTACAGGAAGATCTATCCAGTAAAGAAAACTCTTACAGTAATTTTGCCAACTTTGAGCAATCTATTTAAACTAGGAATAACAATGATTCAGTACCACTTTAAGGCAGATCTTCCTGAATATATTGCAAAGCCTCAGCTGCTTAAATGCATGGAGGATTTTTTTGACCTAAACAAAAACACTAGGTAAGTAAAGACTAGCTGGCTCAGTAAAATCACTATTAAAATAAAATCTGTATTTATTAAAAGAACCAATATTTCAGCCTTATTCTTTATTTATACAGTTATAAATAATAGCAAATGGAAAAATACCAAAAGAAATTGAGTAATATTGCAGAGTATCAGAGGAATATCACACCTGGATGACCAATATAAACCATAACAGGTAAAGTAGACCAAAATTAAAGATAATATTCTAAGGCTGTACCGTTTCATTCAGTATTCAAATGTATGTGTCAGAATGGCGTTTTTCAGTGTTTAACCAGATCTTCTTTTACTTACCTTCTTTTACCCATCACTGCACGTTCTTTTTAGGCTGTTATAATGTGGTGACTTCAGCCTGTGTCAAAAAGTTTAATGCTCTGCTACACAGCAGTAACAACACATCCATCTTCATTAGAAATCGCTCATAAGGCCTTTTGCTCACTTTTGTACAGAATGGTGATGTAGAGAGAAAATCCAAATGAAATAGGAGAAAAAATGTTTAAGTGATTCGATTGCAGAGATTTTAAAAATGTCACACTGACTGGTTTGGACAAGTTTGGGCATTAATTTCTGTGGGAGGAAAAGGACTTTGCTTTCCTTCTCCACTTCCTTTTTTGGTGGTTTTTTTTTTCTTCTTCCTTTTACCATTTCGATAATGAAAAAAAAATTACTGAAAAAACACCTCCAAAACCAATAGGTGCTTTTTTCTCATTATGCCATGTTTCTTGCAGGAAAGAAAATAAAAACTCTACTACAAAAGATTTTTTGGCAGGCAAAATTTAAAACCAAAGATCTGGATAACCAGCTCTAATATGACTTTACCTTACCAAAGTACTGTCTACATAAGAATTCCATTCAGTTTGTTTTTTTTTTTTTAATTTTTATGGAAACTGTGTAATAATTACTGTTCACTAAAGTTATTGTGCCATAGGATTCTTTTCATGTAATAGTAAACTTCTAAGTTTGTATTTGTGGAATTTTGTCCTTTTAATGATCTTTACTTCCATTACAACACTAAATGTGACCAACTTGGTAGCAGACAGATTAGCTCATCAGAAAAAAATGGTTTAGATGATACTGATTCGAGCACTCACAATGTCTTTTAGAGTGAAGGAATAATTACATCCTGTTCTTCCAGAAATCATTATATGTAATTCCAGATGCTTTCTTTCCTGAAAATGTGAACTAGCAAAGGCTTACTAACTATGCAAGTACTCTTCTCTTTCCTTTGTATAGGGGATAAATTTAAGTGCTTGGAATCAGAAGTAAAATATAATTTGGTTGCATTTAAATTGTAACAGTGCATTTAGACATTCCATATGTCCTAGATAGTTCCGTCCATCAACATGTTTCTGTCCCATCCTAAAGAGAAGACTGTATTTTTAACCCAGAGATTAAATAAATGTGTGGTAGCATGACATAGAAATAACACAAGTCTAATACAAGTCAACGATGTATATTGTTTATTTAATTAATTAACATTTTGACTCACAAATCAACATCATCTGAACCGAGATAATAATGCAAAACACATTAGTACGAGCAGCAGGGGTTCTTAACTTGACAGCTCCAAAGGGTTGATTGCAAGCAACAGCATTTAGGTGACTTTGGAAAATTATTTATGTGATTTAAAAATGCAAAATAAACATTTTTAACTATTACTGTAAATGCACCCTTGTGTGCCAGGATATTTTATGATATGGTTAGATATATGTCAGTGTCATATGCAAGCAGCTTCAAATATTTTAAAAGTGTAAATTTCTTTAATATAATAATACAAATCGATTAGAAAACTCCTTTTTGTTGTACATAAAATGCATTAGAATAATATATTAAAAGTGAGAATAAACTTTATGTTTTCCCCTTATTAGAAAACAAAACCACACTGTCATCTTTACTGTGATACCTATAGGCAGAACATATGAATATGCTGCTAGTGAACTATGTAAAATTAAAATCTCACTTTTCTCTGTGTAAATTGTGTTCCTTCCTGCAATAAATCATCAGCACAGCACCAATTTAATTTTCTTTCTGAGTATACATCCTAATGGGAAAATTGAAGACTAAAAATGATGGTCTGAGTGTTCCCCTCACCCTTCACATATTGGATGAATGCATATTTGCGAAACAAAAGCCACAGGCAACTTAATTACATACTTAAGAGGTAGCAAGTAGGAAGTGCAAAGACAATGGGTCAAACTCTGCCAGCAGGTTGCCTAGTTTCTTGAGAGGAATGGCTCCAAATCCGGAAAACGCTATGCCAGAGGGTAAGTATTGCATCCAGTGAGGTTTTGGAAGGTGAGGGAGCAACCTCATTGCATGAGTTTGTTACAATTTCCTGACGTACCTGGTTGCAGCCCATTCAAAATAATAAACAAGGTATCTAGTAAGTCATGAATTTTGCAGTGTATAATAAAAATCAACCTAGAGATGGATTTAATTGCACATTCATTTCAAGCTAGATAATCTCTGCTTTAAATAAGTAATGAATCAAGCCATTTAAATAGACAGAATTAAATAATGTCATTAAATTGTAACTTTTTTATTTAATTTAATAGAATATTCTGACAAAAACAATTTAAAATAAATATATATCACTCACCTTTGCCAGCTGAATTATATTCTTGGAGTTAATTTTTTATGTGTTCATGAATTCACAATAATTTCCCTCATTTTCTTTATTTAACTTTACAGATGATTTAACATGGCAAAGAAAGAGGTTGATGAACCAATACATGAGACCAGGGAGTTGGGTCCAGATGATTTACTATTAAGTGCTTATGAAGTGCTGGAAGAAGTAAAGATGAACCGTAGTGGTTCCCAAAGCAAAAATAACTTTTATGAAGGTGAACATGAGTCACAGGATTTGGAAAAGAAGAAAACAGAATTATGTGCCCCCACCTACTGCAAGTAATTTAACCAATTTTCAACACTTAGTACAACATTTCTGCAAGTGTATTTTTAGAGGATTTTTTCTCTTGAGACACCTGTCTAAGCTTTCCTCGTTGCAAAGCTGAACTAGAACTATTAAGCCACTGTAACACTATACTTATAGAAAATCTGTCAGGAAAAGGGACATTTAACCTTTAAGGAAAACCTGCATTTACAAGAGCACAAGAATTTCTTACAGACCTGTAAGGAGGTACCATGACAGTGGACCAAGAAAGGCAAAGCAAGCAACCTTATTTTCCTTCACATCTAGATAACAGGTTAACTGTCTTAAACTGAACAGAAGACTTGATCACTAGATTTTAGTGGGAATACTTGTCCAATAAATATTGAGTATAGGTGAAGCACCCTGGCTTAATATCCTGGAGTGCATAATCCAAGCCCAAGAAAAGAGATGAACTGACAAATGATGGAGTGAGTTCTACACCATCATGTACACAACTATCAAAATCCATGACGAGTCCATTGACATCGAAAACAGGAACAGTCTCTGCTATGGTTAGTGTCAGAGTGAAAATACAATTAAGGTTGTGTTGGGAAAGGAGTCTACTGAAAAATTCAGTGGAATACAAACATGTGTCCTGTTCTAGAGGAAATGGAGATGCACTTCAGGTACCTCAGGCCCTCCTTCTAGTTTCCTTCTAATGCTTCTACTCATATACAAGACTACAATGAAATAGTAAAAGAGCAGATGGAATATTACACATATTTTCTTACTTCACTGTTTTACTAGTCTTCTTTTATAGCAAAACAATTTCACTAGCAATTTCACTAGTCCTCCTACATAGCCATTTCTTTTCTTTTCTTAAATGAGGTGTTATTAAATAGGAACCTGTAAGTAGAATCACTTTGCTCTTCTGCATTAGCTGACAAGGAGTATGACATAGAAGTCATGAGATCAGTATATACAGGCAAAATGACTGGATTACTTTTGTGCTCCTTACTGTCTTTTGAAGAAAAGTGCATGTTTCTGTCTAGGGTAGGTACTTGTGATAAATAGAAATTACTTGCGAAAATATTCGAGTAGCTGTCATAGATGAGAATGGATAAATGACAACCTGTAGCAGATCTGGATACTGGATTCTATTTAAGAATTAACAAGTTCAGTGTTTCTACCCTGCTTGATTATGCCACACACTCCCTCCCTCCCTCACTTGTTGCCCTTTATACTGTTTTGTCAAATACAGTAATGTAGCAAACTGACTTTTGGCCATCAGGGACAATTCGTTGCTTATGGATAAAACAGACAATTGTGTACTTACTTGAGCTTAATTAAGCTTTAAAGTTTCTTACACCCATTCCTTATGTCTAGGAACTACGTGTTGTGGAAATTCAGTGGTATAAGTTAAGGCATTGTACCATAACTAATTTACACCTTACGGTTCCTCCATGTGCATTTTTCACCCATTTAAACTTCAGATGAATGGTTATAGTGTCTAAATATAACTAGGCATGTCACCATAAGAAATCAAGACCATTAAAAAAGTGAGACAAGGCAGAGGCTGAAGACTGATACAAAACTGATCTCAGCTTTGCAATTAATATGGATGGGGATGGTTTATGTTCAAGTATCATGCTAACTTTAACATGTGGCTGTGGAGTATGCCTTACCTAATTACTCCATAAAGTAAACCAAGGATCAGTTGTATTGTCTTGTCTTGCTTATTTTATATTGAAGGTACTTGCAAGTTAAGACAATCCCATCGTGTTTATACATAGCACAGAAAATCCTTATAAACAGAGATGCACAGTCAATGATCATGTCTTTGCAAACACCAGGAGAACTAAAACCTGGAAAACTGGAAGATTCAGGGCTCTTGCTATGATCAGAGTCTGATAACACAACCTGGAAATATTATATTGTACTGAAGGTACTCTGCCCCTAATCCTGCAAAATTTAGCACAATTATGCCCAACTCTCAGTTTCTGGATCTAGACCTCAACTAACTCGGTTTTCTCATCAAATATTCTGTCTACTTAATTACTTAATGAGACTGTTTACGTAGGCATATCACAGAATCATGCTCCTAAACAGGAAAATGAAAATATATTTTCCTCAACATTTCATCACCTGTGCAATATAAATTCATCCCAGAATATGCATACACATATTTGCTTTTAATATCTACATTCTGGTAGGGGGAAAAAATATTTTCGTGCAAAATTTCAGATATCTTTCCTCCATTTTCAGGAAAGAAGCATGTGACTTGCTATAATAATGTCTTCCCTAGATGTGGTTGTATAAGTTACAAAGTACCAAATGGGGAAACAATGTACTTTTCTTACTAATTGTTGATCACCAATTCTCTTTATGTTCATTGCTATATCCTCGTTGCATCCACCATCTGCTGCCAAGAGAGTTTTCTTTTAGTCTATCAGGCTATATAAAATTATACAAGTGTTTTCTTGTTTTACTGCCTCCTATGCACACTATTGAAGGCAAAAAAGTATTGTCCTGATGAATAATTTGGTTAATCAGCTTGCATTTCTGCAACTTAGATTACCTAAGAGTAAAGAAAAGCAAGGAAATTACATTAAACTCTTTCTATATACTCTTGCCTTAGAATCTTCAGAACATGCTAAAATCAATGATATCTACATACCAGACACTTATGTTTAAAAAGATCCTTACCAGTACACCCTCTTTTAGAAAAGAAATACTTAATAATTTGACTGAATCATTTACAAGAAGGAAAGGAAATACAATAGAAGAGCATCAAGGTTCTTTCAGAAAACAAACCATAGAAAGCTATTGTTAACTGGTGCAATGTACCATATATCTGCTGGCTCTTGGGTATAATAGAGAAATAACAGGATTGTAACCAAGAGAGAGTTTCAAAGAAATCTTCTATTGCAATATGTAAGGTGTTGATAATGTTATTTTATCTTGTTAAGGTGTAGGATTCACACTTACAGTGAGATATAGAAAGATAAAAGTTTTCTGCCTTAGCATTGCTGAGTTTTTGTGGTCTCAATTTCATTTTGGAATTTCTGCCCAAGCTTTTCCTTTTTACCCCATAACCACCCTCAATTTTTGCATGGTTTGGCTGAAAAATGCAAAAAGTATACTCTACTAATATAAACTGTGCTTCTATTTCATATTGACTATTATGAATACTTTATATCAGGAATTAATGCACAAAATAATGGGGGGTGTTTGTTGATGAGAAATCCAACATGACCTGGTAAAGTGCACTTGCAGCCCAGAAAGCCAACTGTGTCCTGGGCTGTATAAAAAGAAGTGTGTCCAGCAGGTCAAGCTAGAGAGGAACTTTTTACAAGTGCCTGTAGTGATAAGACAGGGGTAAAGGCTTTGAACTGAATGAGTGTAGTTTTAGGTTAGATAGCAGGAAGAAATTCTTTATTGTAAGGGTGATGAGCCACTGGAACAGGTTGCCCAGAGAAGTTGTGGATATCCCACCGCTGGAAGTCTTCCAGGCCAGGTTGGATTGTGCTTTGAGCCATGACGGGGGAGGGTATTTATGATTTCATGATTCTAATAAATTAAAAAAAAACAACAAGCAGTACCTTTTTCCTCATTTTTATATATATCATGAGGGACCGTTTTGTACAAGAGAAAAAAAGTGTAACCACTACAGTGACACAGGCATGAATTCAAAAAAGCAGTAGATACAAAACTGTTGTATGTTAAATCCCAAGTCTAGCAAAATATTGATGATAATTTACTTATTTTTTCTTTTTTTTTGTCTTTTTAATATTTTCCTTTTTCTTGAGGTGAAAATTCTTGAGTTACATATGTGAATATGTGTCTTACATATTCTCTGTAAATAAAAAATAGTTTTCTCTATTTATTCATAATTTAAGCAAATACTGACATTAAAGACAGGACAAAATATTGTCTTGAGAACTTTGAAAATAATTGTTTCTTCAGCAGAGAAACACTCAGAAAACCAGTTTTTGTCTGTAAAAAATAATTGTTACTGTCATTTTTCTCATAAAAGCAAGATGATATTTCAATTTTTTTATGCTTTGAGTATATTTTAGAAAAGTAAATCACTACAAATTATGTAATCTGTGTCTGAGCTATGAACCCTTGGGGGCTGGGACAATAGAATAGACGAATATTGCTATAAGCTTGTCCTATTCTGTTTTTCCTTAGATAACAGTTGGAGATACTGGCCTAAATGGATTTTAGGTCTGATTTAGCATAGCCATTCTTAATTTTTTTTAATTCCTGCATGTTTAGAACCCACCATCTCTCCCACCCCTCTCCGCAGCTCTCCACACCCTCACTTCTTGTTTTAGCCTATATAAGAAAACAAATTGGGTGAGTTATCTCTGGAGCCTGAACAGGTAGAAACTCACCCAGTTACATGCAGAGAAATCCCTGTTTTCTTAGCACAAAAAATGTTCCTAATGCAAATATGAAGGGTTTGCAGACTTAGGTCTTATTTTCAAGGATTTGATTTATCCAGAAATAACTACTTAAGATTCTGTGATTTTTACTAGGTGACAGGCAACTGAACATTAAATCTATAGGTTAGTTCACTACAATCTGCCTCAGGATTTGGCAGTTTATGCAAGTTTTCATAGTCAATGATACTGCAAGCAGTTACCATTTTCACCTTGCTTGTGTTTTGATAGCCTGACATTTGTTCTCTTCAAATACATGAACTATGAGCCTGTCTTGCCACTGTTCTACTTCAGCTTATACTGGTTAAAATGAAGTTTGATACATCTAATGCACTTGAAAAGTGCTTTCCTATTTACTATCCTCTTGTGCGTTATCTTTTCACGAGCATCACAGAACTCCTATTTTCCAAACACCTATGAGGGTTTTTTGTGTCCTTTGCATTACTTCTAGCTCAATTTTGCTGTTCTTCTCCAGCCATCCATAATTTCACAGCTCAAGGACAGCACCAAAGGAAAGCATGTATTTCTGACCACACAATAGCCAAATTCATACATGAGAAGTAGTGCAGATGAGAGGTGAAAAAAAGCACCATAAATTTTCAGTTTGCCAGTCAAATGTTTATTTCCAAAGCACCATTTGACAATGGTATATGATGTATTTGAGTATGAAACACTTTTGATCTCAAAATGAGGCATATAATTCCTTTATGTTTACTGCTTCAGTAGAAGTACTGTAGTTACATGTAGTTGGCAATTTCCTATCAATCAAAACTTCTGTTTAGTTTCTCTGTTTGTATAAAAACATCAATTTTGACAAGAAATGTCACTGGGAAATAGTTTTCAATACTAGGCTGAAATTTCTGTTTGTATCTCTAAAAAGGTATATTCCATGAGAATGGGGGTTCTTCATTCCTCTTTTTTTTTTTTTTTCATTTTTCTTTCTTCTCTTGGTTTGTTTTGTTGGTAGATTTTTGTTTATTTTAAGAAATGGGTCACTGAAAAATTAAAATTATAAAAAAATATACAAAAATTATCTAATCCCATTGTGAACTAGAATTGCCAATATTCTCCTATGTTTCATGGGATATAAAAAATTAGTTCTTAGGAAGCTACTAAATTCCAATTACAGAATTGGTTATTGCTGTGTCAAGGTGTTGTAAAGGATGACACAAAGCTCAGGGACAAGAGAAACTTTTTCTCCAAAATTTTCATACAAAATGAATTACAGTAGAATTAGTTAAATTAATGGATATCAAATTATTATTACATCTAAAGTTGGATTACGGTAAATATTTTTGTTTAAAAAGACAAGAAAACTTAGCCATTCAACTTATTGGACTTAAGAGAATTCATACGGAAATGCAACAATGGGCACTGATATTCCTTAGTATCCTGAGCAAATATGATTGTACTATTGGTATCACTTTTATATAAACCACAACCTTAAATAATTAACATACACATTTACTCACATTAGTTTTTCCCTCAGTTTGTCAGGAGTGAACAAGGACACAGAATATTTATAATTCTGAATGTTTCAGCAGAAGACAAAATTTGCTTCATATATTATTCCAGATTCTCGGGTTTTTTTGCTAGTAGGTAATGAGGAGAAACCACCAGAGCACATTCCTACTAAACATCTTTTTTGGTCTTGCACCACACTCCAGTGTGAAAAATATCCTGTTGCTTTTTTGCTTGCTCCATCACATACATATTTCTCTTGATTATTCTTTACATTTGCTGATTAAAAGACATCATGTCAGAGCACGTGATCAGGAAGTAAAAAGCAAACTATGTATTCAAATAAATGGTCTAATCTATTCAGTTTTACCTGTGAAGACTATCTTTAGCAATTTAAAATCTCAGTATTTATATCACTGATGTAATTTTAAAATAAAATAACTGCAGTATTTTGAACACAATTGCACAGTGTGAGAAGCATGAGCTTGAATTGAAAAATATTTTTTTCCAAACATAAGTACCAAATTGGAGTCACAAACCAGTATTCATCATTTAAAAATTCAGTTTTAAAAGATGGGCATTTCTACAAAAAGACATATATACTTAAGCAGTAAATTTAGATTCCAATTCATAAAGATGTTTAAGCATTCCAATACCACAAAGTGATTTTAATCTGTTCAGCATAAACTGCTTAAATGGTTAAAACTATTCATATGTTTAATTATCTTGTTGAATTGGGGTATACACTGTAAATCTGAAATACTAATAATTTGGGTTAGTAATGGTTTAGAATTTGTAGAACATCATTAGATGTTTTTAACCCAAAAGTCATCTATGTAGCTTTTTTCATGTCAAAGAAAAAATTAATGGATTTCAAAATGTTTTTGTAACATATTCTAACACTATCAGAAATCACATATCCTGTCTCCAGGATCTTTTAGGTTCATGAAACCATTTTGAGAAATATCACAAGAAGTGCAGAACATAACTGATCCACCATGTAATTTGAGCACTACTCACTGGCTTTGGTCTTTGTACATGGATATTCAGTGAGGACAAAATTGAAAGATGCTTTGAATACTAATATTTGCAGATTATCAGGAAAGTCATCTTGTGGAAATGATAACTACCAAGAGCTATTTCAGTAAAGTGATAGGAAGCAATAACATCCTATTCACTTGTAAGGCAACCTTTCCGATGAGAAAGATGAAGAGAAGTATATAGCTATCAAATGTCCTGAAAAATAGGACAGTATTTTCATTTGAATTGCCTCTAATGATGATGGAGGATTGATGAAAAGTAGAAAAGGCATGTAAAATTTTTATTTGGTTAAAATCGTGAGTTGAAAATGTGAGAAATGCTAGACAGCCGCATCAAGGTGATTTGCGAAGCTCCCACGAAATCATGTGATTTGCCACAGCAGATTTAAAACTGATGTAATTGATTTAAAAATAATTGCAATGGTAGATTTAAAACATATGTGGCTGACTTAGAAATATTAGAGGGCTGAGCACAATCAAATGATCCATATGACTGGTGTGACCGGAAGACTATCGTTATTGCCCTAATCTTACTTCTCCATTCATTTTGTATCAGGGTAAGGCCTATCCATATTTGAAAGATCTATAATTTGCAATGGCTTCAGAGCACTGTCCATATATAAATAAAGACTCACAATCAGCTGTATTATATTATTTTTAAATGGTTTATTTTGTATTCAGTTGCAAGGCAAAGTAAGATTTTTCCTATGTACACAGCTGCTCTTACTTCAAATGGAAATTCCACCCTGATTAAAAAAATCAGGCCTTTCACTCCTTACAGGAAAATCATTAAAAATCTGCAATAATATTTTACCTGAAATATCTATGTTGAAAGGACTGTGATACTGTGACACAACACTGTTCACAAACTAGATATTAAAACAAGTTTTTTATGTCTTAAGCCTCTGTGAAGATTTTTGCAGTACACACAAATTTTTCTCTTTTCCCATATCATGGTTAAAAAAAATGACTTAAATTTAAAGAACTTGGACTGATTGTTGTGGTTTAACCCCAGCCAGCAACTAAGTCCCACAAAACACTCACTCACAGTGGGATGGGGAGAGAATCATAAGAGGGAAGGTATGTTGAGATAAGGACACTGTAAAGCAAAAGCTACACATGAAAGCAAAGAAAAACATGGAATTAATTCACTGCTTCCCATGGGTAGGTGAATGTTCAGTCATCCCCAGGAAAGCAGCTCCATCATGTGTAACAGTGACTTGGGAACACAAATGCCATCACTCCAAATATCCCATCCCTTCCTTCTTCTTCTCACATTTTACACACCAAACATGATGCCATATAGTATGGAATGTCCCTTTGGCCAGTGGGGATCAGCTGTCCCAGCTCTGTCCCCTCCCAGCTCCCTCGCTGGAGGGGTGGGGTGAGAAGAAGAAAAGGCCCTGCAGTAATGAAGAAATCCTGGAATTATCAACAATATTCCCAGTAAAATCCAAAACACAGGCCCATGCCATATACTGTGAAGAAAATTAACTCTACCCCAGCCGAAACCAGCACACTAATCTAAATTCTAATAGCTTCAGCCTGATTCTACATACTACCATAGCAACAATTAGTTCATCTTTTATAAGTCAGAAAAATTATTTCACTCAAGCAGTAGTGTACATGTGCTTGGCAGAAAGTACATTTGTGCAAATGATCACAGACAATATGTCCTCAGCAGGTATTGTTCATTAATAGCTGAAGAGGAATACTGCAATTGATATTTTGCCTTTCCGTTTTTCCGTAGTGATTTCAACACGACATCCTCATACAGTGACCTACCTCTGCTGTTGGTCCCTCTCACCAGCCTCAAGCCACAGTAGAGCAGTTCCAGAAAGTGGATTATGTGTTAGATCTTTTCTCCAGTGTGTCTACCAACAGTGTGGTGGAGAGGTGGAGGTGTTTTACTGCTGTGATCTTAGTGTGCAGCTACTCCCTGCTGTTCCACTAAATCTGTGTATAGATAGATGAGCCCTCATATCAGCAAAGATTTCCACTGCAAAGGATTCCCCTCTCCAGCTCATTAGAGAACAGGCTTCCCTCTCACACTGGTATCCTTCGCACTAGTTAAAGCTCTTGAAGACTATAAGAAATAGACATTATTGTTCACTGCTTATATTTTAGCTGATTATGGGCAACACAATCACATATGAAAAAATGTTTTTCAATCACTGTACTATGCAATAATCATAAAAATGAAAAAAAATGGATATGGAACTGACTAACAAGAGGGTTTATTCCCTTCCAAATGTTTCAAATATTTGAAAGCATAAAGGAGGGTTTTTGCAGGAGGTAAGCTCTAAGGCTTTGTACATGGCCAAAACACTTTCTTTGTGTGGCAAGCTGCATGGTTGCCAAAAGCATGGCTGAATTTCTTTTCTGCCATGTGCTAGTGCTGTCAAAACTGTCTGGTTCCAATGGGGAAAAAAATGCATTTTAAATTCAAAATTCAGAAAAGTCAAAAGCATTTTCACTGGATGTTTTTCTAGCTCTGGTTTCCAGTACTATATTTTTGCTTATAAAATATTAATTAAAAGTTTATGATAGTATTGTTTTTATATTACCAGCTTTTAGTTTTAATTCTCTAGGCTTGTCAAGGGGGCTGATTTAATTTTTCATTTCCTACAGTTCTGTGTGAGTGAGTTACATTAAATGGAATAGCTGTTCTGCATGCAAATCAGAGAAAAGAGATCTGTTAATTTTGGTGGACTGTTCTCTTAATTTGAAGACACAACCATACTTGCTGAACACTATTGTTGTGCGAGGTGTGGAGGAATAAACTGGTGCAGGTAGCTTGTTTTGCAAGCTACAGACTGAGACGTAAATTATGTTCCAGGTGGGAGCCTGGGACAAGAGACAGTGAACTGCCAACCTTTTGGATAACAAAGGCCACAAAGACTAGGGGTATTAGCCAGGTGGATGGACACTGGGAGACTCAGCAGAAGCAGAGGACCAGGAGGTAAAATGAGACCTCTGCACAGATATAAAGGGGAGGATATAAAATTCCAGACGTTCCATTTTTGGGGTCCTCCTAGGAGGCATCAGCTTGAGCTGTTTCTGTGTTACTGTGCCATGAATAAATTGATTTATGGAACTAGACACCTAAGACTCTGCTACAGGAAACCTAGGGTTGAATCTATAAGAAAACTTGGTCTGACTGTGTAAGAGAGTGTGTGGGGAGTCAGGCTGGCTCAGTTGGTTCCAGCATGGTGGTAATAATGCCAGTGCTGTCGGTTTGATCCCTGTAGGGGTCATTCACTTATGAGTTGGACTTGATCCTTGTGGGTCCGTTCCAACTCATAAAATTCTGTGATCACCCATTGTGTCACTGGAGCCTCCCACTCTGAAGGGGCTTTGGTTCCAGTGGTTAAAAGTCTCTGGCATTTGGGATGTGACTGCCAGAGAGAGTCTTGTGAATGGTCGGACTGGGAAGCTTCCTTAACAAAGGATTGAAAATGTCCATTTTGCATGTCTTTTGTTACATGTTTTTATGAAGTGATATCTAATCTTATCTGTTATTTTGGTCAAATTAAAACATGTCTATCACTCTCTGATTGTTTTTATACAGGAATAATAAAAATAATTCCCACCTGGTATATGTGAGCTAAACCCCTAAGATCTCTAAATGACTCTCATCTTGGCATCTCAGAAGATCTTGTCCAACCTTTCAGTATTATCACAGAATATTATTGGCCAGAATATTTTTTTCCCTTCAGCAGTCTATCGTTGTGAATATGAGGGGGGAGGAAGGAGGGTGGGGTTGAGATAAGAGGAGTTCTTCACCACAACAAACTATCCCAAAGCTAGACAGTTTGGGAGGATCTTTACACTTAATAGAGAAAAGGATCACCTAACCTGATCACAGCTGCTAGCTCAGTAGGCTACCCTATTCCTTGTGTGCACACTCCTGAGGAGAAAAGGTGCAGTCATACATCTGTAGCTGCTGTGTAGTCAAAGTTGTCCTCTTTGAAGAAGTTCTGAAAAAGGTTGTCTTCCTAAAGATTTGATGTATGCACAGTTTTATTTCATTTTATCAAACTGCTCTGACTTAGAGGGCATATCAAATAACATTAAAAGTCCAACAAATGAGTAGAAGAATTCTGAAGTGTCTTCAGATTATTTTCCCTTGTGATATCTTACTGCCTTTTCCGCAATTATGGTGATCAAGTTGTTTCTACACTGCAAGTGAAGAGTGTGTTTTCTTCTACTATTGTTTAAATCATTTTGGTAGGCCTTTATGATTATAATACAAATTTACTAATCTGTGTGACAGCTCCTGACACCGTGAGATTTGGTGGGACTTGCTTTGTTATTATATTCAAGGTACTGTTTCATGATCCTCCACTCAACAAACTGTCAATCATTGTAAGTAATATATAATTATGTATTGCTTAAAAGAAAGTTTTCTTTATCCTCGAGGTAACATAAAACACAGGTAATTACTAGGGGTATGACATTTTAAATAGAGATGCTGTCTCAGATCCAAAAAATTCAACTGTAAAATAAGTAAAGATAGTAAAATCTAAGCAAAATCAAAACTAGATAGCATTTAAATATCACCAGAGGATAGGTTTAATACCACTGCAGGCAGTGTGTCATGAAGTGAACAAAGCTAAGCAGACTGTGTTTATCACTTTTCCCATAGGAATAAGGTAGGAAATTTGACACTGCACTGCTTTTATAATGTAGATGATACAACTCTTTCTGTCACTCTAGTGGTGGAAATTAGACACTAATTATTCCAGCAAAATATCTGTATGAAGTTCAGATGTGGGGTTTGCATAGCTTTGTGTTTCCTGCCCTGATACTGGCCCTGGTCCTGTCATAGGAGGCATTTTGTTATTGGCAACAGCTGAGAGAAAGTTTCAAGAGACAGAAGCACACAATATACCAGCCTTTTCTGTGGCAAAATTAGTGCCCAAAGAAACCTATTATAAGTCATAAAAATTCAAAGGAGTCCTGAGGTTTTTTAAAAAAGAGGTTTAAGGATGTTCTCCTCAGAGTTGGAGCTGGCTATAGAAAGTAATTGTGCTTACTTCACCTTCAATCTAAACAAAGGGTTAAAAAGCAATGGAAGAGCATCCAGGTTTGGTTTTGCAACATGCAGAATGATATTACCCAGAACACAACATTTTGTGACACATTCCCACTTGGTCATTTTGGGTAACAGTGGCTTCAGTTAATTTTAATTGGCTAACTTTCAGGCATAAATCTGCTGAGACTCGTTACGCCACTTATAGAGTGAGCAAAGCCCACTCTGAGCTGTTTATTTGAACAGTAGGGATCTCTGCATTAGGCTGAAATGAAGTCTACTCTAGACTCTGCTGATTGAATGAGAGAGCTGCAAAGGGGTCACAGGTGACTTGATAATATGCAGAGAACAACAATTCAGATATCTTCATTCAGTAAGTCAAGTAGCACTCTCAGCATATGATTACCATAGAATCATAGAAAGGCTTGGGTTGGAAGGGACCTTAAAGATGATCTAGTTTTAACCCCCCTGCCATGGGCAGAGACACCTTTCACTAGTCCAGGTTGTTCAGAGCTCCATCCAAACTAACCTTGAACACATCCAGGGATGTGGCATCCACAGGTTCTCTGGGAAACTGGTTACAGTGCCTCACCACCCTCACAGTAAAGAATTTCTTCCTGATATCTAATCTAAACCTACTCTCAGTTTGAAGCCATTCCTCTCTTTCCTGTCACTACATGCCCTTTTAAAAATTCCCTCTCCAGCTTTCTTGTAGCCCCCTTTAGGTACTGGGAGTTCACAATCATATAGGTGAAAGGAAAGGGGGGGGGCAGTGGAGCAGTCTCTGATATACTCCAAGATCTTTCTACAGTTGTATTGAGCTGCTTTCTGCAATAGCCCTGTCCTTTTGCTCCCTAGGGAAGACTAACTTGCCCCACTTTTGTTCACTGAGTGTGCAAGGCTGTGGCCCTTTGCTTTGCTCTCATTGTACTATGCTTGTTTTCCAGCTTCTCCTGCCTCCCAGGGCCCTATTTCCAGCTTATTACATTCTACCCTCAGTTATAATTCTGTTGTTCACCAGCCCATAGCACAGACCTAATATGACTGTGGAGTAAAAATCCATTTCTACAATAATATGTTGACCCATAACATGCAAGTTACACTAGCAGTTATGATTAGGTATTCAGAATAAACTCACACTTCCAACCTCTGTCTTACAGGAAAAACGAAATTAAGATTTACAAAAATTTCTCACTTAGCAGTTAAGCTCTGTTCTCGTTGACTGTAAGCCACCACCTACAAAAAGAAATGGTGACTTGAATGAATGTCCTAACTCACAGATAGGAAGCCTATCCATGAAAGATTGAATGAAAAAGGGAACACTATTTTGGAGGCAAAATTAATGTATTCAAGTATCAATGAGCTGTGCCAAAGAAGTCATCCTCATGTTCAATTCAATATGCCATTAAGGGCAAGAAACAAGGCATCTTGGAAGGTGTGGACTATGTCCTTTCTTTCTAATCTTTTGCTGTCCTCTATTAGCTAGGAAAAGAGTGGCTCTTGAAACCTGCTGATATGAATACAGGGTTAAAAGTATTACTTGAACTTGGTCATGGATAAATTTCACCTTTGTGCCTATTGTATTGCCCATAAAGATGCAAACTCTCCAGTGTTTTGTCTGCAAACCAGACTGTTTATCTTTTTTTTAATTAATTTAAACTTTTTTTTCATTTTATAACAGTGTGTTTTGTTTAGTTGGCTGGGGTTTTTTTGTCTTATTGGAGCAGTCCATTAGATAAAGTAAAAAAAAAACAAACAAAACTATACCATACCAGTTAATACCCAACCCCACAAGATCTGGAACTACTTATCTGTCAACATTTTGTTGAATCCGGTAAGTGCTAGGTTTCCTTGCTTTCCTTTCTCTTACTTTCTTCTTCCCTTTCCTGCCTCAGACCTACTTCTACTTGAATTATGTTGTCTGAGGGATATAGCCTTTTGAGGAACGAGTAAAGTAAGAATTGTGAACTGTGTTTTTTGAAGGCTATGAAAAACACAGCAAAACTATTATCTCTGACTGAAAGCTATTATGAGTTTGTCACCTTTTCTTTTCTAGAGAAGTTGATATCAATTTGCCTCTCTAATCATTGAGTCTGCAGTGAATAATTCAGATAAATAATTTTGAAATTTGAAGTCATTCAAACTAGTCATCTGCCTACAGTCTTTCTTCTAATCTGGGAACTGGGCCTACATATCTAGCTTAAAAAGATGTTGTACCTATTTGTTACTGTAGATCAGGGAGAGCTTTAAGATAGTTAATACAGAAGTTCATCAGAGTTCTTGGCATAACAATGAACACTGAACACACAATTTCTCCACTGAACATCTATTTTCAAAATTGCAACTTCTTGAAACAATGTGAAAAACACTGCTTCTGATCTGAAGTCTCCACATCTTTGAGTATATAAATACAGCTGCATTTCCTTCCATTTTTGCCTGACTCCTTCACCCTTCTCTTTCCACCTTTTTTTCATAAAAATACTATAACAAAGAACAACAAAACTCTTTTAATCTAAAGTCATATTTTAAATAAAATGTCATAAAAAGCATAGTTTAGTTTTGTTTTGTTTTTTTTTTCCTTCGGGGTTTACCTATCAGATAACTAGAAGGAAAACTGAAAACTTTTCAGTAACATTAGAATTCTTTCTGAAATGCAGAAAAAAAACTTTCAACCTTCATAAAAACTGCCCTTATGACTGTAAGTGGTAACTTCCTTTCATAGATCAGCTCTAAACTGGTTACCGCTCACTCTACTTAGAGATGGCAGTCAGGCCACACTGCTGTAAGTGTATCTCTCTAAGACATGGTTTATTTCATGAAGAATCCCTCTAAGCAGAATGGAAGTTTTGATATTGCCTCATGATACTGTCCAGAAAAACTACAGTAGTGGATGACATCTGTGCAAATGCAAAATGGAAAAGAAGTGGCATGTGACAATCTAAATAAGGAGAGGCTGCTTCTCAGTATAGTTAAATTTATATGAAATTTTCCTTTATAAAGAGGAGAACTCCCTAGAAATATGGTGTAATTACTTTTCCTGACGTTTCTGTGTTTGGAAAGGGATTTTGAACCTGAAAAGGATAGGCAGAAGAAAAAAGGAAAGGAAAGGAAAGGAAAGGAAAGGAAAGGAAAGGAAAGGAAAGGAAAGGAAAGGAAAGGAAAGGAAAAAGGAAAGGAAAAGAAAGGAAAGGAAAGGAAAGGAAAGGAAAGGAAAGGAAAGGAAAGGAAAGGAAAGGAAAGGAAAGGAAAGGAAAGGAAAGGAAAGGGAAGGAAAGGAAAGGAAAGGAAAGGAAAGGAAAGGAAAGGAAAGGAAAGGAAAGGAAAGGAAAGGAAAGGAAAGGAAAGGAAAGGAAAGGAAAGGAAGGAAAGGAAAGGAAAGGAAAGGAAAGGAAAGGAAAGGAAAGGAAAGGAAAGGAAAGGAAAGGAAAGGAAAGGAAAGGAAAGGAAAGGAAAGGAAAGGAAAGGAAAGGAAAGAAGAAAAGATATGGGGGGAAAGAGAGCAAGCAGAGAAGACACATGCTTTGAAGGGAGTAATAATTTTCTATTGAGTAAGAAGAGGCTAATATTTTATGAGTAGGGTGAATACTGGCAAGGAACAGAGGGTAAGCAGGGATTATATAATCTTTTTTTCAGCTTGGGGAAATACCTGTTTACTCTGCACCAGAGTAAATTTCACATGTCTCCAAGCTGCCAGACTTTCAGCCATCATATATCCCTAGGCTGCAGATTATGCTTGCTAGAGGAGGTCCTCCTCGTGTCATCACTGAAACGATCATTCCTGGCAGACATGGATATTTTCCCTGCAATGCCTCTGCTCACTCCACAGGAGCAATGCTGGCACTCCTGCCTGCATGATGAAGCAGTCACTCAGTGACAGCTCCTGTGGTTGTCACCCACACCAGTGGTGCCAGGAACAAGGCAGCCAAGTCATGCCAGAGCCCCGTTAGCTTTAGAGGATGCAATGAGGTGCTCCATAAGTTTGACATTACCAAGTCATAGCTGATGGCTTGCTGGTTTGAATGCCATCCCAAAATTGAGCCTCTGGGAGCCCTGGTCGTTGTCCACTGGTGAAACATTCCTGTAGTTCTCACTTCTCTCAGCTCACAAAAAAGACTGTAGGTCAGCTGCATGAAGATTTCAGCCTGTGGAGTAACCTTATAAACTATTAGCAGGGTGAAGAAAACAGTGAAAAAAGCAAAAGCAGCCCTCCAACAATCTGTACTGTATTATATAACTAAATCAGCAGTTCCTGTGCACATCTATAACAAATTCTGTAATGTTAACAAGGACTTAAACACACCACAAAACAGACTATAAACATTAACACAGTCCTGTTTATAGTTGCTGTGCAATATAACATAAAACTAGAACTAATTCTGCCACAGTTCCATTTTGTGTTTAAAGATTGGTTAACAGGTTGCAGTAAAAAAGCCCTAGTGTTTTGATATTTGCTGATATAACAAATGCAGTCAGCTGAAAAGTTCTGTTTTTTCTTAACTTACAAGTAAAGTAAAAAGAAATCTGAAAAAACCTCATCACTCAGATGAAAGTAGCACTCAGATGTCAAAGGCAAAGCACTCAGAATTTATTTAGGATAAGCACAGATCCTGGCTTGTCTCCAGAGGAAAAAGAAGCAACAAATATTTCAAAATGTCAGTCTGAGCCATTTCTTCACTTGTAAAAGTCTTATTATGATCATATTGAAGACTACTTGATCCTTCCCCTATGTCCATCAAAGGTCAACCCAAAGCAAGTTTTCTACCTGCTTCAAGCAAGCTAAGTTTCAGCGGCTTCATTGACTTATCAATCTAAAGAACTCTCTACTTTCAGTCCGGAAAAAGAGACAGTCATCACTATTTTGTACTTATAAAAATCTAGTTCAGAGCATGAGCAGTTAAAAATAGTCATAGAGAAGAAAGGAAGCAGGGCATTAGGAGGGACTTGTAGCAACACATGCAAGGCTAAATTATATAAAAAACAAACACTTTAAAAGAAACAACAAAAACCAACAACCAATTCAGGAATTCTCTTTCAAGAATAGCTAAGAAAAAATTAATACAGGGATTACAAAACACAAAGTTAAATTTAAAGAGAGGGAATTACATCTTTTGACAAAAATTGTTGACTGAGAGATCTAAAGTCAAATGCCTAAACATGCTGAAGTTCAATGAAGTTAAATGTGTTCATTGTTTTTAACAACGTTTTTATTCCATTTATCCTTGTCACACACTCACACACACACACACAAATCAACTTTGCACTAGTACTTTATTTTGTTTAGTACAAAATGAGACAGAACTCAAGAGATATCTTTAAAGTTCTGTGTTAAATTATATGGCATCATCAGAAATCTGTTCTATAGATTTCTGTATTAACATATATTCCCACAGTAGTCAGTAAACACCAAATACTCAGCAATTCTTAATAGATGGTCAGCAAGTCTGACAATCAAGCCCCTTATTCCCATACCTCAAGAGTATAGAGCAAGTCTGGGTCACATTGGAAGGCATTAGATATCATAATTGAATCCCTAGTTTATGGGATTTGTACTGTTCCAGTTAATTATTGGTATCAAGTATTTTTTCTCATGACTACAGGGTTTCTATTATGTTTCTATTTCAAACAGCATCATGAAATTGTGGGATATTTTCTCTTTGTATGGAGTCATAGTGAGCTATTGAGCTGTGAAGGAGATGAATGCAGTGATTCATTTGTGATCCACCTGCTCAGCACCTGGGATCAAACCAAACTGTGCCTGTCATTTTAATCTGACAGGAGAGTCATTTGGGCATACCCATACACCTTCTCTGCTTTCCATCAGGTTGATTGGAGGAGGGAGTTCAGGGGTGAGTTGCAAGTGAAAATGCTCTCTGGAGTGGGCACATGTTTGTGAGTTAACCCATACACACATTTATGAGTGAACCCACACTCACATTTATGAGGTAAAAAAAGGTTTCTACCAACATTATATCCCTTTTTTTGAGGTGGAAATATGTCTCAAATCCCTGCTCAAAAATTGCTTTTTTTCTGGAGTCTGAACAGGGGGTTTGTTGCTATATTTGAGGCTAAGCAAGGCTACTTAGCTGTTTTTGTAGTCATTGCCAGTGAGAATCAGGTATTTTACCTGGTGTGTCTGTACAGTGGTATGAACAGGCCATACATGTCTGCCTGAAGAGAGCCCTGCCATCACTCCTTGAGTGCTCCCCTGGAGAAGTGGATGCTTCTTCCTTCTCCCTTTGGTCAGTCATGGTGTCACTCTTGCTTTCACACAATAACCGGTGAAGAGACCACACATGTAGTAATTCTTCCAGTGTCTCTGCACTGCTCTCTGGCAAGGGTAGAAGCTCATAAGATTCTGGCTCATCTGAAGTTTGTGTTCAATACATGAGAAAGTATAAACAGTTTTGTTTCCCTCCATCAGTGGCCTGGAAACCCTACAGTTGCATTTACACGGTGAAGGGGAATTTAAATTTGTACCTGCTCAGGAGTGTGACTGAGGAATGATCTGACATGGAGGGCAAGAAAATCCACCTGCTGAAAGTGTTAAATTACCTGGAAGCCGAAATACCAGGGACAGAACAGACAAATCAGTGAAGTCCCCTTGGTGATGAGATCAGAAATAACCTAAATATTGTCTTGTGACCATCCTGGAATAGGAGCACTCAGAGGCCCAAGCTCAGGGAATGCCTTTAGGCAGCAGAGCTGGGCTGGGGGATAGACAAAAGGTTGGATGAAGTTGCCCCATACAACCTCTCTCAGAACTCATACTGGCAAAAGTTTATTTAAGTAATTGGTTCATAACACATCTTTGCAGGCTTCTTGTAGAATTGTTCGTGGTCATAATATTCTGTCCAGTACAATGTCTTTGGTTATTTTTTGTTTTATTTAGTTTTATTTTATTTTATCATTTTATTTTATTTATTTTTAATTATGATTTTATTTTATTATGTTTTGTTTATAATTAAACACAAACATGTTTAATTATTCTCAAGTGATACAATCAAAATTCCTGAGCAATAGAGTACAGTGTTTCCCCATGATGTTCCTCAGGATAACATTTCCATCATGACCTCAGTGATTTTTCCTCTGCCAGGTACCTAACATTGCACCTTCCACTTACCTGCCCTCCTGGTACCTCAAGAGTTCACGTTCCCCGGGCTTTTCTACTGAAGCAATTGGGCAACCAGTCCCTGCTTATGGCCCCTCCCTTGGGATATTCAGTCTTTGCTGTCTGTAATCATAAGGATAAGTCATATTCACATTTATTAACACAACGAAAGGGAGAAAACATGAATGTGATTGTAACACCCTGAAACCTGTTTCTAACTTTCTACTTTCCATTAGTAATGACAAACTAATCAAAGCAAATCAAACCAAACTCCAGGGTATTCAGATTGCCTCAAAGCCTATAGAAATAAATTAATAATTTTAGAAAACACGTAAAAACAAATATCCATGAAGATTGCCTGATCATGTTATCTCTATTATAAAAGCAGATCCTTTTAGTTTAATCAGAATCACAGAAGATGGGCACAACTTAATTGTCAAGAACTGTATTCTGTCATTGTAATACTTTACACCACAAGTAGTCTGATTGATTGTGTTGGCCATTGATGGACTTTTTTTTTTTTTAGGGGGGAGGGATGTACTGCAGTAAGCTGAAGCAAATTTAAACTTTATATTTTACTATTTATTGGAAAAACTAGAAAACAAAGCAGAAAATGCTGTGTATCCCAAGAATTAAAATCAAGTAAAATATATAACACAAAACTGTACCAGACATTTCCTTAACTCACAAGGCCAAACATTTTAATGAGTAAAAATATTTCAATCACATTGTGAAAGAGTTTTCAGAGGTTGTATCTTATCTGAGAGAATAGAAAACTGTACTTTGGAAAAAGAACCCAGACCTAAATCTGCAAAGTTCATTTAACAAAAAGTCATCCAAGCCTCCAAAACAGCTGAAATAAGAAGAGCTTCAAAAATAACAAGCAAATGATTCATATCCAGGAGAATGAGAGCTTGGTGGTTTGGGGTTTTTTTCCCTTTTTTTGATAAAGGTACATGTGGGAATTGCAGCCAGCACTTTACACTTCTGTTTCAACTCTGCTACAGACCTTTCTGTGATATCGAGGCAATCTCTTAGGAGTGCAGTTCGTCAGTACGTATTTCTTTGGTCAACTACAAAAATGTTTGCAGAACTAGTTACTTCTGGCAATATGGTGCAACTGAAAAATAGAGTTTGTTTTATTTTGTCTGAAGTAAAGGTAGAGGTGGGTTTGAGATGCAAAGAAAAAATTGAAAGCTTTTCATTTTCTAAAGATAAAGTTGCTTTTTTTGTTTTCTCTTACTCTTCAGTTGCAGAAAAAACCTGATAATTCGACAGACATTTCAAACAAACCTAAACCAAAGAAAAATCTTTCAGACATTGATGCTGAGCTTTAGAAGGGACTGTGTTAAAAAAAAAGACTTCACCCACTCACCCTTGAGTTAGGCCAGTGCATCAGGAAGCATAGAAAGTGCAATCTTCATTTTAGGGAATTTGTAATTTAAAACCAGAGACTATAAATTGCAACTTATCTTATCTGGGTTTTACTGTTTCTCTCAATCTGAAAAGCCCCAGCTGAAAACCAAAATCTCAGTTTCTCTTGCCACTGTGATGGGCATAATACAACCCATTTCAACTTCACTGTTTGTTGAAAACACATCCATTTCTCAAAGTCTGTCCATAACGTGCTTATCCCGTGCAGCATAGATATCAATGGGTCAAGATATCTCTGAAATGCACAGAGTACAACCCATTCCCTTTTGAAGCCCAAAGTCCCCCGTGCACTCAGTGCAGTCAAGGCAGCACTGGGATGGCGTGAGGTCACTTCAGTTGCCACAAACAGCAGGAATTCTTGCTGGCACCCATTACTGGCATTTAATGCCAACTAGACAGTGTGGAGACATGGTGGACATGGGTAACAGAGCACTTGAATCACAGATATGAGCAGTAGTGTTCACGTGTTTTCACTATAGCCAGGCAGATCCAGTGCATATCAAACACTACACCCAGCCGGTACTGTGTGTTTCTCAGGCATCCAGATGACATGAAGGAAGAATTTTAGGGAAGAATTTGAAGAAAGAGTACAAAGTATTTTTCTTTTCCCTAAATATATCATAGGAATGTAGAAAAACACTCAACGTGGCATTGTCGCAAATCTTCCCATGGCTTTACCGAACCTCTGTCAATAACAGAGGTGGCCACAGATCCTGAATTGCGGGAGTGGAAATCAGTCACTTGACTCTCTTTAAAATGGGCAGCATGCACACATGCTTCATAGAATCATAGAACAGAATCATAGAATCATTCAGGTTGGAAAAGACCTCTAAGATTATCAGGTCTAACCTTCTCCCAGGTTGTTAGGAAACAGGTCAGTAACAAGACTAACCTTTGATTTATCATTTCCTCAGTGACTTTCCTCTGACCACATCTGAAGTCTGACGAGCAGCTTAGGGAAAAATGAACCCCACCCTGGAGAGTGGCAGCACAAGATTCAATTCTACTCCAAGTCTGAAGTCCACAGAGTAGTTTTAAAATGTGGGGGTTTTTACTCCACAGTGTTGTCTGTTTCATCTGGACAATCTAATTGACTTCTGGGGGAGTGATGGCCACCATCCCCAACCTAGAGCTGAAACCACACACACCATTTTTGAATACCATCTGCACACACCGTATTTTGTCCTGAGGGGAATGGCATCCTGAATGCTAATATATAGGCTAACATGGCTAGCCTCTACAAACAGGAATACCAATTTATTAAGATTGCAGGCAGCAAGAGTGGAAGACATTCAGATCTGGTTTATGTGTGAGTTCATTGCATATTGCATTTTACATAAGCTAGATTAAACTGGGTTTACTGGGTGCTGGAAGTTACTACGGGGTAGCTGCTATTTTGGCCAACACATGAGCTGTTGGCTCACAATATTGACAGTAACTTTTTGGGGGTGGTTGTCTGAAGGCATTTCAAATGTATTATGACTCCATGAAAGAACAGTAGAAAAAATTAAAAAATATAAAGGGTAAAACACCTTTAGACGATTCAGAAATTCTTTTCCAAGGGAGAGTTTTTCATTTCTTTCTTCAAAGGTTTTTTAATGCATTTCTCCCTGTCTGGACTCTGTTGATTTTTAGTTGTCCCACTTACTTGTCCATCATTGATCTTAGAAATCTGTCTAAGGCTTAAGCAGTGTGTACATTTATCTAGAGCTAGCATCCGTCTTCTTCTTATCCATCCACATGCCTTTAGAAATTTCAGTCCTTTGCTTTTCTGAGAAACCATGTTTACTGGCTTCTTGTTTCTCATTTCTAACTCTCTTCACTGAGGTGTCTGGCTCTATCATGTAATACACTACTTTTGTATTATGCAAAGTAAACACAATAATCACTAAATAGGGTAGAAAGTAATCCAAAGCATATTAGTGATTAAATACAGGCATATTTTCTGTGACTCAAGAGGTAGGTAATATTTGATGGTATAATAAAACGTAAATGTTTTAAAATCACAGACTTTACTCTTTCCTTGTCTTAATTTTTCTTATTAAATAAATTTTGCATTCCAAACAGCTCCATCCTAAAATCACATTTAAGGAGGAGTATACTTTTTGTAGGATGACTTAGTATGTCTTCTAGCAAACTTCACAAGCGTAAATGATATTCCCAGAAGACATTCTTCCTGCCACTGAAATTTACCCTTGCTTCTATTGAACTGACTTTCTCCCTCCAAAGGAAAAAAATTGTTTCTTGCTTTATGAGAAAGCAGCTTGAATCACTTTCTGTATAACAATCAATGTTTTGTTTTACAAGTTAAATTTATGAATCAATGATAAACCATTAATATAGTAATTAGTATTTCGGTCAGATAACTGCATGGTTCTACTCACAGAGTTGTTTGGATAGCCTGTAACAAAAAGAGGCTAATGGCAGGTGGCCCTGCTTTAGACTTTTCTCAGATACTTCATGGTTTGATTCCAGGAGACATATTCTTCCTTATATCTTTATATTTTCCTTGAAAATAATAGTTCAGATTCTTAGCTTTTGTCATTTGATGAGCCCAAGTATTTTTTCATTGTTTCTGTGCAGGCATAAAATGACAGTTCCTTTAGCAAGGAAAATTATGAATTGGATTTTGTTTTGGTTTGTTTTGACAACAAAACATAATGTATCCTGTTGTTTCAATTTTAATCTTCCTTTTGCCCATGGGTGATTAAGCTCTTCTCAGAAGTAAGTTTGTTAAATACATATTTAGCTAATTTAGAAATGAATGGTGGAAATTAATCATATTAACATATCATATATTATTTACCAGAGACATCAATTATCCTATAAATATGTATTTACTAAACAAAAATTGTTTCCTCAATAACAATAATTCTCTGGACAAACTGTAGATAGGATTCATTTTCTCATCTGAGGATCTCAAATTGTGTTTTTAATGAGAAAGCATATGAAGTCCGTTGAAGTAATTTGAAACATGCTTATTACTAAGCATACATGGCTTATTTTTCGTTTGACTCAGCTGTTAAAAGATCTAATTTTTTTTCTTTAAAAATCAAAAAATATGTTTCTAATGTGATAAGATCATGGCCAAATCTTGCTCCTATCTTCTCTGAAAGGAAGGGAGAGATCAAGTGAGGCTCCTTCTGTGTCAAGTGTTTATTTGGCCATGCCAAATTCTCTTAACACAGCAAGGTGGCAGTTCATCTGAGTCTTCTCTATGCTTACTTATTGATATTCAGCTAATTCAGTTACTTACAGTAAAAGTTAGCTAGTCAAAGTTTTTTAAAAGATACTGTGACTAAACTGACTTGAGGACAATATTCATGTATATACATAATATAGGTATATAATATTCATGTATCCTGTGATATTTTTGTTGCTTTCATTCAATCCTGCAATTTTACTTTTTGGTCCCACAGATTTTTTCACTGATGAGATACTTCTAAAACTTAGCAGTGTTATATTTTGTTATTTTAATGGTACAAATCAGTGATTTTATGTGTATATATATGTGTGTATATATTTTGTGTGTATATATACGCAAAAAGTAACATAACATTTTTTAACTAATTGTCATTTTTGTCCTACTGCTGGATGAACACTTTATCTACATTTGGGCCTAACAGCAACAGCAGCAATATAACAAATAAATAAAAGTAACTTCTTTCCAAATAAGTTTCATTATACATTTTCATGATCTAAATGTTCCAGACACCATAATTATTTTTTCTGGACTCTGAATACTATATAGAAAAAAATACTATTTTTTTCTATATTCTAATGAGATGTGAGAACTACATTAAATGAGATTACAAAAACATCTATGACCCTGAGCTATCTAAATTATAATTCTGAATTCTTTTCTCTAGATCTTTGCATGAAAATCTTAGCAGTAATGAAGAAATAGGTTTCTTTGGGTATTGCAGAAGGCATTTATAAATCACTGGAATGTCTCATGGAAAAAGTGTTCAAAAACTGTGACACACAGACCTGCCAGAAGTCCCAGTCTTAGTTTGAGATTAGAACCATAAGCGATAGAAAGCTCAATAGATTGCTGGAGAATTATCTAATTTTAGATGGAAAACAGCTGATTTTAATCTTTATCAGAATTACTTACTTATCTAGGCCAAAATTTCACAGGTAAACTGCAAGATACCATTATAATCTTTGAAAATAGGGTTCCATTTTCCTCACACAAGTTGTACACTGATGACAGATACCTGACTCTGCAATTACTCCAGGTGACACCATTCTTCAAGCTTCTCTTAAAGTATTTTCAGTGTTACATGTCCAGATACACAGAGACAGCTGTAAGGCAAGAGGAAATTTTAAAAGCTTTAAATATATAATTTCAATGAAAAAGAAAGGTGTGCTTATGAATTTGAGGTTCAGATTCCTTCTGCACAAGGATGTGAGCAGGCAGCTGCCTGATCGAATGTGAATAACCTCTGACTGGCACCTGAGCTTTATAAAGGGGTTTTTCATTTCAGCCCAAATTTGTATCTATCCAGTTCTGAGTACAGGCAGATTAAGTTCATATGCATCTGCAAAGGAATTAAGAAGAAAAATGGAGAGAATACGGCTGCAAAGAAGGTAAGAAGAAGATGATGGCAATGACTTGGACTGGGTCTGTAACCTCATTAAAAAAAACAAAAAAGGTTTTTTGCAAATGATACCTGAAATTTTCATTCCAAGTTATTGTAAAAACTAGCATTTTAAAAACAAAGCTCAGAACCTAACAAAAACAATTTAGCTTTTCCTTACAGTAGTGAGTTTATTGGTTGATTTATTTATTCAGCTGTTAATTATATCTGTCTCCCAGGAAGAGGCCCATTGAGACAGATATCTGCTTCAGGACATCCTGGGGCTAACAATACACAAGGCACACATCTTTCTGTCGGAGAAAAATCAGTATATTTTCTTAAGAAAATGAAAATTCACATTTCCTAGAGCATTATGAACCTCCAAGGGCTAAAGAAATCCTGGTAGAAGAATAGCCAAAGCTAAATTACACGTCAAATATTATGATCACTCTTCGTGCAGTAACTTTAATGCCAAAACAATATTAGTTCTGGTTTATATGTATTGTTAGACATTTCAACAGTGCCTGAAATAGACAGAGGCAACAAATCACAGAGATGTAATGGGTAAAAGACATTCCCCTGGCTTTAATGAATCCCACCACAGCCTTTAGAAAAGTTCACGATACTGAGTTATTTTGTCACTATTAGTTACACAGCTAATGAAAACTTGTACACTGCTGAAGTTTGAGTTACAAAGAAGACAGATCCTGCAAGACTTGGATGTATTCTGCATATCTTTTTCTTTGTGGTCTTCATTAATGCAGGTTTTTAGACTCCATCAGAATTCTTAATTAAGAAGCAAATCCTAAACCATCCCTCGGGCCTTCCACGTTCTCAGTGTTCTCAACCCTTTCCTAACCATACCCCAATATCAGGGGTGCAGAAGATAGCTACTGTTGGAGAAGGTTCTACCACCTTCATCAGAGTAAATTTCAGTTTTGTTATGTTATTCTCCATTGTCTATTTCTAGGCAAAGCAAATTTGTTTTCATGGACTGAAGAAAGTAACCATATAGGTAAAGGATTCTTAGTGTTATATATCTGCATTTTACCTATTTCCCTGGATGGAATTGAGATAATGTTTTCCTACTCAGTGTCTTAAAATATTAATTATACTGCCACAAAATTTTCTATTATAAAACAATTGAGACGTGAATTGAAATGTATTCTGGCTTCCTCATTTTATGGGTTATATGATAATGCACAATAGAGGCCATGACCATATCTTCAGTTCATTTAAATATATTTGGTCTTGTTGACTGCATTACATATGAGTGTTATGCCTATGTTCTTCAACTGATCCTCCAATGGGATGACTTTTTAATGTAATGAGACCCTTTTTTTATCTAAGACTCAGAGCAACAAATATGACAGAAAGAGCTAAAACTGATCAATAATTCATGTTTATTTTCTTTAAACAATATCCAGATAAAAGTCAATCACAATTACATTTTCTGTCATCTACCTAATTTCCTGTAATTTTCCTGAGAGGATTCCTGAAGAATCAGATATTTAGATACTGCTGATATTTTTAATTTTCTATCACAGAAAATCCATAGGTTTTCTTTACCCTCTTTAAAACAAATTTTGTACAAATAAATTTGCTATAAACACTATTATCTAGCAAAATGTAATTTTTTTAGCTTATCATAAATTCCCATTTATGCTGTATTTTTGCTAAAATATTAAACAAAAATATAATTTCCCACTAACTGATAGAATTTTATCTGTGTGCTGTACTTAAAAAAGGGTGGTTTGATTTGTGAAATAAAATATTTAAAAGATAAGAGTCTAAACTAAATTTTCAGATCCTTATGTAAAGCCTCAATTTTTCAGTTCCATAAAACTGAGGGCAGAGGAATTTCTGAAGGCATGAGACTTTCTGAGGGTGGAAATAAGAACACAAAATAACTCTGATATGTTTACCCTACAGTCTTTTTTAAGAAGACACTACACTTATAAACTCTATTTTCATTGTGTATTTATGGTAACAGATTTGTTGCTTTTGCACTTCTCACACCATTGCAACAGTCATCTTTTTTTAAATCTGGGTCAAACTTTACAATAGTCTGAATTTTTCTATTAACACAGCAATGCACTTGTATAGGAGCACCATATAAATCCAACTAGTCATATGGAACAATACCTAAAGACAACCTTCATGCAAATCAATAGTTGTGGGGTGATGACCCAGGATGATTACACTAGTCCTAGTCCTAGTCAGGCCAACCAGCATTAGCATCTTAGAATCCAGTTTTTGTATTAAAAAATGCCTGACACTCAGGCCTGTGCATGACATTAGGTTTCTACTATATCACAGAAAGGACTGAAAAGGCCCTTCAGTCCTGCCTTTGCTCAAACATCTCTCATTTACTAATTCTTTATTATTATCTGATATCAAACCACAACATGTCTTGTATAAAATTTTCCTTCCTAAAAATCCCAAACAACCCATGAGCTAGATGAGGTCATGTTTCCCAAATATATTACTCTGCTAACTCTAAAGCTAAGAGATCCATTTTGCCCAAAAGGGTACTGAAATCAAGGTCACAAATCTTGCTGAGCACTAGGAATACTGTACAAAGCTTTCTTAGACTGTCTAGGAAAGTGTTCCTTAAATGCTTCTGGCTCATTTACCATCTTTGGAGGAAAAATGTCAAGATGGATGAGGTACCAAGGTGATGTGCCAACCTTATTATAAATGTATCTGTAAAGTCATGAAAGTGGTTGTTAAATGATCCATTTTCAGCCTTAAGAGCCAGTTCAGACAAAGAAGAGCAAAAGAGGTCCCTTACCTTTTAAACCAAAGATCAGGGAGAGGGATGAAACTAGTGCTTTTCTATTTATATATTAGTGCATTAGCCTTCCATACTGGATAAAATTCTGTTAATTATACAGAGACCTTGAAGGCAATTGTTTCTAACAGCAAATTCATGAAGAAAGCAGAATTATTTTAAATACACTTAAATCAGAGTGTCTGTAGATAGTTTAAGAAATGCCATACAAAATACATCTCCTTTCAGAGAAAAAACTCTCTTCAAAATATTGTAACTAAAAATCCATCACAAGATTGAATGCATGCTAAGGAAAGAGAAGGTATAAACAGCTAATAGATAAAAAGTGGAAAGAAAGACTGCATGAAGTTCACATAAATAAAAACAACAAAATAACTAAACTCCTGCATCTGTGCAACTGAGGAAAATCAAGCCAGGCATTGCTGAATTTCTTTGAGTATTAAGTAGTATGCAATTAGGAAAGAAACAAATAGATGAGGAAATTGCATTTTAATGCCTTTCTGTGTTAATAAAAAATATATATGACAAGTAGAGTAACTATGAAAGACACATGGGATAATGAAAGGCAATGACAGAAATGAAGCTGTGACGTCCTCATTATTAGCATTACCATGAATGTGTGGGAAAGCTATATATTCTTTTTCTTTCAGGAGAGCATTTTGAAAAAGGTGACAGTGATTTTTTTTTTTTTAAGTCAAGTGCAATAGAAAAGGTTGAAAATTCACCCTGAATTTTCTCCCCTAATAAGAGAAGACATATATTTTCAGCAGTGGCACATGAGATTTCAGGAGCTCATAGAAGGGAGGTTTTCATAGTGCCTCACTTCAAGCACCAAACTTTAGCACTTACATTAGCATGATTGGCTTTCTAGATTCCCTGTGTAATTAATGAAGACAGATAGACTCCTCCAAAGGGTAATTCAGAGCAAGAGCCCAACCAAGGTGACCTGAATTACTCTCCACGGGAGCATCTCTCTCTGACTACAGAGGGAGTTCAGGCCATTTCCCACTCAACTTCTCTGGATCATTAAGGTGCCTTAAGTGAAAATCCTTGACTATCTCCCCCACCCCACTGTAGATGATCAGACACTGGACTGGAGGACACAGAGGAGCAACATGCAACTGACTGCAAATACAAACAGGAGCAAGAGGGAAAGGTTAGGGAAGGGATTGGAACAAAATCTTCTTCAGGGGATCAAGTGAATTCCCAAACTAAATTCTTTATTCTTTGGGTCTTATCTTCATCTAGGAGGAAACAAACCAGAGAAATTAACTGTGGACTACCTCCTGTTTTAAGGGGCAAGGAGAGAGGGACTCTGTTGGAAGTCAGATTTTCTATAGGGATGCCTGGAATTCCTGGCGATGGGTAGTGTCTAGGGCCCAGTCTGTTGCCAGGTTGTTGCAAACCATCTGTGAAAGAGAGGTTCCTACAAAAAATTTGCCCTTGATCCATTAAATAAGATCTATATCTCAGACAAAGGTCTCAGAGACTGTAGAATCTATTTGATTTTATGCCTGTTTAAAACACGCGTTTCTTACACTTGTAACCAAGGGTGAGGACATTTCATTTGCTAAGTAAACTTAGATTAGATGCATCCTCTGAAACTGTTAACAGTTCTTGTAACTATCTTTGCACTGTATTCATCTTAGGGTACCCTTAAATGCAAGGGAAGACATCCTAAAAGGACCTGGGGATTTTCTTCTCTGGGAAGTATTTAGAACTTGCCAAGTGCTGCAATCAGCAGCATTTTCTTTCCTCGTATATTGCTATGAAACACAGGTATAAACCAGCTCTGGCAGGGATGATGGAGCATTCTCTAGAGAAGGCATAAAACAGAAAAATCTGCTCAAATCCCACTCACCATTCCCTTTCAGTTCAATTGCAGAAGCTCCCTAGAGCACTGTAGGCCAATTCTATACTGCTACTTCAGCAGCAGTGCCAAGTTCATATCCAGCTTTGCCAGCTAAGCAGCTTGAGACAGTTACATCTGCATTGCCTTAACCTATCTCTCGCTCTCATTAGCTGTGCTTCCTCTGTGCTTCACTTGAGGCAACTTGACCTCTCCAGCTATCCTACAGTCCGTGTCCTCTATCTGTCTGATAGGCTCTCCTAGCAGATATATGTTCTGATCTGACTTGTCCCAGGAGCCTTGTCTGCCTCAGCCTATTAGCATGTATACAAAATATGGTGCTAAGGAGCCTGCTATTTGCAGAAATGTGGAGCAGGTCCATGACAGTCATTTTAAGCACTTGATTGTTTCTGTGCTTTGGATGACACATTGGGAGTTGGAGGTCTCTTGGTTCTTTCTCTGTTTTGCAATCAACAACCACTATAGTGTCCCTGAGTGGGAAACATCCTGCTTAAACCAGTGACAGGCCTTTAGGAAATTGCCCCATACGACCAGATTATAACTGGAGTCTTCTCTTAGAAGCCCAATTCCAGCACTGGCAAGGCAGCAGCTTTGAAAGAAGAAAGCCACTGTCAATGTCAGAGTAACAGAAGGAAGTAATCAGTCATATGTTCTTCCTACCCAGTGAGTGTCAAATGTATTGTCATTTGCTCAGTGCACTTGGCCTGAGGGTGGTTGCATCTCTGACAGAGCTTCTTGGAGAAGGGAAGAGTGTGTTGAAGTAATTCAAAGTGATCCTGACCATCTGGCAGCTTTGTGGACCTTCACTAGAAATCTCTCACTGAGTCAGTGAAATCTCCTGATCTCTGTTCTTGATCCATGGAAAAAGTCTGGTTTGTAGGCCTGCAAGGACACAGGTTTTTGAGTACCATCTTCACAACTATATTCCAGCATGAATTTCCTAGCCAGCCCTCCTGCACCATCCTTGGGGCACAACGTAGATGCTTTCTTCTGGACCTGACTCTCAGGCTCTAACACCCATCTGTGTTTCACTCACTCCTAATGACATCCTTTGGGGATCGAGGTCTTCCTTAATGTCTCACTGAATAAAGACTGATGGATCACATCTGGTGTGAAAAAGGTCTGGCTCTAAGGTACGTCTCCTGAGTCTCTAACTGTGGAACACCTGTGTCCTCCCCATCTGATTCTTGACTAAGTCCTGGAATGCTTCTTTCTTATGCTCAAGGTCTTTAATAACTATGGAGTCTTTAGTGCCCAACACAGCTGTCCAGCTCCTAAAAAACTAGAGCGATTCCTGACAGATGAAAGACCTGTCCCCCAAAGATGGCAGAGGCTAAACTACCTGAGCAGTGGAGTGGGAGATGCAAAGACAGTGGCATTTAGTAAGACTGCAACACTGCAGCGATTTGTTTGGAGGAGAAAGAAGCTGATAAGGTAGCAGTCACCTCTGTACTACTGAAAAGGAGAAGATTCAGAAATCTAAAGTACCTACCAAGGGAGGCAGTTGCTTCATGCTAGAGCGAAAGGTAACACAACACATGACTTCATATCTAAGATAATGTCATTACATAGCTACGCCAATAAGTTTCTTTCCTGGTTGCCACTCCAAGAGGTCTATTTGAAACTTTGCTTTAAATGTCGGAGTAAAACACTCTTGCATTGTGACTGTCTATTGACTAAGGTGATCATTCTTTTGGATGTCACGTCTTTAGCTTACATATTAAAATGTAAAAGGCTTTTAGAACATATCTATCCTTCTTAGCAGAGAACTGCCTACCTTTTATTTCTTCTTTCCTATTGTTTTTCTCTGTATTTTGCTCACTGCAGATGAGACAGAATAATTGTATGTAATTATGGCAGGTTAGCTTTTGCAAACTGCCAAATTGCACACCCAGCTGCTCACTCACTCCTCCTTCTCAGGGGGGAAGAAGGAGAAAAAAGGATAAGAAAGCTCATGGGTCAGATAAAGATAGGAATATCACTTACCAATTACCTTTATGGGCAAAACAGACTCATTAATTAATTTATTTGTTACCAATTTCCATTTTGTCTATTGTGGAGCCAGATGTAACTGGCTGTGTTTGCCACAAGGCAGCCCATAACCTCCTCCCACAGAGGTCATCCTTGCAGTCCCTCTGGTATCAAAACCTTGCCACATAAAACCAATTAAACAATACTAAAATAATAATTAACACTGCAACTTGCACATTAAGGTGAACGCAATCAGGTCTGATATACCTACCTAGGGTTTTAATTTGGTCCCTGTGCTATCTTTTGGTTTGCATCACATACTGGTCTCAAAGAACATGAACTGGATTCTTTTGGGATGAGATTGAACTGGAATACTTGAACAATAAACTTTAGCAGCAAAACAAATACACTCCAGATGTGAGAGAGAATTCAGTCTATGCAAACAGTCCAGGGCTGGTCTGAAAAAAAAACATCCTAAAATATATATAGTCCAGGAATCAGATCCCCAGCTCCAACTCTCTTGCCATCCACATCTGCTCTTACTAGCCTACAGTATTTGGCAATGTAAGTATAGCCAATTTTGTGTGCTAAATGTAATATTTTTAAAAAAAATTATTTCTAACTACTTCTTTTTGGTGTTAGCTTTTCCATTATCACAGTATTTTCAGGCAGTTTTTTCCCTCTCTCACCCATATAAACAGAACAGCCTCCAAATTAACTCAAGAGTCACACTGCAGGAAATTTAAAGGGGACACTTCTCCTTTGTGTATTACACATGTCATTGTCACACTTGTGTCCACCAGATATACGCATTGAAGGTCAGGAAATGGAGGTACTAGGGAATCTGTAATACAACTTAAATGACGTTTCCTAGTCAATACTGTAGAAGAGAGGCAGACACTGATAAGGAAGGAAATCTCCCTCTGCACTAGAAATGCACTGAAAATCCCTATACACCTTTCCCCAAAACTATAGCATAGTGTAACATTTAGGGAGTGATGTATCAATGTTCTCATTATGTTCCACATGTCTGTACAAGAGACATCCACAGTCCATCTAAGAGACTAAATTAGTATGCTCAGTAAATGAGTGTTTATAACACAGTAGCACCTGGAGGTCTCAATTAATTATCTCTATTGTGTTATTCACTGTATGAATTCACTGTAAAACACAGTTCTTATCCTAAATACCTTAATATCTTTTCTTGTGTCCTAATTTCTCTTTCATGCAAGCTGGAAGGAATAGAAGTAAGGCAAAAATAAATTCTGAAAATCTGAAAATTAAGTTCTGAAAATCTAAACCCCTTCTCAAATAAAAAAGAAAAAAAAAAAGGAAAAACTATCAATTTTGTCAGAAGCATTTGTGTGCTACTTCCTGGTACTAATACTAATACTATAGTCATTCACAATGAGAGAAATGGTATGAATACTTTGTAGGCAGAGATTTCCTGAGGCTTTTCAGAGGCTTTTTCATTTGATATACTCTCTAGTTTTCCCGATAAGAACAAATTTACATTGCAGAAGCATTTTAATGAATTTCAAAGATACAGCATCACTGGAAGAAACTGTTTAGCAACGTTAAAAAGGTATGGGAACTAAATGTGAGATACGGAAAGGATCTTATTTCTTTGTTTTGTATAGTGACAGGTTTTGTTCAAGGGATACCTAGAAACTCCTGAAAGCACTGCTGCTACTCCTGTCAGTGAAGCAACCAAACCAACTGAAACCAAACCTAGTTGCCTACAGGGAAAAAAAAGTGAAGTAGATGAATGCATAATGAAATATATGGCAAGAACTACGTGACTATCTGAAAATGAAGAAAGAAGAAACATTCACAGCTGAAGATTAGAGAAATGTAGACAAAACAAATTCAAATCATTGCTGTCTGTAAAGTTAGCCTTGAATTAAACCTTTTATTGTATCAACTTATCTTTCACATTTAAACTCATTTATTAAACTTGGTGTATTCTGACACTTTCCCCACACTAATCCAGTAACCTGCTCTTCCTGTAGCCCTTGTTGAAAGCTTACCTCTAGAGAGGCCAGAAGCCTTTCAGAAGCAGCTTAATGGAAAGATGGGTCACTTTCAGCACGGTTGATGGTGGCTGCTGATGTCACCAGGAAATCTCAGGAGGGCTGAGCAATTTTCCAGTTCTCAGTGCACGGGATTTTCTCTGGATGGTGCTTACCAGGCTGGAGACAGAAAAAGAATTCAACCTTTTGTTGGGAAGTGATGCAAGAAAGGTTTTACACATTTAAAAGACCTTAATATTAATAAAAAGGAAAAGAAGGGGAAAACAATTACATTTGCAAAGAAGCCTCTTAAAGACTTCACTCTTTCCATGAGAAATTTGACTCCAAGGTTAAATAAAATTCTAATTTTGAAAGATCTTTAATGTCTTACCAAGACAGGCATGTTTTCTTGGCCTATGCTTTTAAACAATATAGCCCTTAGTGGTTCTTATTAGTCTCCAGCTCTGAAGTATCCCAATTAGAGACCTAACACTTGGGCAAAAATGAAAAAGAATACTGCTTTCTTTGCAGACAACCTCTTTTTAAGTGGATAATTAAGATTTCTTTTTTTTTTTTTTTTTTTTTTTATTTTTAACAAAAGGCTACAAAACACCTCTGTCTGCTCCCTTTCTTTTACAGCAAATATTTTGCCTTTTCTTTATGGCTTTATTAATATAATAAGCAAATAAATTATACAGACCCAGCTAGCTTGGGGGTTCAGGGACAAATCCTTCTTATTCAAATGAGACAACAGCTTATATATAGGTTAACAGGTCACACCATGTGACCTTAACAACCAATCACCATGGGTACTTCACTGCCCACGTGTGGGAGTACTTTGGGACTTCATTTCTCAGGATACTTCATCCAGCATCCTTCCTAAAACCCAACTGCTACATTTCTTAAGCCAAAACAAAAAAAAACAAACAAGGAGAGTTGTACTACAACCTCAAAGACAAGGCCTATAATTTCCCACAAATATGGATGATTTAGATCTAGATCATATATTCAAAGCAGTTGGAGAGATCCGGTGACCTTAAGTGCAGAAATGGAGGCCCAGGCCAGTAACTCTTTCTTATACAGAAAAAAAAGAAATAAAAATTTGCAGAAAATCAGTAGAGAAGATTGGTTATTATGTAGGATATTTATAGGAGACATGAATATGAGAATCTGAGAAGAGCCACTAGCACTATCTACACGTGAATTACTCCACAAGGTAAGTCAATATAATACAGTTGATTTCAGCCAAATTATGCTAGGTCATGATAGCTGCCGAGTCAACCCTGCAGGTTGACTACCTGCCTACCAACCTACCAACTGACAGCTTTATCAGAAATAGAATAATGCTTTTAAAGAGATACAATAATCATTAAGAGATTATTAATTTCCTTCTCTCCTCTAGTGAAGGAAATGCAAGGCCTGGGAGCTTTCTAAAGCAGAGATATTTCAGGATGGGCAGCAGAGCCAGTGTAATGGAAACCAGTGAGGTGACAGTGGTGGCATCATGGCATTCACAATTTTCCTTAGCTTACAGTAACAAACCAGTTGTCATTCAGTGCGTAAAGGTTTGGGCAGACTGCTCAGAACTGTGTCTTTATATTATCTACTGCATTTGTCAGCAAGGTGTCCAAGATCTTCTCAGTTTTGGGAGTAAGTGGGAACATAATGATGGGCAAATGGTACTAGAACAGCACGGATATGGTATATTAGAGCTTTATTTTGATATATAATTATTTGTCTTCTATCTTTGACATATTACTAGAAACAAGCGAGACAGCAACATGTATCACAGTATCATAGCAGCACAGGAATAGAGAGTCTACTGCAGGTTGCAGATGGATGATTGAGGAAAGAGATGAGAACAAATGTGCATCACTCGCACAACTGACAGAGCAGAAATGCAGACCTTAGCCTAAACTTGAAGGCAAGACCAAGTAGGTCAGTCAGTACGGTGTAATCTGAGCATATGCTGATATTCTCTGGATTTGTCAGAGATGGAAGATGTCTTTTGACTAGATCAATCAAATACCACTAGGGCAACAAGAAAGGATTCAGATCGGGGGAAAAAAAGGCAAAATTGACTTATGTTTTATTACTTATGCACTGTTTTTTTGGTTCACATGTTTTCTCCTGCATCTCAGTATTTCTTTATGTTTTTCTTTTGTGTACCATAGCAAATAGCCCATGCACTCAAAATGCTTAGATTTTCTTATCTTTGTGGTTTAAATATCACTGATGCACACAATTTTTCAATGATAAAAAAGATAAATTAGAAAATTGGCAAAATCACAGCTTCAGATAAGAAAAAAAAAACCAAACCAAAAACATTCAGAAATACAAAATCACTGAGGCTGAAGGAGTTTACTTTAAGGTTACAGCTATCTAGATTTTCTAAGACACCATTTTCATTCTGAAATCAAGTAATCAGTGGTTCCTGGGCACCACTACTGCTACTCCTATGTAGTTGTGATATCCCCTTACTAAAAAATCTTTCTTCGTCCCTTATGAGTCATCTGTGCCTCCTCAAAAAGGGATGAGAATGCATTCTATGACATTGCTATATGGCATTTAGAACTCTTATTGGTGAAATGTATGAACTATGATGTTTGTAGTTATGACAAAGAATAGAAACTGTATGACTGAAAGGGAAAGTGAACTAAAGGCTACTAAAAACTTATTGCAAATAAGTTGCAGTCTATTCTATTCTATCTTGTTTTGAAAACATGACCAGGAAGCAGAATATAGCATAAAGGAGGCATTGAAGCCATCTGGTCATTCAAGCCTGGACAGTGTTTTCCCAGAGGAAAAGAAATGTGAATATTTTGCACACGCTTTTGGGATGTGCGTTTCATTATCTAGATTTGTCCAATCTAACACCCAGGACATGATAAACATGTATATGGTCTTCAACCCAATTTCCCAGAAAACCAAACCAAACCAAACCAAGCCAGACTAAGATAAGCAAACAATGCTGCAAAAACAACAGCAGCAAGCGAGACAGATTTTTGGTAAAATAATTAAAACATCAAAAATTAAAATAGATCAAATTGACATTCTGGTGGTTTTAAAGAATTTATTTCATACTTCAGTTTACACTCAATGTGTTATAGTGAGAGACGATAGGTTAGCTTTGGAAATATTTAAGCATCTGAATGTCTGTACCTGAATAGCTACAAAGAGAGGAATTATCAGGAGAGCATGAACTTGAAAGTGCTGTGCGGATGACTAGACAGGCTTATCATGCAGCTGACAATTTAGTTGCTACTAGTTAATCAGATTGTAGACTTTAACATAGACACTTGTCACTTTTTCGAAGTGGTAAGGGTCAATGAGTACGCAAAATTAACGTCTCCTGAGACTTGTGCCATCATCAGTGGCAACTAAAGAACATGTCAATAACTGCCTATCAGAACAGAAGTTTCCTGTACATGCCTCATATAGATGCAGCTGACAATTCAATGAAGTAGAAGCAGATGCAAAATGCTGGATTTTACCAAATGTATAGTGAAAGTTTCAAAAATTGATAAAGAATCCATTATCATGATTATTTTAACTAATACAAATATTGTTCACTACATTACAATGTTTTAGAGTACCCCATGAATTGCTTGCATATTGGTACAAATAGGTAGTTATATACCAGATAATTCTCCTGTTACTTGATGTGGCACTTGGAGTTAAAAACATGCTACCAGATCACATGGGACAAAAACATACAGGTGTGGTTTTGATAGCTTTGGTTACAGAACTCAAAACAGGCTATACACACACTTTTTCTCCATTAGAAGACATTGGTGAAGCCCAGAGTTGTTAGAAGCTTGGAAAACAGTTTTGTTTTGCTTTTTGTAGTTGTGAAGGCAGCAATCTCAATCCAATTCCGCTGGTGAAATTATTATAAAAACCCAACAACAACAAACTAAAAGACTTGGCTCTGCAAAGAAAATCATCCACTTTGTTAAAACTGAATTTCAAAATGTTCTGAATCTATTGCTTCTCTATTTCTCTTACAGAGGGATGAATGAAACACACAAGTACTGATGATTGGCTGGACTTGTTTGCAACAGCTGCAGGAGGAGTTGCCAAATCTGGTTTCATATAAGATAGCCTAAGTGCTTGATAAGCATTAAAATTCATTTCCATTCTTTAGCACACAAAAAAGTACACTATTGCTATAGAAAATATGACTAAATCCTTAAATGCTATATGCTTTTCTTGGTCAACTAGTTTCATGCTGTAGCAAGAGCTTAATGGACAAATGTCACCTCCTTCGTGGCTCATTTGACCTTGCTGTCAGATATTTTCCATGAACAATTGTTAACGTTTTTTCATAAAATGCTGCTAGAATCCTTCAAAAGCTTGGTGATAAATGCATCTAAATGTGTATCATAGTGGAATAATATCTTCCTTTGAAACCAATCTTCCATAGAAATCCCTCTCAGAACCAAAACTGAAAAAAAAATAAAAAAGAAACCCCACCTCAAACTAAATGCTCAGCTAAGAAGAAAGATTGTGTCACAGCTGTTATTTCCCTGTTTTATTCACAATTGCTTTTCTCCCTTCAGCCACCTGCTCTTTCTTTAGCATAGGAACATCAACTATTGAAAGATGGCCATTTCTGTCTTTGAAACCAAGGGCCAAACAGCAGCACTTAACCCTTTGGCAGGAAGCCCATGAGCTACAGTCTATTAAGATATATAAGCTAGACCCATTTTTCTTTGTTCTTGCTCTATAAAAAGAAAGAAATTGCAGGCTGTGTAACACCTTGCGTGACACAGCCTTCTCCCACCTATGTGTCAATACATTCCACTGCTCTTTTCCCACACGCTTCAGAATACATTGTATTCTGGGGTCATTCAGAGCAAGCAAACTTGTTCAGATGGGAAAGTTGTCTGGAAACCTTTCATGTCCTGTTCTGATTGATTTACTGCATTTTTCGTTGTAGTAGCTGAATGGTCCTCAGTACTGTATGAAGAGAGGTGTTGAACTCTTTTTTCCACTCCTATCCAGTGTCTAGAGCAAGCTGGATTTTTCTTCGAACATGATGTACACACACCTACATCTACCCATGTGTATGATATCAGAGCAGATAAAATCAAGGAAATGTGCCTTGCACTTAAGACAGAAGCTGCAAAAGTCGTTATTTCTTACAGAAGGCCTTTTCAGCCTCCTACAAAGGAAAAATCCCTACTCTAGAAAACTTCTTTCTCCTAGGGGAAAGAAATCTGTTGTTGTGGTTGAGTAACCTGGTTAAATATTTGGGTGCCTTAGTTCTTCAGTTAGGCAATCCGAACATAAGGTTTTGAGTGTTTTGAATGAGTGAAGGGCCAGACATAACCTGGTGCTCGGTAGGATGCTGTCAGAAGCCAAAACCTTTGTGTCTGAGCTGCTGAGAGGAACTATGTTTTCTATGCTCTGGGTTTCCTGGGTTGGTATACCAAAGTCATTCTCTTTTCCACTGCTACCTGCTCAAATGCCATTAATTCAAAGGTAATTCCATTTTGCCTGTTTCTTTATTGCTAGCTCCCTGGATACTTCTATAAAAGTCGAAGTGCTGTTGCTAGGGAGATAATCCATTTCTGCTGATTAGTCAACCTTGTTGTCATAAGTGACTTTAGAGCTAAATTCTTCACCTGGACACTAGTCCTGGAGTCACAAGGACTGGGATCCCATGGCAGAGTAAGTGGAAATCCAGAAAAATAACACTGCCTATAAAATCAATACAATTTTTTAAAAAATTATGGTGAATTCTTTGGGAAAATCAGTGTAGAAATTAAAAAATTGAAATTTTTAAAAAAATCTCTGAGTCATTTAACAACTTTTAAAACTGAATCCAACCTTTAGTGACATTTGACATCACTAAGGAAATGAACTATCTTTTTGGATATGTAGAATTCTTTCTATGCAACAAATTATTTTTCGGACTGGTTTTCTATTAAGACATTCTGACAGAATGGATTTTTAGTTTTATTTTAAAATCTATTCAGTTTTGAATGAGTCACTCAGTGCCTACACATAAGGGAATCTTGCAGTCCAAATACTATTTAAGACTCGAAATGAAACCATGTTTTATATCTCAATAGTGAACTATAATTACTTCAGTTTATAACTGTCAAGAAAAAAAAGGAAAAAGAAAAGGGAAGGTTTGGGAAGAGGAGGTTTGGGAAGGGAAGTTTTGGGAAGGTTTGGGAAGGTTTGGGAAGGGAAGGTTTGGGAAGGTTTGGGAAGGTTTGGGAAGGGAAAGTTTGGGAAGGTTTGGGAAGGTAAGATTTGGGAAGGTTTGGGAAGGTTTGGGAAGGTTTGGGAAGGGAAGGTTTGGGAAGG
>NW_021939256.1:10955020-11298056 GCF_001715985.3 Manacus vitellinus
TGATTGTTGCCAAGTTTATATTCCCTAAGAGATGGAACAAAACACACAACGTGTGAATTATTTATACTTCCATATGGAGGCTTATTGTTAATACTTTCTCAGTAATTCTTAAGCATTGGATCTTAATGAGGAAATGTAGATCACTGGTGCGTTTAGTTCAAAATACGAACAGAAGCATGTATCCAAAGAGATGAAAATGCTATTGTACTTCAAAAATGAACAATAAAGAAACCTTTCTTTCTGTCAAAATTACTGTGACAGCTTTCAGAATGCATCTATATATGAACCTAGATACCCTTCTCTGTCATATAATCTTCCTTTGAGCAGTGACACACAGTCAATATTTTAACAAGGAACTTCCATAAGTTTAAAAAACAAAATCTCTGTTGTCCTGTGGTATCCCTCCAATGACAGACTCAAAGTCATAGATCACAATCTATGATCTACAGTAGGTTGAAAGAATGATAGCATATAGCTTTTAACTTTCTAAATTACATTTTAAGAGGGAAGGGACAGCAGCATTTGATACAAAAGTTTTTATTCATATATTGGATGGAACTATTTCTGTATCTTCAAAGTAGGAATTCTAGTACTTCCTGTTCTGCTAGGTATCAGTTCAGAATATAGCTCTTGCCTTTGTTTCTTAGATTAAAATGCTATTATATTCTCTTAATTTGTCTTCAATGGTATCTATAATTTTTAATTCATGTGGAAGTAGAGAAAATAAGCTTGATCAGAAAAAGGAAATAATTCTTCTACTTTCTGTCCTTTATACCTACACTTAGATATCTAGATATAATATTTATGTAATATATAAAATATTTCTGCCATATATGTGTACATTCTGCCCCTTATATAGATAACAGGCATAATCAAACTTCCCTCAAAATCTTCTCTGCCCATAGTTTTCTCTGACTAAAAGGAAACAAGCATTTTTATCTGCTTTTTTCATCAGGCTTTAATCTAATTTAATTTAATTAGATTAATTCTTGAGGAGCCCAGAACTGGACACAGCACTCCAGATGCTGCCTCACTAGGGCAGAGCAGAGGGGCAGGATCATCTCCCTCGACCTTCTGGCAATGCTCTTCCTAATGCACCCCAGGATACCATTGGCCTTCTTGGCACAAGGGCACACTGCTGGCTCACGGACAGCAGGATTATTGCAGATTACATGTTGTTTCATCCAGCTGTTCTGTCACAGCCATCCACTCAATACTATCCTGGTTTACATAGGAAGAAGCATTATATCCACAGCAGCAGCTGTGGGGAAGCTCTGAGAAGGAGTGACATTTTGCTCTTTTTCTGCTACCCTTTTTCTCAGACAGAATGCTTAAACTGAAAACAAAAAAATGCAAAGTATTCTGCAAATCTCAAAGTACTGTTTGGTTTTCCAGCTTCAATTAATTTGTTGTGTACTCACTGTTCATCATAAAATAAAAAAACTGAGATCAAGAAGTACAGCAGCCTGAGTGAAATTGTCCTATTTCAACAGTAGTACAAACCTCTTTCCATACTAAACGAATCATAGAATCGTAAAATCATAGAATCAGCTGGGTTGGAAGGGACCTCAGGAATCATCAAGTCCAACCCTTGATCCACTACCGCTGCAGACATATGAATATGTCCCAGAGCTCTGTTTTAAAACTGACTTAGTCTCTTGGTTTTAAATTTCTATTTTCACTTATATGTGTATATTAATTTGTTTTTCATGGTTTGATGATCATTTACTGGTTGTAAGACAATTTACAATTCAAGAATACTTTTAAAAATGTGTAGTTAAAAGCTGGAGTATTGAGAAGATGGAATCTTGGCTTGTTGTATTTTTAGACAGGCAGACAGAGAAACTTCTACTCACCAAGAAAATAATATCCCGGTCAATATGGAATCAACTAAATTTGAAGATGCATTCTAGTCAGTATAGTAAAAATATTTGTTCAACTCAAAAACTCTTACATTAAAAGCTAGCAAAGCGTATTTCTTGTATGTCAACCTCACTGTACGTTATATTTCCTAGTCAGAAAGTGTAGTGAAAAGTGATGTAAGATTTTTCTTGATCAAAGCTCACTCATTTTGACATACTTATAGGAACTTAGGTTTTTTTTTTTTTTCTGGGATCTCTATTTATTTCTAATGTCAAACTATTTTGACTGTTCTATACTGCATATAATTAAAACATGATCATCCTGCTAAAAGCCTTCCTTGAATGGGGGCAAGCCAGAGGGGGATAAAGAGAAATCACAAAGACATCTAAACTCTAAGGTGTTGCTGCTGCAATTGGTCATACTTAGGACCAACACATGTTGAAAAATCTGTGTTTCTAAGATTATGTCAAAATTGAGAAATAGAATTTAGATTTTAATTTTAATTTTACAATCCATAAAATTTACTTTTTTTTTTCTCTTTATCTTCCCCATGTCATTCCTCAAAAATGTTTTAATTCTGTTCTAAAACATTCTAAATAAAAGTTTGCATACTTATTTGGACTATAAGGAAACTAAAGCTTGAGTGGCACCCTCTATTGATGATTGTTTATAAATGAGAGCTATGTATAGCACACTGGAAATCTCAGATTGCAAGCAAAGCCAGTAAAGGTTTAAAAGCATTTGTTTGGGCTCCTGTCAGAGAAAGCATTTAATTAGAATTTTTGTTAGAACAAAACTCTACTTTTTATGTGAGTCCCCATGTATTGTGCCTTGGTTTATTTGGCACAGAAACCATATTAGAAGAAATGGTTCATGAGCATACCTAGTGCTCAAACAATAGTACAGGACAGAAAGAGCTAAGTGAGGGAAATGGAAAACTGAGCAGAGTATGCCTGACCTAGGCACCTAATGGAGTACTGTTCTGTCACATCAAAAATAATTTTAAAAAATTGCTAATACAATTTTATGCTGAAAAATCCCCCAAACAAATCAGTCTATTTTCTTGACATTTTTGATTTGACAGTTTTCTAGAACTTTGTACCCTCAGGAACATAGTGTGATTCTTGGGGCTGTTCTGTGCAAGGCCAGGGGTTGGTCTTCATTGATCCCTGTAGGTCCCTTCCAAGTCACGATATTCTATGATTCTGTGATTCTAACACTACTTTCCATATTAGAGGTTATAGTTTCTTTCTTCCTCTTCATTTTCCTTCTTTCTTAATTTTATTTTGTGCCTTTTGTACCTTGAATAATTCTCTCAGCACAAAATGAAAATCCTCTTTTGATAATTGTAGATCTCCAGATTTTCTTGCTCTTAGCACACTGTCATAAATCAAACTGTAATCTGTAAGTTCGTGCTAGGCAAACTTACGGCTTTGCATGCAGGATTGCCTGTGTGATCTCATCCATTGCACTAAGTATTGTAGAGCAGTGATTTACTGGAATAGGGAAGCCAAGTAAATTCCCTGTCTAGACTAATGTAATTGTTACCCTCTTCTGAAGGTTCAGTGATTTTACGGTTAGTCATTCCATCTCTTTTCTCCTACAAATGCATACAGATACCTAAAAAAGCAGCAGCCTTATACAATATATATTTAACTTATTGGAAAGGTTTTCTTCACTCTGTATAACCAAAACTTTAATCCTTGAATGAGTTTCAGCAAATATCCATATCCTACATATGTATGCATGCCTTCCTCTGTGCATACCTAAAAGAGTGAATCCATAAATATGAGATAAAACAACTGTAATCCATAGACAAAGTAAAATTTATTCAAGTTGTGTAACTCACAGTAGTTAAAGACAGAACATATCATACTGAAAACAAGCTGATAGACAGCTTTCCTATTCCTGTTTTAGGAGAAAATTAGAAGACGAATGTTATACACATTGACAGCAAACTATTTTAAAAAAAGCACTGTATGCTTTACATATCAAGTTTGATGTGTGCAGTTTTATAACTTGCACCTCCACATAAAACAAGCATTGGTGAATCTTATGATGCAAAATCTATTCAACAAGTTAAAAAAAAAGAATAAGAAAACACATTACTTTCTGAAAATGATATTCCAGTAGATACATATGCCCCCAGTCTCCAACTTCTTACCAACACATGTGATATGGGTCAGTAAGAGAGTATATCTGAATACGTAATCTTGCCTCAAAAATTATTTTCTTTTTAACTTGTTTGGAAGTGGCATGCCAGGATTTACTCTACATAAGTATTTCTCAGTTACAACAATAAAAAATTAAAAACAGTTAATTGTTTCAGATATTAATTAAAATACACATATGACAGCATTTGCTATTTCAATTTTGCATTCCATTATTCTGCTTATATATTAGACAATATTACACAGCAGGAGAATGTAACTACTTAGCTTTATGAATTCCAAATATTCTCACCATTGACAGTAAAGTCTTTTAAATGTGTAAAATTAGTAATAGTTGTTTTCTAGACAAAGATTCAGGAAAACAAGAGAGTAAATGGTGTCTTGAAAATAGTTTCTTGCAAATCTCAGTTTTTCCCTTGTAAATCCACATCTTTTGGGCAGATGGAAGCACCTTAGATGTACATGAAGGGAAAGCAGAACTTAGACTTATCTATTCAAATTCTACTGCACATTGGTCTTCTCTGAGAGTCGGTCACTCCTGAAGTAAATTCATAATGTAAACTCTTAGCCAAGTACTGTTGCAATTTAATCAGATCATTATAGTTTTGAACTTTAGTACTTTCATCAAATGAATGCACTTTCAAAAGCACATCAAGGATGGTCTAGAATCTTTATTTAACTTCAGCTTACAAACTCCAAATGCATCTTTTTAAACTATTGTAGTTTGGGTTGACTAATGATGCAGACTCTTTCCCATAACTATATACTGAAATTGGGCAACCAACAGAATCAACAAGGAAGAAATTCTTCAGTTTCTTAGCAGTACATTAACTTTAGTATACCAAACAGTAAATCACCTGAATACATCTTGTGTTCTTAGTAGCAAATAAGCAAATAAGAAGGCAATATCCAGCATCTTTTCAGTCTCACAAAGGTTTCAATTTTACTAATAGGAAAACACATAGCAAATTAACAGTAAATATCTCCAAAGTTAGACAAGATTTAGCAGCCTCACTGTGACTTCTGTAGTGCAGCATTCACAGCGCAATAGATACCTTAAATTATAATTAATTCAGCTGAAAAGAAAAGGTGAATTTTAGAATGCATTTTTTTTCCTCTCTCTTATGCTTCAGCCTACCAGAAAATTGAAATCTCTATCTCTGGCAGTTCTGTGGCAGACTTCCAGCTTTATCTTAATGAAGAAGGAATTATTTTTGACAAAGTCCTGTTTCCCAAAATCCTCTAATTCATTTACATGAGGTAGAGAGGAAAAGAAACGATGGAAGAAAGAGCAGTGAAGCATACAAATATTACTCAAGAAGGAAAGTGTTCCATGAAAAGAAGACATGAGTATTTTATATTAGAAAAGTATAGTAGAAGAGTAGAAAAGGAGAAAATCACATTTCCTTAAATGTAATGCTTGAAAATTCACCATTTTATTTTTACATAACACTATCAAAGGAATAATAATTCCTGAATTTCACCAGTTTTGAAAATCAAATGAGATTGAGAGGAAGCTGCAGTTATAAATTATTTCAAAAGAGATTAGAATAAGTTTTTACAAACTGATATTACAGCCTGTCACAAGGCCTTTTTTTCCCCAAAAAACCCAAAACAACTCAATAGCTACTATAAGGAAAAAACACTTACTGAAATTTAGAAATACTATTTAGACAATTTCCTAAAGTTGACATGTACTGAGAACACAGCTGCGTTGGGCAGGACACGTCTCAAGGATGAAGGACCACCACCTCCCTAAGATCCTGCTTTATGGTGAACTTGCCACCAGCTGCCGCAAGAGAGGAGCCCCAAAGAGGAGATACAAGGACTCCCTGAAACAACATCTCAGCCTTGGCCACATTGATCACCATAACTGGTCTACTCTGGCCTCCAATCGGGAGGCCTGGAGACACACCATCTATAACGCTGCTGATGCTTTTGAGAAAGCACGCAGGATCACCCTTGAGGAGAAACAGCAACGCAGAAAGAATCGTGCCTTGCAGAATATACCACCTAAGGGGTCTTTCTGCTGTGCCTTTTGCAACCGGACATGCCTGTCTCGTATTGGCCTTTTCAGCCACCAACGCGCTTGCAACAAACGTGGGTAGAGCCCTTCCCAAATCTTCGTTCGCGAAGCCCAGCCATGAAAAGTTGACACGTGAGCTATTGGTTTCAAAGAGGACATTACATAATATTCCTATTATATTTACCGATAATCTTCATAGTACCATGTGTGCCTCTGATAAATTATGGAAAAAAATACTATCACATCTGTGTTCAAAGAACATTGCAACTGACTGAAGCAAAGAAAACACATATACCTGGAGACCAAGAAAGGACAACAGTTATATCGCTTCATTCTTTATGTTTAAGGGCTCAGTATTCTACAAATTATATATTCAAATATTCACTCTGTATGGGTGTATTTAACTCCAGAATAAGAATCTTACAGATACTATATTTATCAAGACCTCTTAATAAAGGTAGAAAACAATAATATTAAAACTTGGCATGGTGACAGTCTTTAACAACAGACAAAATCCCACCCAGCGGCTTTCTCACTTCCCTGCTCAGTGTGACAGGGAAAAAGTTGTCCTCTCCAGAGGTTACATTGCCTGCTCCACTGTGACCTCTTCTAAAGGCTACAGGGGAATATCTTCTCTGACATGGGGAAACTTCTCCTCTTCCTCTGCCTTTGATGTACCCTCTGCTGTTCCTCACTTTGTGTTTGTCTCCTCTGCCTGTGTGGTGTTTTCTACCCTTTCTTACATGCATTTTCCCAGAGGTGCCCCATATGTTACTGATGGATTCAGCTGTCCTGTGATGGGCCTGTTGCCAAGATAGCTGGCACTGACTGTCTCCAGCTTAGGGCAGCTGCAGCCATCTTCACATGGAGACCAGCCCTGCAGCCTCCCTACTTCCAAACCTTGTAATCTACACCAATACAATTGATAAAAGGCTCAAAAATATTTTAAATGGAGTTCTTAATTCAGCTCTTTCTAAATCTTGGAATTTGTAAATTTTATCCCACAGGGACATAATTTGCTGATCCACATTTGCATAAGACTACATATATGAAATAAAAACCTCCAGAATTAAATAAAAGCTCATGGAAATTATACCTGGACTTTGAATTTCTCCTATTTTCATTAATGTTTTTAACTACATGCAGACTCGATAAAAATGTAACGCAGCGAGTTAACATTAAGCTTTGACAAAGACTACTTCAATGTCAGAGAAACAGTCACCGATACCCAGACCTCTTTTGCAGAGTTTTCTGAGTTTTCAATGAAAGAGACTTTCTACTTAGAAAAGAGGTGAGTTATTCCCAGATTGTTCGGGACATGTTTATTTTCAGATTCTTCAGAAATTTCAAATTCACCAGAAACATTCCTACTTCCTATGATATAGTCAAAATTTCCTTTCCGCAGAAAAAAAAAAATCAATAGCAACAGTTCTTTTCTCCAAGGGTGATGGTTTTGTCTGGCTACTATCCATGTTCATCTTAGGAGACACTCATTAAAAGAAAAAGTTTCATTGCAGGTAGTTTCTGGTGTACTTCTTCACAGTTTTGCCACCAGCTTTTTTTCATGATTTGCAAGTCTATAAAGAAAGCATATAAGGGTACAAAAAGGCGTCCTATGGGAAGAAGGAGGTTTGGCAATACTAAATTTTACCTCTGTATCCATACACTTTGAAATTTTCCATAATTTCTCTGTTCTTTTCAGATGAATGACTAGTTTCCTGTATGGCATTTTTGAATTGTGACATGGTATAGATCAAAGAATTTTTTGTAACACATGAAATCACTAATAAATGGTAATTAAACATCAACAACCTAATTTATTTCTTCTGATGTCAAATAAAAAGCAAATCCCAGTGATTTCAGTAGAATTAGAAAATACAAATCTTTTCATCAGGCTCTACCATTCATTTAATGACCTTTCACACGATAAATTCTAGATTCAGAATCATTCAGAAAATCTGATACCTCATATTCCTATTTCAGATTTATTCATCTTGTTTAAATGATTAACAGAATAATCCCTTTTATTGCAGTCTCATGAATCCCACTTTAATGTTCACTGAGCCAAACAGAAAAGTGTCCTGTCCTGATACAATATCACCCTCAACTTCTGGGATAGCATAGTGACATGTGACCACTCTAGCCACTGATTCATTTTCTATTAGGTTTGGTATGGTTTAAGGGAAACAAAATCTGGTTTAAAAGCAAGATTCAAGAATATTTTCGTTATTCAATATTCTCCTATTAAAATAGGAGACTTGTGCTCAGATCTTCAAAATGTATAGAATAAAATCTACAAACTTAAACACTCACACAGAATTATCCACAAAAGTATCAACAAACCTACAAACAGGAAATTAAAGAGAGTGAATATTATGTGGTTCCTTTTCTACAAACTTAGCAAGAATCCAGTGGATAGCTCAAGTTATTTGTAGGCATTTGCAATTTCTTAGGGTTGGAAATGATGAGCTTTTAATTTTCAAAATAGTAATTTTGTATCTATTTTATTCTCTTAAAGTGTTTACTTTTGATTAAACTAAGACAACAGCAACATTACTAACATTGAGAGTAACACATTTGAACTTGCCCATAATGCAGAAAAGAGTTAGAGCCATAGAGAGCTTATTAACATAAATTGCAATTATGAAACTGATTGTCATCATTTATGGCTCTTTTCAAATTACTTGACATATTGTCATGGGAAAATAAGTTATGCAAATTTATTAATGTTTATGCAAATTGTTTTACTTTAAGACTGAAATAAGACTATGGATCCAATACCCTTCAACATTTACAGTGAAAAGCAAAGGATACTCATGTCACTTAAACTTATTTGAATTAATCATGGTAAAAACAATCTTATATCTAAAATTGCTTTGATTAGAAGACATTCCTGACTCATACAAACTGAGCAATTAATCTAGCAAAGGATTGTGTAGACTGTGCGAGAGTTCATTTTGGATGTGATCATGGACACATTTTGACTTAAGATCAGGAACTGTTCAGAATGCATAAAAATGAAGTAGTTAATGAGGGGAAATTGGAGAAGGATGTTATGATGTACTTCTTAAGTTTTTTTTTTTAAGTCTTCTGATTGCTTGCAAATTTTGATTTAAAGTGCTTTACATAATCATGTAAATACTTTGCAGGCTTTACCGAAGCCAAGTTACTTCTACAGCTGCTTTGCAGATTTAGACAGGAAAACACATTAGACTGCATTTGAGATTTGACCATCAGCTTTTTTGCAAACTGAAAGTTTGCTCAATAACAACACTTTTTGCTGAAATCATAAAGAAAAAAGGTTAAAAAAATGTTGTTTTATAAACTTTCTAATTGCACTCATAGAGAAGAAAGGACAAATACCTGCAAGGGACCAATGGATAACATCTACAGAAGATGTTTCTGCCAGCACAAGATTATTAATTTAACTCTGATTTCACTATTAAACAGAAACATGTTGGCTCTATTATAGGTTTAACTGCTTCATAATTTCAAAAAGACTATGATTCTTTCTATATCCAGACCAATAAAAGGGTCAGTAACCCCCGTAAAACAGAATGACAGATTGCCTGCTCACACTGGTAAGGAATGAGAAGAAATAAGAATATTCCCAGATATCTAACATTTCTGTATCCTTACAGCAAGACAATCCACAAAGTAAAGAGAATTTATTCATGTCTCCATAGAACAGCTGAAGTTTCTTTCTTTGTTGTCCCTTTAATTCCTCATCGAGAAAAGTTGGTTTTACCCCACCTTTAACCATCCATGTGACCAAAGAAATAGGCCAGGTCTCCACTCAAGTTCTCTTTTTAATCATTTAAAAGATGTGATATTTAGTTTCATAATTCCTCTCTGCCACTACTTGAGAATTCTCTCTTACTGGCAACTGCCTCAGTAGATACATATGACAGTTCAGGATATTTAAATGCAGTGAAAACTATCAAATTTGTAATGAAATATTTAATCATTCAGAAGTATACACAGACATACCCCAAGGACAGTAACAGACAATTCAGGGCTTTTTGTCTTCTTATATGAACAGCAACAGAATAATGTTAAGTGAACATTATCGGTTTGTGACTTTGCAAGTCAAAAATATAAAACTATTAATCTGTAGAAGAACTGACTTTGTCTTTCATATTAAATTCAATTTCAAACTTTTACCCATAGTTATTGCAGGAAAAAAACATCTGAAGAGTAAAGTCAATTAGCTTTTATTTTGTCTGTCACCACTTATTATTCATTATGTTATACTTAGAAGTCTCAGCTATATTCTGAATCCTAATTTCTCCACATCAAAAGGTTGAATATCAAATAGGTAGAGAAAGAAATACATCTGAGGACTCCAGATATGATATAGACCTGGTATTCCTAAAGTCTGAGATACTAAGATTGTCAGCAATCTACACGGGTGAAATGATAGGAAAAAGAAGATTAAAAAAATCTTCAGGAAAAAAAAGGACCTACCCGAATCAATAGTTCCCTCAGGAAGGATGTATATGTAGACAGACCGAAAAACAACCTGATTAGGAGGGAAAGTCACTCTTTACTAATCAGGACATAGAAAAGTAAGAGGCAGGTGAGTCAGACCTGGCAAAGGATATTAAAAAAAAAATAAAGATTCTTCGGGTATACAGAAAAAAAAAACACTTTAAAAGGTAAAATTACTATGAAGAAGGTTCTGGGTAGAGATTAAAGATAAGCTTGATGTGGGTCTGAAAAAAAATTAATATATATATTTTCACGATGATGCAGTTTATCTGGGGACAAAGAGAAGATGAACTTAAGGACAGTAGGAAAACAGAATCCACCACAATGAAACTGGAAGGAAAATGCAAACAAATAATGACCCCAAATTTGTCATGACCAATGATCTCTTCCCACAAGTTGTTCCATATCTGACACACAAAATCAGTATAGAATCATAGAGTCATTTAGGTTGAAAAAGACCCTTAAGATCATTGAGTCAAACCATAAAACTAACACAGTAAGCATTCATATAAAGATTTTTAAGACAAAGGTCTTGGTTTTGTTTTTAATATCCACTGAATAGTAACTAGTACATAATAAAAACAAGTAAAAAAACCCCGAAACCAAACCCATCGTAATTCCAAAAAGACATTCCTTGATCTAAATGTTCAGAACTGTTGATATAAGGCCAATAATGTGCAAGGCATTTTAACAAAAATTTATGTCAAGAGCAACTATGGATATGGAAGTTAAAGCAAATAGGGTTAGACATTCAAGGTATTAGGAAAGATAACCCGGCAACTAAAGTTTCTAAATAAGAGAAATATAAGAAATCTCATTTAATTGGACTTCATCGTGTAATTGGTGCTGTGACATGGAAAACTAGTAGAGCCGAAAAAGATAGAAAGCAATTGCAATGGATGAGAAACTATTAATAACAGCTACTAGCCTTCAGAGAAAATACTGTCATCGAGTGAGACTCTCAGTAAAGTTACCATTTTAAATAATGAGACATATCAAATGGATTTTTTTCAATGTCCACTTTTAATAAAAAGTTTGGACAGCACTCTCTGTTTTGCAAGGGACTGGAATATCATACAGAAAAAAAGCTACCAAAACCAGGCTTTCTCAATGATTAGTGTAGTAATAATAATAATGGTATGAAATTCAAGGGGGAACAAAAAAGAGAGAGGTTTACATGGATCATCAGAGAGAACAAAAGTCATATCTGGCAAGAAAAGAATAAATGAAAAATTGTGGCCCAGTAAAAGGAACATTGAAAATGGGTATAACAACTAGCCATAAATATTTGATACTGGAGAATGTAAATACCAATGTTAGAGAGAAAAAAGTTTCAGAAATATGCTCAAGAAAAATTTTCTGACAGTGCAATTTCAGATGAAGAAGCAAGAGCAAATTACAGAAGTACTCTGAAATGCAATTTCTCACACCACACTGTGCAAGAGGTTCCTGTTACTGAAGTATTTCATAGTCTATAAACATTCACTGAAAGGCAGGAGCCTTGAAACTAAGCACATACATCTGGAGAAGCTCAGGAGATGGGAAAGTACTTTTTAATTCTTAATCCATTTACCTACATTAGTGTTCTGCCTTTCCTTTGATCTTTGGTCTCTAGAAGAGCTAAATCTCTTTGGTAGTGACATCTTCCTTGTTTGATTAGCTCCAGAAGACATACAAGTCCCACAGAAATTTTGAAGTGCCCAGCTAAGTTTCACATTCTTTTGATTGTGAACATCTGTCGGGGGTTTTTGGGGAGTTTTTTTTTGTTTTTTGTTTTTCCTTCTCTTTACTATTTTTTTAATATAATATGTTCTTTTCTACTAGTTTGTCAGGGTTAACTCTTGCCTTTTGTCACAGACAGGCTCCTGCCCTGCCTTTTGCCTCGGTTGCTGTGCTCATGGATAGGACCAAGATGAGCTGCAAGCCTCGCAGAGCTGCAGTGAAACGGCTCCCCCAAATGGTATCATTTAGCACGAGATCCCTAAGGAAATGCAGTTTAAACCCGTTAAAATTCTTGATGTTTTGGAAAAACTGATCTTCATAATACCTAGGAATTTTTAACAGCAAGTTTTTACTGAAAACCTTACTGAAAACTGTGCTGACCAGATATTGAGGGGGTTTGGATGCTCAGAAGTCTACAGGTAATGGTTTGATGCTATGTGACATCGCTCACAGCTGAGACTCAGAACCATAAAGGTGTTTGGATACCTTCTGGACCTTGGAAGGCAGGCAGGATGAAGAAACATTTGTGACTGAGAAGTGGTCCTTCTTTTTTTGTTAAAGAAATGAACTATAATACAGAAGAAGAAATACCAGGTGATATGGAAGAGGATCACAGTACAGAAGGGAGCCTGTGTACCTCAGGGATCTTGGTCTTCCAATAGCGTGGACATAATAGCAAAATGAAAGCATACCTTGACCTTTCCATGGAATGTGCTGGTTCAACAACAATTTTGTCAGCAACATGAAAGTTGATTGCTTTTATTTCTTAAAGGTACTTTATTTTGTTCTTCAAGCTCATCAGTATGTCCCCACTTCATAATGCTGGTTTATTAAAGACCTAATTATTTGTAAACAAATTCACATGAAAGTTTTGGTTGAAATAATAAAAAAAAAGGATAATATTATCACATGTAATTCCTTTGGTATTTGCCTTAACAGTTCAAGTCAGACTCCCAAAGTGTTTTGATGTGACATACAACTTTACATTGACAGATTTATCTGTTTATTTATCTATCCTTGTATATTTTTTATTTTCCATCTGCTCTTAATCCTGTAGTTACACATTTTACAGCTTTTGTCCAACAAAGATAATTAATGAGAGCTTTTTAATTATTACTTTTTATTTTAATAGTCAAACTAGTTTTCTTGTAGGGAGGAACTTCAGGGCCTGACACTTAAAGAAGAATACCAAATGACCCAAGACTCATGATAAAATGGTGGCATCACTGTGCCCTGGTTCTTTCCTTTTCATAGTGTGGAATGGCAGCTCACTTCTTTAGAAGATATCAGAGTACAAACTAAGACTATTAATTTATTCCTAAATAGAATTTATTTAAAAGTTAAAAAAAGATGTAATTATTTGTTATTTATTTATCCTTAGTCAATAGATGCCAATGCCTAATTTTACTTTAGGAATTAAAAAAACCCAAACAGAACAATCTGAAATTTCACTTGTTTTGATAGCTCTTATTTCCAAAATGTGCCAGCAGGTGTATCGTATTTTAACAACAAAAGAGGCCTTATTCCAAATTATCTGTTTGGTGATATCTCCAGCTGTTTTGTGTATCAAGCAGGTAATCACTGGAAAACAACAAAGAAAGTTTGAAACATACTGGATGGATATTGAAGGTCCTGTGGACATGTTAAAATAATAATATTAGAGGAACCTACAATACTGAACAACCCTGTCAAGAACACAGTCAGCTTTACCTCTATTTAATATCAGTGGATTTGAAATTATTTCATGCAAACACCTTGCAGAATCAGGTCATGGATTCATCAGATTTTTGAATGTCACTGACTGCATTAGCTATGTTTGATAACATTGCTTTTCACATCCAGCGAACACGCCAGCTATATGAACAGCAGCTGAAAAAAAATTGTCCTTTGTAGAAGACCCTGGAAATGCAAACGCTGAACAGCAAATATCCACTGTGTGTCATTTCTCTTCAAAGCTGGCAGCACTTTGCATTTTCAGAAAGGTTATTTTTCCCAGTAGTTCCATCCTGACCAAATGGTGGTGGCAAACAAACAATGAGCCAATATCATCAGAAGGAAAGGCTGGCAATAATTTTAACTCTTTTTTTTCTCTAAGGAATAGAGACCTAATGAGGAAATTACCAAAACCACTGAAAACCATATTTATCAGTGTCAGTGCTGAACAAAGGATTGCCTTGTGTTTCATAACTGATATTATTAACTTACTGGTAAGGAACAATATTAAATGCAGAACAGGCTGTTCAGCTTTAATACCTTTCTAAATATGCAATCTGCTCTCTGTGCATCAGTCATGGACATCCAGCAGTCTTTGCTAACAAGAGTACAGTGAATTAGCCTTACTATAATGAGAATGTGTATACGCCTTCAAAGGGAACTACTTAAAAATAAATACTAGAAAGAAAAGGATGAAAACATCAAGTATTAAGAAGTTAATTAAATTATATTCACAAAAAGCGTACACCTCCAGGAAGAGAATTTCAGTATAATGAAGTTTGACATGAGCTGCTAAGACAAGCAAAGCTATTACCAATTACATGCTGTCTTTTCAAGTCATTCCAACACAGTAACTGCAAGCACACAACTAGATTATAACAAAAATTATAATCTTAAGGAGAAAGAACAGTTTCTTCAGTATCTACGTGAAAATTTGAGGGTTTTGAAAGTAAGGTCTTCCTTATAGGTTTTGAATGCTCATAAAATGTGGTCAATATCAGAGGGGAAAGTAGTTAAAACCTGTTCCTCTGTGACTGGCAACACTCAACCAGTATTTTACATAAACAAGTCATAATTTCTGTATTCTGCTTCTGGGTATTTCTGCTGTGTCTGACTAATTCACATATCTCTTCTCCTACATTTAAACATTGTTGTATCACTTCTAACTTAAAGCATTTCCCAGATAGCATGCTTTTCCACACCTTGCTTAAAAATACATCAGAACCATGTCACTCAGGGAAGGATTTTTTTTCCTCCCAGTGCCAGAGGACTGTAATGTTTAGTGACCTTATCCACTTAAGAAGTCATCTTTAAAATTGCTTTTTCTCCTTTTGGCATGCGGAGACCTGGCTCATACCCTCTGGCTTGCAACTCAAGGTTGTGTAACCGTGTAAACTGGTTTTAGGCTATCAGAAGCAGCAACTATAGAGGTACAGCAAAACAATAATGGCATAAAAGAAGCATAAGCCCTAAGCCAAGATTTTTTGGCCTCAAAGTGCAGGCATACAAGAACTAGTGGAAGGCAAGAGCTAGGCACATCTGCCAGAACTTTGTAGTTCTGCCAGGCTGGCCAGGCAGCTGGGTGCAGATTCTACCTTTTCACTCCTGCCCTCAAAGGCACAGATTTCTCTGGAACTCACCCTACACCCAAAAAGCCACATTGAAGCTGGTTGCCTAAGGGTATGGTGAATTTGAAATTGCTTTATAAGAACTGCTCTGGGAGAGCCTGCCAGAGTTCAAAGAGCATTTGGACAATATTCTCAGGTACATGGTGTGACTCCTGGGGACGGTCCTATGCAGGGCCAGGAGTTGGAGGGCGTACCTTCCAACTCAGCATATTCTGTGATTCTGTGAAAGTGTATGAGAGAATGAAGCTCTGTAACATTCAGCTCACTGAATAGAAAAACCTCACAGCTCCTGAAAGAGACAAATTTCATACTGATAAATTGATAGGAGTCTATAAAGAACCAAAGGAAATGTCTGAAGAAAGCAAGGTCTCACTTCAAAGCATGTCAATATAACGTTGTCCTGTTTCATCATTTGAATTTTCTCTTCTTGCACATCTGAGCTATATGTATTTATTAATAATGTTAGTCTTCCATTTATTCATTATAATCCACTATGCCCTTTGTTTTAATAAGTAGTATACAAGATATTATGGATTGTTCATTGCGATCTTGTTATTTTAATTCACTTTTAATTCTTTCAGTAACTGAACTGAATTTATCCATCTTAGCAAAGGTTTCCACAAACACCTTCCTGTAGAAAAGACCCATCACTGTCAACAAATCTCATAATGCCTCTTCCTCCTTGTAGCAGAGAGAGCTAGTCAGAAGCAATGGAGAACAGATACACCCAACACTTAATTAGGAGTTTTTCATAAAGCCAGTAAAAAATACAGTGTCCCAGTTGAATTTGTGATTATTATTTTTTTTACACAAACACAGAAATGCTACACAGCTCAAACCTGTTACCTCCCAGTATAATGTAAGAATAAGAGATTATTGTGTGTTAAATGATTTCATTTGAGTCACAGGCTTGATGGTATATCTCTTCTTATTTGGAAATATGAAAGAGGAAATAAACAATTTAAGGGGTTACCTAAGATGTCTTTAATTTTGCTTTGAAGTTAGATGTTTTGAAGATCAGGTGTTTAGTGTGTTCTACTACCCATTACATGTGCTTTACAATTTGTTTATTTGGGATATAAAGAGAAATTGAAGATTAATATTCACCACTTTGTTTCAGTATTTTACAAAAAAAAAAAAAAGAAAGCTACTGAACCTATGATAATCCTTGAAACTTTTTATAAAAGTGTTCTCTAGTGGTTGTGCTTTGAAATTTTGTTCATGAACTCTCAAACTTTAAATATGCCTCGTAATACTATGCTGATCCCTGTGAATTCACACAAAATTGACAATTTGACAAATGTCAGCACAACATAACTTGATAACCCTGTTCAAGTTCTGTGGCATGCAATGATCCAAAAGATGACCTCTTATCATTTATTTTTTCTCTGCCGGGTTGATGCAAATTAATTTTTATCCATTTGCAAACCATCAAAGTCTATCTTAGATAGTGTACCACTCTCAGTCCTGACTTCTTAACCTACAGTCCTTGATTAGGATGCCAGTTTCAAAGAACAACATCAAAGGAACTTACTGTTTTAAGTCATAGTTGATGTGAAATTTCATAGTGAAATTTTTTTAAGACTAAAATCTCCCTTTTCATTCTGTTTTTATAATAGAAACTGTGAACTCTGCTTTTGGTCTTGAATTGAAGCTCTGAGGGATGGAGGATACTCTGTCTTGCCAAATTTGTAGTGGTTTCTGATAAAGATGATGAATGTTTTATTCCTGTGAAAGTCAATGATGCTAGAAGGGACATCTGTCCTTCTCAGTATCAGGACCTTGCTCAGACTATCAGATGTTAAGAGTTAGGTAAAATAACACAGAGAAATGAAATAAAGATGAAATAGTGAACTTAACAATTGTTGTCAGCACCCATGGCAGTTCTGTTAGAAATAAAATCAAACAGAAGTAGCAGGGGTCACCCATGCTTTCACAGTTGAAAATCTATGGTGTCTGATATCTCCTGGGAGACAAAGCATACACACCATAAATCAGGATAGGAAGATTAAAAGTAAAGCAATATGCTGTTTCAACACCTTACCACATGAGAGTGTTGCCTCAACCTTTTGTAAAACGTAACTTGTTCCAAATGCTACAAGCTATAGCTGCCTACATACCAGATGTCCAGTTAGAGAGGTTAATTAATTTATTTTTTTTTATCCCTGGAACCTCAGTTACTTGTTTTTCAGATGAAAGGTGAAATAATACATATTGGGTTATCGCACTGTTAAATCAGGTATAGAAAAATGGACTGAGAAGTTCAGTATTTGTATCAAAGCACTCAAAGCTAGCCTAGTTTCTCTCTTCACTCCAGCCTAAGGGCTTCAATTTGACACTGTACAGAAAAGACATGGAGATCGAATTCAACAATCTCAATGTTGAATTCTCAATTGCTCACTGTTGGAACAATTGTTGAAGATTACGAATTCATGGGGGTATTTTAGGAAGAACGATGACAACTATGTGGACAAATTCAAAGAAATAGTTACTCATACTCACAACTGCAATGGCCTTCGAATCAAAAAATCACATGGTCCCAGAAATCTTGTCCACTTGCATGCAGACCCTTAGATCTGTGAACTGAATTTGATCTTGCAGATCTAAAGACTTAGTAAAATCCTGGAAAAAAAAAGTCTGAATCCACATTGAAGCCCACTACCTGAAATAATTCTATTACATAAACTGTTCATTCTTTCACATTACTTGTAAACGCATCATGCAGGTCATGGTGGATGACGATTTACTGATGATTATGCATTAAACAAAATCACCGAGCATTCATAACATTCAATATAATATTGCATATTCTAGACAAATCTGGGCTACATTGAATTCAGTGCTGTTGACTGAAATAAGGTCTAACTTTCATTCATAGTTTTTGAAATCCTCTGCTTCTAACCAGGCTTAACAAGAATGTAAACTGAGCATGGTATTAACTCTACCTTAGAAGTTAAATACTTCAGTCCATTTCAAACTCAGGTAAAAAACATGTCTCTCTTGGAAAAATAAAACCCTCTAGCCTTTACCACTCAAATTTTCCATTTTTTCAATTGTCTGCTTAATTTGTAGCAGAGAAATAGAGACTTTTATTTCACTTTCTCAGAACAACAACAACAAAAAAATAAAATTACAGAAGCTGTTACAATATTAGTCTCAGAGAAAAACAGAAAAGTTTGTAAAAACCGTACGCATAGACACGTTGTTCCTAATGCAACAACTCATCTTTCAAGGTGATTAAACCCTTTGTAAAAACTAAAGCAATCAGAACAGATATACATTTTGCATATATTTTTCATGAATGTAGAAAAATGTAATTCGTCCTAACTCATATATTAATTAGATGTGTTATATTCAGCTGTATTTAGATTAGTTATCTGAATTATATTAATTATTCTGCTTCTGCAAGATTGAATCTTCTGATATTGTACTACATAGTTATTACTTCCATGACACATTGCTTCTTGTTTAAAACAAATAAATGAAAAACTTCACAGGATGAAGTAAAAACTACATTTCTCTTTAATGCGCTACTTAAATTATTTCATAAATTGCTTTTGGCTTTTCATAAGTTTAAAATCAGTTTTCAACAACTTTTTCTTAAGGAGGATCTAGAGGAAAAACAATAAATAATCAAATCTTTAAAATTTATAAGTAACTATTCTGTAAATTACTATTCAAGCTTTTTCGTACTTAAAAATATTACCAAATACTCACAATCTTTGCCTTCTGTATTACCAAGTACTGGAAAGTCATCAAAATTGTATACAATATGCTATTTCAGGTAAAGAAGATATATTATTTATTATTTACTCAAACAGCCCTGGGTTGTGGTTTGACATTTCAAAATATTTAGCCACAATAGTGAGGATATTTCTATTCATTTCTGCACTGCGACTGATCTAAAAATAAATTAATGCATTCAACAAATAAACTTTCTCTAGTGACCAACACTTTTAACAACGATAGCCTCATTCTCTAACAAATGCTTTGTAGATGAAGAAAGAAATAAGAAACCCTTGTTGCAGGATGTGCCAGCACACATGGCATGTCCTACTGCAGAATGAGCAGCAGTGGATGCTTATCATGGGTGTGTTGTGTATAAACACACATACATGTGAGAAGAGAAATATACAGCCCACTTGACACAACAGATGTGTATAAAGAAATATGGAAGAGAAGATGGAGAGATGCAATATTGAGCATTTTCATGGGCAGAGATTGTACTCAGGTTAGTGTTGCAATAATGCGAACTTTTATATTGTTTTGAGTTTATCATGACAAGTGAAATGGGATTTCTGGAGGAAAAACAGCTTTATGGATGTCTGAGGTGCAAATAGCAGGTTGGTACTGTAGTTTCCAGTGGTAGAGGGTAGCATAACAGGAAACAGATCATCATGAATGGAAGTTGGTTTCTTGTTTGTGAGAAAGATTCCCTTGAGATTGGTAGCAGAGGGAGAGCAGAGCATGTACAAAGCTATTTGGAAATATCAAAGGGGTCAGGAGAAAATTGCAACATGGTAGGAACTGAAAAAGTCACTCTAAACTAAAAATATAAAAACTGGAGTCTGAAGGGCAAATAAGAGAGGATTCCAAAGACTGGGTAACTGAGAAAATGCAGGTCATTTGCCTTTAATAACTGGATTGAATACTGAATCTGGGTCTCAGATAGAAGACAGGTTTCATGTCCATGGCTATTTTTTAAAAAAATACTTTCAGATTTGTCACTAAGGTGATTTTCTTCAGGAGCTGTAATTAGATGCCTGTTATTGTTTTTCCAGAATCAGATAGTGCCACTTTACATTCTGTTGTTATTTTCAAGTTTTCAAATTACATAGGTGATCAGCTAATTAACTACAGAGATAACAGGCAGTTAGTAAATCCAGTGCACTGTATTTACTATATTTACACAGTGGATTTAACATCAAATTCATGGTGAGTGCAATTCACATGCCATTCACGCACTACCGAGTTCCTTTGCATTTTTACAGCGGTTGGTTCGCTGATCACACTGTGTCCAGGGTTTCCCTGACTATGAGGAGGTCGCTGTCACTTAGATTAATGCTCCATTTCCCAGGGCCGTCTTTCTGAAAATACACTCGTGGTATTTCAAACATCTCTGTAAACGCTCTTAATGCTGCTGTCTCCAGTTGACTTTGAAACAATTTCTTAAAATAATATGGTTGGGAATTTACAGAGACAAACTCCTACTTCCTGAACTGCACTGGGCATGTTTTCAGAATAGTCTTCTGTCCTCATACTTTGGAGTCTCATGGGTCTGGCACAGTGCTCAAATAGTATAGTGAATGGTATTGTTCTATGTCAGAATTTCTTTATTTATTTTTAATTAAATATCTTGGAATACTTAGGTGACAAAATAGTATACTTTTCCATTTCAATGCTAACACTTACAGTAATGGTACCTAAAAAACATTTTGAAAAATACATAAATATAAAAAATTCACCAGTGGAACTAGTCAAATTGAAGTTTTTCTTTATTGATTTATTTTTAAGTGCAAAAAGCAGAATATTGGAATGGTTATCTCAACAATTTCAGATTATTATTATTTTATGACAGAATTTAAAGCAGGTATACAGGGAATATTTGAGTTTTAATTTTGTTTCCAGAATCTCAGGCATTGTATTTCATAATAGCATTTTATGTTGCATTAACAGAGTTTTATGCTGCCTTAACACCATTTTATAGCATAATGGAAAACAAATGGGCACAAAAGAGTGGTAAAATGGAAAATAAACTGTAAAACCTTTTTTCTAGCTGGTTCCTGTGCTGTACACTGATAACATTACCAAAAAAAACAATGATGGCTTTTAAGCTGTCCTCTACTTCAACTTCACTTTGAAATGAGCATTTACTGTGTCATATATTTTCATATAATTGTAAAGAGATAGACTGGGATCCATATTTTGGGGCTGAAAGCTTTTCAACTGATCACTTAACTTTTACATATATAATTTCACAGAATCACATAATCACAGAATATTCTGAGTTAGAAGGGACTCACAAAGAACATCGAGTCCAACTCTTAAATGAATGGCCCATATGGGGCTTAATTCTCAATACAAAGGATTCAAGGAAGTTGAAGAAACACCAAAAATTCAAGGAAGTTGAAGAAAGCAAGAGATAATAGCTTAGAGCTAGTAAAGGGGTTTACGCAAAACAAAGAAAAGATTACTCTTTAGTAATTAAAATGAAGCAGGCTTCCTATTCTGTTCTCTGATTTTATTGACCTTGTCCTCAAAAACAGTGTGTTCGCAGCTGGAATCATGTACAGCTTTGGACATTTCTTTCAAGAAAAAGTTTGGCAAAGAACTGTAAGAAGAAAACTCAAAGGCTAGGTGTAGTAGGTTTCTGTGGCTGGGTTTTTGTAGCCGGGTGGCCTACAGGGGTGGCTTCTGTTAGAAGCTGCTAGAAGCTTCCCCTCTTTGGAGGAGTTGATGCCAGCTGGCCACAGAACAGGCTTCCTGCAACTGCCCAAGGCCGAGCCAATCAGGAGTAATAGTAACCCCTCTGTGATAACATATTTAAGAACAGAAAGGTATTGTGCAGAAAGAATTCCAGCCAGGGAAGAGCAGAGTGAGAACATGTAAGCAACAAGGTAGACACCAAGGTCAGTGCAGAAAGAGGGGCAGGAGGTGCTCCAGGCACCGGAGCTGAGGCCCCTGCAGCCCATGGAGGACCATCAGGGTGCAGAGATCCATCTGCACCCCATGGAAAAGCCCATGCATGATGGATGCATGAAGGAGGCTGTGACCCTGTGGGAGGCCCAAGATGGAGCAGGGTCCTGCTGGAGACCTGCAGTCCATGGAGAAGGAAGCCCATGCTGGAGCAGGTTTCTCCCAGGTAGGACTTGTGGCCCCTGTGGGGGACCCACATCGGTACAGGTCATTTGTGAAGGACTGCACCCCATGGAGGAGTGACCCACGGGACAGCAGTTTCGTGAAGAACTGTTGCCTGTGGAATGGACTCATGCTAGAGAGGTCCGTGAAGAACTGTCTCCCATGGGAGGGATCCCACAGGGGCAGGGGAAGGACTCCTGTCTTTGAGCAGCGGTAGAAACAACAACTGACAGTAACCCCCATTCCCCATACCTTGCACTGCTGGAGTGGGAAGGAGGGAGAACATGGAAGGAAGAAGGGTTGGGGGGAAGGTGTTTTTAAGATTATTTTACTTCTCACTTTTTTGCTCTGGTCCTGTTAGTAACAAATTTAAGTAATCTCCCCACTTTGAGTCTGTTTTGCCCGTGAAGGTAATCAATAACTGACCTTTCCCAGTTCTTATCTCTACTTATGAATCCTTAGCTGTATTTTTCTCTCCTCTGTCCAGTTGCAGAGGGAGAGTGAGAGAGTGGCTTTAGTGGGTACCTGGCATTCAACCGGGGTCAACCCACTACACTAGAAAGAAAACCAAGCAAATGGAAGCTGTTAACAAATTGGGACTGCTTAGACTTGGAAAGAGACAGAGGAGAACAAATACGAGTCTAAAATACTAGAGTAAAGAAAGGAGGTTTAAGGGAACCATTTGGTATCCAGATTCATAGTAAATAAGGCAAAAGTAAAAAGATAATAGTGCAGCACAGAAATTTAAATCAGACATAACCCCCCCAACCAAACAACAAAATTAGCAAGAAATTGAATGGCTTAACTTTGAAAACATCAATGACACTGTCTTAGGCTCTTTAAGAACATAAAACATGCTGGAAATAAGTGTAGTTACACTTTGCTATGATTAATTTGATTTTGCTTCTTTTGGAAAATAAACAGAACTTGGTGTTGAACTTTGAACATTTTTTCTCCTGCAAGGTTACCTTTCAGCTAAACCAGTTCCTCGATTCATGTCACTGTGCAACCATTCAATTACTTGTGTCAGCCAAAAGGCCAGGGTAGCACAGAGACAGAAACTGGCATCTGGAAGCAGGGAATCACAGAAAGGGTAAGTTTGGGCGGGACCACTGGGAGGGTCGTCTGGTCCAACCTTCCTGCTCAAGGAGGGCCTTCTTAGAGCACATTGAACAGGATTGCCATGAACAATTATTTCCTTTGGCAAATTTGCTTGGCCTATGCAAATGAAAGATATTGATAGAACTGTGCCTTCTTCTTGTATTATACCATGGTCTATTTGCAGAAGACTCCTTTTGGTCTAAATTTGTGTACTGTAATGAGATGGTCCTGAATGATGTTTGAAGTTCCTAGGTAAAGTAGCAGGCTGAATAACAAAACAAAAAGATACACTGGAGTGACTGAACCTATATACATCCTGATATGGGGACATGACAGAACTTCTTTTCAAATGCCACACACTCAGGAAAATTTACTGATTTCACAGAATAAACAATGAATACAAATACCATTTGTCAGATTTCTAACCAGGAAATTTAGCAAGAAGATTAAAATCACTGAATATCACTTGTTTAGTGTTGTGACATGTAATGGAAGACTTCCACCAAGGAAAATCCTGGCTACATGCAAAGCAAAGAATCAACTTGTATACATACACCAATCAGGCGGTTTCAATGAGAACAATGTTTACAAGGGCAAAAGGCAAAAGTGAGACAGATTTGTGGCATTTAATTATTTTTTCCTCCTAATGTTTCTAAAAACGTGATTTCCAACTTTTAATTCTGCTATTCCAGCTCAACCATTCTCAACGACTAACCTTTTCTCACCACCAGTTGTCAAGGCTTCAGAATTTTTTTCTTGGTCTATGTCATTCTTTGGCCTTTTTCAAAATCTTTTCTCACAAACCACTTCATTTCCCTTAGTTATCACTCTTCTTGTTATGGTTTTCATGGCTTCTACACATCCGAATATTCACATTTTCTTTTATTTTCATTTCTCATACGATGCGTGTCTTGGCCTGCTTTTCCATTTGACTGCTTTCCATGTCATTTTGCCAACTAATATAAATTCCAATCTTTGAGATTTTTGCTCTACTGCCATCCAGGTAGATGAGAACTGTTCTACTGTTAGTAGTAGAACAGGTTAGTCAAAAAAACCCCACTACTGGTTAGTATCTGAAAATATATGAACATAAGTCAAAACAATCAGCTTTTATTATTCATATAGGAATAATATTAGCATTTGAATAAAAAAAAAAAGCCGTGGGAACATCTTTTAGGATTCTATATGAACCATTCATATGTGAGATACTGAAAACTACAGTACTCTTCAAGTTTTCCAGGGCCTCTGTTTTCCAATTTTCAAATTCATTTGTAAGACAAGTACTAAGAAAGAACTCGAAGCAAAAAGGACAAAGAACTGAAAAAGAAGTACAGTGTTCTTATATGTCTCCAAAAACAATTTTGAAAACAACACTATATGATGGTTTATAATTTACAGTCTGGTGACAATTCTGCATATTCTATCATAAAATCATAGAATCGGCTGGGTTGCAAAAGACCTCTAAAAGTCTAACTATTACTAAAAGCATAATTCATTTCAACAACAAAAAACTAAAAGTACAAGAAATTAAACACAGAGGAAGGCATAAAAATTATTAGAGACATGAAAGAACTTACATTTGACAGAAATTAAAAGATCTGCATTGTAAATTTAGGAGACAAAACTTAATGAATGTATATAAAATAAAACACAGTATGAAGATAAATTAGGGACTTTGCTTCTGCATTTCTGTAGTTCAGGATCATAGGAATATTCAATAAAAGTGAAAGACAGAAAAATTAGAATATGTAAATGGAAATATTTTTGTACTTCATATAAGTTACTCTATGAAATGTCAATCCAGAACAAAATAGATTTCAAAAACCAGACCAAATATATCTACGAATAAAAGAAGAATACCTATAATTACCAAAGATTACCAGTAATTACAAAGGTAGTGAACCATGAAATAACTTGTTCTGGAGATTTTTAGACTGTACACCTCTCCTCTGATCTTCGTCTTCAATTTTTCTCTTTTTCTATGATGAATGTAGGAATACTTTCTGTTACACCACATATATTAAGTAAATTTCATGGTTTTTCGAGGAGGTACTGGACTAAATTAACTCAAATGTGTCAAAATACACATGCTATTGCTAAAATTGGTCCAGTCCTTAAAAAAACCCAAAACAATGGGATTTCAATGGGATTTAAAGATGTTTAACATATTTAATAGATGCAGGCAAACTGCTGTTAAAACCCCACTACCAGGTTGTTTACATGAGGTAGACTTTTGAAATTGCTGCCCCTACATTTCAGAAACACACGCGATCACTCCCTGGCACCCCACAATAAAAACCAAATCCACAGCCATTTTCTTTCACTTTCTCCTCAGGTGGTTTTTAAAAGGGAACCACAACCCACACTCATGGACAGACCTACTAATCCTGGTTTTGCAAGTTCTTGCACAATGTTTTGTTGAGAGTGCCAAAATGTGCCAAGAGGAAGCCCAACAATTTACATGGCAATAAAAATCCTTAGAATTTAAACTTGGATGCTGTCTATATGCAGTAATTAACTTACTAGATTCTGTTATTGTTATTATTACTCAAACTTTGAAAATTATCTTTCACGTTACTTTCAAATCAAATAGATCTAGCTGGTGGACATGCTAAAAAAATAGGAAAAAGATTGATTTACTGGCTATACAATTTTTTTGAGAAAAATTTTAATCACATAATCTAAAAAAATTAAAATTGTTATGGGTCATGGTTAAGGCAACAAAATAATCTTTCTAGATTTAAAAAAACCTATCACCTTTAATAACAAGATATACTAAATGAATAATAAATACAGCTGAACAAATACAACACATCATTTACTGATCTAATTTAAAATTCTGTTTCTATTCATGGAATGTCTGTGAACAGCTTATAAGATGTACATTTTCATTATCTGAGTTTAGTCAATGACATTTAAAGGTACTCTTTGGAATCTGAAACTTGTCATAAGATTATGATTAGGAAAAGGTATTTTTGCAAATTGTTACTAGTCATTATTGTTCAAGTGCTAATTAGTCATCCCTTGTATTTGCATTAATTTTATTTCTGGACAAATCACACTGTGTGACACAGCGCCATTCGCTGACAGGACTGTTATTTTTTTCTAGAATCCATGTTCTAATACAGATATTGTAAAATTAGGAAGTTCAATGAATAAGCTTTACTAGGGCTTATCTGCTTCCTAGAAAGAAATTACAAAGTCCCACAAAATCATTTTAGAAACTCAGGTGAGTTTGAGTTGTGCTTTTCCTTTTGTAACTAACTCAGCCTCTTGTCATGTTCAAGGAAGAGCTCTGCTCTCTGAGGTTGAACTCCATCTGTTGGTAAAGCAGAGACTTTCTCACTTTGCCTGTTGGATCCTTGTTTATATCATCTTTTTTCTGCCCTTTATTTCATATGCACACTGCCCTTTGTGTGTGATCTGTCTCGCTCAGAAAATGTTGACAGCTCATTCTGCACTACATGGCCGGCTTTAACACACAGGTTTCGGCTACCACTGTTCCAGTTCTTAAAGACTGTAATTCATAGTGACCTAAAGGCCTGCTGATTTCCAGGAAGAACATCATCTGCAGCTTCACACTGAATTTAAATGCATCTTTCCCAATACTGTAAATATTTTTTTTTCTGTAAGCAGCCCAAGTGCACTGCAAGCATTTGTGTCTAAGCTCAGCACATACCTTAACAGAATATATGCAGCAAGGTATATATGCAGGATGGAGACCTTACAGTGGATCTTAAATGTACTACTGATTTTAATTTGAGAAAGGATATAACTCCAGAGAATGGACATTGGTTTATTTACATTTCACAAAAAATCCCCAATCTGTTTCCAAACATGCACCAGCAACTCAAGAACAGGTACCATAAAGCTGGAGCATGAGATCCCATGTCTTTGGAAATTCTCATTTTCTCCTGGAGCAATATCACTGGTAAGATTGAATGCTTCTAACAGTATCCATAAAATGTTATCAGGCTGCTGAAATTTGTTCCCCGGTTTGATGGAATTACATATGTCCACTAGGGACTGCTGTTCTCACACAAGGGAACTTTCAACATGAGCTTTGAGACAGGCCCAAGGAAGGTCAGGAACCACCTCCAACGGCAGCGTATTTGTAAGGAATATTTCTGTGAACTACTGTCTCCAATGTAAACTAGGGATATAACAAAACTATATGGTCTGTTAAATGTTTGCTTCTATATATACAATAACATATTTCATGCCATATCTTTATATATAATATAGATATATACACAACTAAAATAATCATACATAGTATGTATTGATATCATAGAACACATATTTATGTATTTTTACAGAGCTTATATGTAAATGAAAATACAGATAAAATAAAAAAAAGTAAAACCAAGAGCACTTCTGGACATGCCTCCTAGAAAGATGAAAAGAGATCAAATTGAAGAGAGATGTTAATGATATTATCTACATCGCATTACAAAGGAATCCATGCACAGTGAGTCCACACCCTTGGACTCTTCTAGTGTTCCTTATCTTTGTAGCTGAGACATAGTATAAAATACTATAACTCATTTTTCCTGGATCTGAAAAAAAAAAACAGATAGGATAAGGAAAAAAAAAGGAACGCAAATAAAACTTATTTTTTGACCCAAATAAGTAATGGAATTGGCTTATATAAAATTTATCCCCTAGTCTTTAAAATTGACAGAGAATTAACTGCTTAACTCTTTTTAAGTTTTAATAGGGCTTAGGTGCGTAATTCCATTTAATCTCTGATAAATCTATATGAATACAGGATGTAATACATTTTAAACAGTTACCACTTAGAAAGGTAAGCCAAAAAAGTGAGACTATAACATTAAATAGCTTCAGCTCACTGCTGAAGCTAACTTACATACCCCATGTGAGTCTACACATAAACATGAAATTGAAGTTTATAAATACTAATGTGCTTCTGAAGAACAGTGCTTATTTTTAAAGAGAGCCTCTTAATTCAAGAAGTATATTGTATTTAAGTGTTCAAGTCAGCATCTAATGACACCTTTATACAAGTCAAACATGAGCTTTGTTGTCAATGATTTCATGACAGTAAAATATTAATGCAAGATCAGAATCTGACCTGCTTATGAAAAACAGGGAGAGAGAGAGTATTTTTATCAATGGTCCACGACTACATGTTAGATGCTATTTTACCGAAGAAATCTTATTTTATCAGCACAGATAATAAGAATATGGAGACTAAAACAACCTCAGCTGATAAAATTTAAAAGATCATTTAATTTAGAAGAATACCTACCACTGAAGGTTATTTTGAAGGTAAATGACAAAAATTAAGATTCTGAAGTACAAAACCTGACAATTTCCTACGTGATTCCAGTTTCTAGCATTATGTATTATGACAGAGGGGACAAATGAAATTATATTCATTAGGGAAAACAGAGAACAAATATTATGCAGATGTTTTTGCTAACCCTATTACTTTACAGAGTAAACATGCCGTGATCCTAACACAGCATTATTAAGTTGTGAAAGTTAAACTCAGAAAATTAGGGCAAAACTACGGTTTCTGGTACGGCTCTAATTCTGCCTGGTGCACCTGCATTATGAGGAAATTTTTAATTACCTGATCACACTCATTTTTGCATTGGATCTCTTTCACTGCTAGTGCATAACCTTCTTTAAAGAAAGAGTAAATAATTTCTTCATGGATTTTCCTGTGGTGGTCATGAGAACAGTATGGGAAGGCTTGATGAAAATGATTTGTTTTCTCAACACTGCTATTCTTTCTATCTTAACAATTGTGGTGTTTGACACAGCCTTGTTCCTGGGAACAACTGCATTGCTCTGAATGAAGCTAGCTAGGTATATCCCAAGACAGACATGTAGCATGAAAAAATCCATACCTAACTTCAAAGTTTTGCAAAGTTATAAACCTCTGAAAAGAGGATCTAATAGGTGGATGTGTCAGGAAATCTCCATGGTAGATACCACAAGCAATTTCCCATAATATACCCATATTCTTAACTGGCATCAATTAGCTTCCATGTGATGGTTTCAGTATTACTTGTAAGACTTAAAATCTTCTAAAAAGCTTATATTTGAATAAAGATGGAAAAAAGCAGAGGGTTAGGAGACTACTTTATAACCAAGATGAAACTAGTAAAGGATATTAATATAAAGACATTGAAAATCCAGGTTTAGAACTCAGAAAAAGGGAGATCTAAATTGCCTACATAAGAAGTGGTAACTAGCTTGCAGCAGAGAACTGCAAGTCAGAAAAAAAAAAATATGAGAAAGAATTGAAGAAGAACTGGGCTTGACTGGGAAATCATAATATAAACAGACTGAATAATAACTTTGTTGGAGACAGTCAGGAATGTGAAAGTCAGACCAAGAGACCAGGAAAAATGAAGCTCAAAAGTCAGAGAAAAGTCAGATAAGATAAAGAACATGGAAGAACATGCACTAAACTGTCCTGATAGAGGGTGATGGGTCTGAAGCAAAAAGACTAGAAAAAGGGAAATTTCATTGTTTCAGGGAAATGCTGACACATACTGTTCTCATCTCATGGATGTCTCAGATTTACTTGATTCTCTCTTTACCTCCACTTGGTTTGTGCATTAGACACGAGTGTCAATGGCAACATACCTTCACAATCGTTGTAATAAAGGGAAATCCAAATGATTACATGGCCACATTGATTCAGACACTTCTAATTTCAGCATTCTTGAATTTACAGTGGCAATGTTGTTCTTGTAGCTTAGATTTTCATTTGTTATTTCTTTATTTCAGCTTTGTCTCAAAGCTAGGTTGGATGTTTTCCAGCAACAAAGGCCATTTATACATATCTTTAAAGGTTTTCACATTTAAAACTTGCCCTTAAACTCTTTGGTCTACAGTTACTTTTCAGTTTAAGACAGTTTTTTAGGTTTTTTTATGCTTATGACTTTCTTGTGTTTTCTGAAAACACTGCACTCATTACTCATTTGCATTATTTATACCTTTGCACATTGCTTTTATTTCTGTATTCTATTTGTACTTTATTTGTTGTATTTATACACGTGCAATGGACTTGACTTTATCTTTCCAGGATTTAAAACATGTGCATTTTTTGTGTACTGTAGTTATTTTTTTACCCAGTCAACATTAATTAGTGCTGGGTATTAGAATGGAAAGAGAGTCTGGACAAGTGTCCAGATTTTTCCTCAAGGGAGCCTGTTATTTTCCATTTAATAAGCAAAAAGCTTTTGTATACTCTAAGCAGCCCTGAAAGTTTTGGTTCTCCACTATATTTGCATTTGTCTGAAGCAACTGTAAAGCAAACATCACATCACTAAGAATACAAAAGTTAATATATATTAAATATATGTTTTATCTGTTTCCACCATCAACTTCCAATGGATTTGAATTTAACTATTCCCCTAAATACATTTGTGTCTAAGATACAGTGGGTATTTTTAATAATTAATGCTTCTAAATCTATGCATTAAATATGCTGTCTTTTGGGGCCTTTTGTAATGATGGTCATTTCAAAGCTTGAATAGCACCAGCAGAATTGATAGATTTAAAGTTTCTTCTTTGTGTGGAAAGGGAAATAGTTCTCCTGTTCTACAATGTCTTTCAGAGACAGATATAGATATATAGATAAGCAAATATACACACTGTAGTGGGTTGACCCTGAGTGGGTACCAAGCACACACCAAAGCTGCTCTATCACTCTCCTTCTCAACTGGATAGGGGAGAGAAAATATAACAAAGATTCATGAGCTGAGATAAGGACTAGGAGAGATGACTCACTGAATACTGTCATGGGCAAAACAGACAAACTTGGAGATATTAATTGACTTTGTCACCAACAAATCAGAGCAGGACAATAAGAAGTAAAACAAATCTTAAAAACACCTTCCGCCCACCCTTCCCCCCTTCCTGTGCTCTACCTCCTCCCCCAAAGTGGCGCAGGGAGATGGGGAATGGGGGCTAGTCAGTTCATCACTGGTTGTTTTCTGCCACTGCTTCCTCAGGAAAAGGTGTCCAGCACATGATTCCTCCCATGGGAACAGTTGTCCACAAACTGCACCAGTGTCGGTCATTTGTCCATGGGGTGCAGTCCTTCAGGCACAGACTGCTCCGGTGTGGGAGCGGGGTCACAGGTCTGTAGCGACTGATGCACAGACTCAGGTTGTATGGACAAACTGAATTGTTTATTGATTACAACCTTTGGTATATATAGGGTTTGGGGAAAGAGCATGCTTACCAGTACTTTTCCACTGCATTCCTAGCCAGGGTTAGGGGGAAGGGACACACAGGGAGTATTTTTCCATCACACAGGTAAGCAGTTTTCCATTACAGTTAAAACCACTGATGGGGTGAGCAAAATAAAGCCATAAAGAGAGCTATCATGCGCTGTTTACAAGTCTGTTAGTTTGTCTTGCTTATCACAAATGAGGCAAGACTTCAAGCAGTGAGTGCGAACAGTTCTTCCGTGCTTTTGCTTAAACCCCATGGCTTCTTACTGAAATCTCTTCTCATTTCTGCAGTGTCATGAAGAATTTGCATTCCCACACAAGTCCTGCCAGCAAACCTGTTCCAGCATGGGCTCCCCTCTCCACAGGTTCACAGGTCCCTGCCAGGAGCCTGGTCCAGCACAGGTTTCCCATGGGTTCAAAGCTTCTTTCAGGCATCCCCCTGCTCCAGTGGGCTCTCCTCCACAGGCTATAGGTGGGTCTCTACTCCACCATACACATTCACAGGCTGCAGGGGGACAATGTGCCTCACCATGGTCTTCTCCATGGGCTGCAAGAGAACCTCAGCTGCAGCGCCTGGAGCACCTCCTTCCCCTCCTTCTCCAGTGATCTTGGGTCTGCAGAGTTGTTCCTCTCACATATCCTTACTCTTCTCTGGCTGCAATTACATCTGTGCAATAAATTTTTTTCCTTCTTGTATGTGTTATTACAGTGGTGTTAGTGTCATTCCTAACTGGCTCAGCCTTGGTCAGCAGCGAGTCCATCCTGGAGTCAGCTGGCATTATCTCTGCCAGACATAGGGGAAGCTTCTAGCAGCTTCTCACAGAAGCCACCCCTGTAGCTCCACCACTACCAAAACCTGGCCATGCAAACCCAATAGATAGATATATTAAAAACATCAACATCAGGTTGATTCAAAGATCAAAATTCATGTTACCTTACTTGAGGCATTTAGGTGAAGTTCTTATTATGAGACTAATCTTCCTCAATATAATAATAAAAAAAGGGAAAAAAAGGGGAAAAAAGGAAGAGCCAATGATTTTTTTATTTGAAAGATTCAGTACAGATATCATCAAAATATTTCTTGCTGCATCAATTAATAAGTATGATTAAATTAGGGACAGCAAATAAGTGCTCAAACTTAGGCAAATAGGCCAAGGACAGATAGAGGGAGTACAGCACCATCTCGTTCATCCAGTGCTCAGTTCTTACAGGATTTTGATACACATTGAGCAAGAAGCTCAGCTTTTTTCAAATAAGGGGCTTCCAGTGAATGAGTTTTTAATGTTCCTGTTTTGCAGTTTCAATGCATTTCTGAAATGGTAAAGGTACAGACAGGTGAGCTGCAGGCTTTTTCTATAAAAATATCGCTGTATTTTTTTCGCCCTATTCCTTATTTTATCAAAGTAATTAGATGAGCAAAACAATAGAAAGCCATCACAGTTTGCACAAACTTATAAAATGGAGAGAACATTTACTGATTAGCACCAGGGTACATGACAAAGCAGCTATTAGTTTGTCAATTATTTAGACACCTACAAATACGTGATTAGTTAGTCTTTAATTTGGTAGCACTGTTTTTTAAAGATAGTTCTTTTTATGTGCTCTCTCTTGATTTTCTGTGGTCTCTATTTTTTCCAACAAAGGAAGCAACCCAAATGGTTGTTGTTTTATTAATGAATAAAGAATGTACGTCGGCAAGGCTATAGCTCACAAGGAATATTCAATGAATTAGCAAATAAGAGTGTATTTTTCTAGAGGGCTAAGTAATTTAAATGAGGTATCAATAATTTAAACACTACTCAGCCCTAGCTAGCAAGCTTTATAATGAAGTTATTTGAGTCTTTGAATATTTCCTACTAATTGTTCCCCACACACAGTGAAAATTGCGTGTTTTGTAATAGATTAGGTGTCAGGATAACTGACCTAATTAAATGAAATTAAGATTTCCCTAACTAGCAATGTATGTATTGTAGTTGCTGCAAGAAGAATAAGCAGAAACTTGCAGAATTTTGATGTTTAAGGCCTAATCTTGCATAAATTCTTGCAAACCAATGAGATATATATTCTATTAGTTTGATTCAACAAATTGAAATCCACAGCCTATAACTATGAATGTTAATTTATGTAACTTGCTACTTGAATTTACGTAAAAATCTGTGACATAGAATATGAATAATATTTCAGGTAGTATCACTGAAATGTAATGCATATGTTTCTCCTAGTCTCGGAATTTGTTTTTGCAGATGCTGCAGATTTGACACTTTGAGAGCTCTATTCTAACCACACATACACGAGCACCAAAATGAGTAACTGCATGGACCAAGCAGGATTTTTCAACCAGTTGCTTGCATTTTGGCATACCTGCATGTCTGAGATTAGAATTGAGCTTTACATGTCTACAACTGAGTTTTACAGTCCTACAGACAGGAATAGCAGAGAAAAGAGTGAGCTCCCAAACAGACACTGGTCTATCATTCTAAAACAAGACTTGTTTAGTTTGTGAACTTGATTAGTTCACTTGTTTTGCCCAAGACAAAATGCCCTAAGGCTTTCAGAAGGACATATTAAATACCATTGCTTGTATTTAAACTCAAATGTGAATAGTGGAAATGACTATTCAACAGCCCAAATCCTCAGCAGAGAGTGAAGTTTCTCACTTAAGCATTTTCCCTTCTAACTGGTTATTATCACAAAATCAGAGAGAACTAGAATTTCAAGAACATACCTTAGACAGTAGTTTTAATCTTCTCTCCCTGGGAAGGAAAATAAATTCCCTTCTCTTTTTTTTTTTCTTTCCATCTCCTGTCAGCCTTGTTCTCAGCCTCCATTTTTAGATAATATAACCAGCTTCTCCGTATCCCTGCAAAACCACACAATACATATTGTACAACTTGATTTCCCAAAAGAAATATAAGAACCTTCTATGAGGTATTTCTATCATCACCTTTTTTCTTATCTTTTTTCTTTTTTAAGGGGAAAAATATCAACAAAGATAAGAAACATACAGTACCAAATGCCTCCATGCAATTATCTTCCATTTTTGTGAGGTTAGAAATCAGAATACCACTGCTCAGAGAACATATCTTTTAGTACTTTTGTTATGCAACTTTTTGCCCTACATTGGACCCTAATTGTCTCGGAAATATCAAATGCCTTCTGATTGGAAGGGTCACAGACAACCATAATGTGAATTACTAATGTTTTGCTATGATAAAGGTCAAATAGCAGTCTTCTTACAAAACTTATATATCAGATTCCTTTTCTATGTTCTTCAGGGCAGATCTCAGCTAGACTAAGCTGCCCTAACTCCAGGAGCCTTGATAATTTATCACAGAATGAGTAGCTGATCCTCAGTTTCTAAACACCAAGCTTTCTAAAATGTAAACAAAGAGATAACTATTACATTATAGAACAGAAGGCATTTGAAAGAGACAGTGTGTAATGTGACATTTCCACACAGTTATGTGAAATTTGCAATGGAAATAAAGCAGAGCAGCAGCTCTTGCTACCTTAGGCTCTATATCCACTAAATGTTATGCACCCCCTGCAAACAGTGGTGACACGTTTTTGCTATCTGTCAAAAATTATGCAAAAGGGATAAAAAATCATATGTCGTTGCAGAGACTTGTTTTGGCTACTTCCATAAGCACCTCCTACAGAGTGAAAAGGACTGTGGGACTGCATCATTAATCACTGCTCTCTTCCCACACACTCTTCAGTTTTGCTAACATCTCTGAGAACACACATTTTGGAGGAGCTCTCCCAGCTTAGACTGTGGTGCCTAATAAATGCAAATGCACCAGGCAGAAGTAATTCAGTAAAACTGGAAAGTGATGATGGGCATTTTGATCATTATAGTAAAATATAGTTTATTATTTCAATCTACTGGTAGTAGATAGAAAATTCTAATTAAAGAGGAGTTTGAAACCTAGAGGGAAGGGGAAATTAAAGGCATTGTATGACTTCTCTTATGTTCTGTCTCATTTTATATATTATTTAACCCAGTACAACTGGAAATAAGTTCTAATATTTGAAAAGTTTGATGATCTATGTCAAATTAATGATTGCCTTATCCTAGTTCATCACATAACAGATATACCGTTACAACAGTATATGCAACACTGACTGAAAACTACTGGTTTTTTTCCTTAGAGGAAAGATAACATTTATGCTCTAATATTGTAGCCATATTTAACTCAGAAGAAGAGTTTGTAGATAATGAATTTTCAGTTTATGATTTTTAATACAAAGGGGTAGGAAAAAATAGACATGCTACAACCTGTGACTTCACAGTGAAGGGCTTTGCACAGGGAAAACATACAAATTACTTTATGCTTTCTTTTTCCAGATTTCCTAGTTAGAGAATTACTTGCCTTACACATAGGATATTTTTCCTTCAACTGAGAGCAGATTATAAAGTGAATGTCATAGTAACAACAGGATGTTGCAACTTCACTTTTAGAATTATTAAAAAGTTTGAAGTGAGTCAAGAGAGTACCCTCTGACAGAGGAGTCAGTGCTTTGCTCTGATCTATATCCTGTTGTTTAGCCGCCTGAAAGGCCTCATAGAGCTTTTGTGATTACTGTTTCTATCCAAAATGAAAATGACAAGAATAGTGTATTTGATGGCAACCAAAGAGTAGGAATTAAAAATGAAACGTGGACTTTCATGATATTTTCAGGTTTCTAGGCTGGCTAACAACTTCATCAAATGAAATACTGATTTTTCTGATGATAACTCCAAGCAGAATCCTATTTGAATTCAGCTCAACTTAATTGCTTTTTATCTTGCATTAAGAGAAAAAATAGCAAAAAGGTTTTCCAGTTTAATGTACCATAGCCTATGAAGCTATTTATAAACTTGACTGTACATTGGGGATCCCTTGTGAGAGACAGACAGATGCCAAAAAAAAAGATAACAAATATTCAATTGGCTAATTTTTCTACCCTTTTCTACTACATCTACTGCTTTTCCTTTGAATTCTATAATAAGGAAAAAATAAATAACACAAACAGCTTTAGGCATAGTACTTCATTGAATAATATTCCCTGAGAATGTTTTGCATATGTTATTGATGAAGGTATGCACAGATTTATTTTAAGAAATTATGCATGAAATGTATCATATGCAATGAATGCTACTAGGGTCTCCTACAAGGGGAAACACCTTTTCTCTTTAGGGTTTCTAATGTTTTGGAACATTTCAAGAAGACATAGAAATATAGTCAAATTAAAAATCTGAATAATTAAACAGGGGATATTGACATTCCTTCCACTGTCATAAGCCATAACAGTTAATAAATGTAATATTTCATACATATTCATTATTTTGTATTTCAGGTCCAGAAACCAAATTCAGTTTCTTATTACCTATGAAAAGACAAAAGATTTCAACTAAACTCTTAGCTGTGCAATAAAAAAATAACTGATACTTGCAAACTGACTGACAAACACAAAGTAAGAGATGCTGGAACATACATCATGAAATTGACTTTGCTAATTAATAGGATGAATTTAGCTTTAGTTATTCATGTAAATATCTCAAAGCATATTCATTAGTGTTTTGTAGCACATTTTGCAAAATAAGCAATTAGTATGCAACTGTGGTTCAATAGTTCTTGAGGGCAAATACAGTTAAAACATATTCTGCATAGTGATGGTTTAATCATATTTCTCCTCAGTCAGCAATAATTGTGATAACTTCTAAAATCAAATTTGCAACCATAGTTAGGAGCATAATTTTGAGTTATATCATTTGCCAGGTTTATATAAACTCACATTTTTTCCACTTTTTTCCAAAAATGAAGGAACAAATTTTGACCATCTTAGTCAGACATAGTTTGGGAGTGAGACAGTGGAAGTGGAGAAAAAAACAAAAGCAAAGAAAATCTTGAAAACTGAGTCCAGAAAGCATGAATCACAGTGTCACAGAATTATTTAGATTGGAAGTGACCACTTAAGAGCATACAGTCCAACCAAATTGAGAAATACTATTTTATCCTGAAGAGATATTTTTAATAGAGGTCATCACGCAGGTTGAATTGTGTACTGCTGCTTTTAGATTAATATCAGGTTTTTTCCTGTTTTGTATAAGACTATGATAAATAGCAGAAAAATGTATCAGAAACATGCTTTATTTAGGAGACAAAGAGGAGAAATAAGGATTCCATAATAACCTCGAAGTGGTTTTTTTAAATCACTTTACCAAAGAGATGTAACACTAGATACAAAAGCAAAATCAGGAAGGTAGAAAAAAATTTTCTCTTTTGAAGAAAAGCTGTCAAGATTTACTGTCCAGTGGTCAACATTACAAAAAAAAGTCACACACTCTTTAACTTCAGACTTGAAGGAGTAACTTTTGCATTTGTCTGGTCAAAAATTTCTTAATAGGATTGCTCATGAGATTTTTCATTGATTTATTTCCATACTATAATGGCAAACTCACTTAACAGCTTCTGTGGAAAGGCATGCCTACCACTCCATGGTTTTGTTTTGTTGTTTTTTTTTTTTTACTTCTCCCCACCACCCCAATTTCTAAAATCATCCATTCATATTTCTTCTTCAGCAGTATGCAGTTGTAAACAAAATCTTTAATCTAAATAGTTGTTAATGTAGCTAGTCGTAGAGTCAACGAATAAGAGTTTATTGTCACTTATGACTGACTCTATCTACACAAAACAGCTACTCATTTTACATAGTTCTTTATGTTGAATTCCTGTTTAGAGGTATAAAAGCTGACAGCTACTGAAATGTTTCTTAAAAGTCCAATCACCCATTCTAACTTCCGACTTTTATTTTTTGTTTGTTTGCCTTTTTTTTCCTAATAGTTCTCAAGGCTCCTACTAGATGGCAAAAAATGAAAAAAAAAGAAAACAGAAATACCTAAATCAAGGTTTTATATTTATCGTATTGATCCATTGATTTCTTTGTTACCTAACAGCACCTCTTCTATCTGGGCCTTTGAACAAGTTTTCCTTAACACTAATAAAAAAGAACTTTTCATGATGAGTACAACCAGTGTCAGCTGAAAAACAATACCTAATTTTTCTTGGCGGGGGGGGGAGTATATTTTAGATATTTTCTGCTTAATGTGTAGTTGTTTCTCCATTTTATGAATAACAGTTAATACATATTGATTAATATTGATGGAAATGCTTTAAAAGTCACCTCTTTTATCCCTTCTCCCCTGCAAAAACAAAATGAAAGTAAATCTTAATCTCTCCTTTTCCCCACATTTTTTTTCTTGTTAAGCTTCATACACTATCTAAGATTTTCTATCCAAATTCACCTCATTCAGTCGTCTCATAAGACTTTCTAATCATTAAAATTTAAAATTATTTAAGTACCCCTCTATGTCTCTGTGAGGATAACCCTAAAGAGAGTCACAAAGTTTTATTTAAAAAAATGCTTGAGAAAATATTTAGTAACATTTACATACTGCCTAGAAACTTCAAAGAAAAATCCCACATTTTGAATTCAATGAAGAGTCCGGATTGGTAGAAGAGAGTATGGCCTCTCAAATTAGCAATTTTTCCGACAGCACTACAGACAATGAGTAAGTTTAAAAACTATTGTATTACATTTTGATTCTAACAATTGCAAATTGCCTCAAGTAAACCATGAGAGTGACTTATCATACGGTATGTGAATTGAGCTGGAAAAACTGTTAGAGGCAAATAATGCATTTAAATGTATTTCATTTGCTAGTCTGATTTCAGAAAGCTCTTTATCACTGAAGTTAGGGAGGAAAAAAAAGCATGTTGTGTTTCATCAGTTTCTCTTATCAAATGTTTTCTTGCTCTTATCCTGTCTCTCCAGGTAATAATTTGAAAGGTAACACTTCTTTCTTTGTTCAGTAGTTGCTTTGTAGCTCCTTCTATCAAAATAACTAGAAGAAGCTCCCTTATTGAGCTAGATGACAGCTCTAAAAGCAATTAAAAACTCTTAAAATCATTACAACTTTTACACAAATATTGCTCCTATTTTGACTGTGCTTTCTCACTTTAACTCAGTATATTTTACCTTTTTGAAGGATGCAAAATGGGAAGATTTTTCAAAAAATCCTGAGCAGATGAAATACCATAGGCTGAATCAGAAGCCTAAATACCCAAGGTATTTTCAAAATGGAACAGCTGGTAACATTTTGAGTAATATTTTACCATGGGAATTTTATAATGAATAATTTCTAAAGGATTATAATTTATAGTGACTGATCAGAATATTTATACATCAGAGCATAATACGACCAATTTTTACATTTAAAACCTTGAATGGAATAAGAAAAATAGAATACACATCACAATAAATGAGTACTTGAATTTGCATTTCAAATATATTCACAGTATTTTCAGTATTATTTATTATGCCCAGTGGTAATTTTGTATCCTTACAATGAAATATTTGAAGTATGAGGCAAATTAGAGTCACTGTGACAGGCATTTATTATAAAACCTATAACAAGAGATTATGACAACTGAGTATAGATCACACAAGTACTCAACTCCAAAGTGCTTTTTTACTTATATTTACATATAGTTTTTATGTGTTTTATACAGTATCACAATATCACTGGACTACTTTACGGGTTTTGACTACAAATTAGACCAAGCTCATTTTCAAACATATTTGACTTCCAAAACTGCCTTTCCATAACATAGAAATTGTTGTTGAAACTGAACTTTGCTTTTTCCAAGTTAATAGTTACTGGGCTGTGGGGAACATTCTAGTCAGTTTACCTAAATCTAATGAGATGGCATTTCTATTTTATCATACTTTTTCTTAAAAATCTCCAATAATCTTTCTTGATTAAAATCTTCAGTAGAAATATATTAAAAAAGCATATCATATTTCTATAAACTCTAGATATATAGTAGCAACTGAGTAGAAATCTTTTAAGCCATAGTTCTTCTGACAACACTCCTTGATTAATTACCCTTTACCGTTCTTATGCATTACAGAAGAGCTGCTGAAGGATTGTGTTGGATTTCCAGCTACTTTACTCTGAAACCATAGCAGAGAGCACAGCCACAAGAGACTCTCCGTTAAGCTGCCATCTTTCAAGATTTCAGCCAATTCATGTTATGTTTTTTTTTAAGAGCAGTGAAATCAAAAGGAGGTAGATACAAGAAACTTTATAGAGACATGATGATCTCAGGTCTGTTTATCAAGCTGCACTGTAAACTGGAAATGGGGAAGGGCGGCTATCACAAGGTGGGGGAAGAGAAAGGAGATTTACTTACAACAGGCACACAACATCACAGTGAAGATTTCAACTTTTGGCACCCCATTCATGATTTTCTTTTTTTCTGGTCACATATCTTTGGTAACTTGCTCAGTCTTTTTTTCAGCACAAGATACATGCTGGACAGAAGCATAAAGGATCTTGGAAGTGTTCTGTATTTAGGCTAGGCTTTGGAAATAGATATAAAGATATAACAGATATAAAGAACTACAGAATTGACATGACAGAACACCTGACATAAGGAATTTTATACACTTGGGGAAGACTGTCCAAATAATGGCCCTTCTTCCTAACCTGATCTTCTAGGATAGGCCAGGGAGGCTTTCACCATAGAAGTGAAAGTTGGGTCCATTCAAGCAACTGCTGAGTTAAAATTACCCACCTGTTCAAATACAAAAGGTGAGAGAGCTGTAACCTCTTAAATTGGTTTGAGAAAAAGCAAACAACCCAGAAAATGGGAAGTTTTTTCTCTTTGACTTTTTAAATTGTAGATCATGTTAACCTTCTGAATTTTAGTGAGATCAGTTTCATGACCTTTAAGTGAAGCTGGCTTATAAGCTTTGAGCACCTGAAGTTTGCATGAGTATAATGCTCATTTTTCTATTCTATACATAATTTGCAGTAGCGACTGGAAAAGCCAAACTGAGAAAATTAAGCTAAATCAGAAGTCACAACTTTGAGCACAAGGCCCAGTGTCAGGAGGGTTATACCATTGTGAGTTATGGAATAAAAAGTTATTTCATAGAAAAGGAAATGCCCCTATCAACATGCACATTATGACTCATACTGTCACCCCTGATTACAGTACTCATTAATTAAATATATTTCTGTAAGTTTAAAGAATGCTCCTAAAAGATCCATAATAGCACCACCCCTGAAACAAATGAAATCAAGGTCTGTGAAAAAAAAAATCAGGAAGGTCCATATGTCTCCAACAAAAAGCTGAGATGAGAGGTCATTAAAACCTATCCCAAAAAAGGCATATTAGTGAGTAGTGGTTCACTAAGTCACTTGTAGTGACTTTGAATTATTTCCACTTTTATTGGAATTTGAAACTGGAAGACATTGAAAGACAAAGAGTTTTTGCTGTCTTTTTATTCCGTCAGTTATCAGGTTCATTATTGCTTTTTGGCCTCATGACCAGGTGCTGATATTTATCTCATGTTGGTGCTTTAATGTTTTTTCCCCAGTTTATTTCTAAAATGTGAAGCCGGTTTTCAAAATCCGGCAGAAGATATACTCCTACTGGAAGTCTCAACCTGAATCCTGAAGGAGAATATTTTATCCTTCTGAAGTCAACCTTTGATACAATTTTTTTTTTCACATTCTTTTGTGTACTGAAAGAATACGAAAGTATTAGTACAGCTGATAAAAACAAAAATTTTGCTTTAGTTGTTGCAATTTCACATATATTCACATTATTTTAATTATAGTGTTTCAACTGAATTCTGCAACCAAATTAATCCTGAAGTCATGGACTTTACTAGCTCCTATTTACAGTACTGTTTGAGAACCTCCATTTGCAACTTTCTGTCAATTCTCTGCAACTCTGTTCAATTTGAAGCAGACCCAGATTTAATCCTTGTTCCAAGGACAACGAGAATTCTCCAGTTTGGCTGCATCAGAAAGTGTGGCCAGCAGGTCGAGGGAGGTGATCCTTCCTCTTTAGTTGGCCTTAGTGAGGCCACATTACTAGTACTGTGTCCAGTTCTGGGCTCCTCAATACAAGAAAGACAAGGAGCTACTGGAGAGGGTACAGGGGAGGGCCAGAATGATGATTAGGGATCTGGAGCATCTCTCTTATGAATAGAGACTATGAGAGCTGGACCTGCTTAGTCTAGAGAAGAGAAGACTGACAGGGGATCTCATCAATACATATAAGTATCTCAGAGGTGGGTGCCAGGGCAATGGTGTCAGACTCTTTTTGGTGGTACCCACCAACAGGAGGAGGAGCACTGTGGAGGATGAGGAAGATGACTGGAAATGGTTTCAGAGATGGTGCGAACTCTGTGGGAATCATTAGGGAGGACACTAAAGAATACCAGCAGCATTTAGTATGTGTAACAGAAAAGAACTTGGTTACTATAGTACATAAGAATTGTTAATGCACGTTTTTCTAATTATGTACCCCAGTTTTACTTGTAGTTGGACATGTCCAGATTTGTTTGCTCCCTTGTTGCTGTACCCTCATTCTGATTGGTAGGATTCAGCCGCAGTGTGGAGTCCTGCACAACTGGTCCTTGTTCCTGAAGTGTTCCCTCCTGTTTTCCCTGATTTGTTCAACTTCCTGTCAATCCCATGGTCCTCCTACCATTTCAGTGCTTTCCACTCCGAACCCTATTTAAGCCAGCATTTTCCCTCAATAAAGTGCGATAGCTCCAGACCTTCCACCTTGTCTGAATCCTTTGTGCTGTTGTCGTCTCCTTCTCCAGAGATATTCAAAACCCACCTAAATGTGTTGCTGTGTAACTTGCTCCAAGTGACCCTGCCTTGCAGGAGTGTTGGACTAGATGACCTCCAGAGGTCCCTTCCAACCCTAATGATTCTGTAATTCTGTGAAGATGCTTCAGCAGAACATGTTGTGGAGAGATTTGCTGTTTGTGCAATTGCCTCAATACTCATTGTTCAAAGAACTCATACCTTCTCAGACCCTTTCTGACCTTCCTTTCTTATTTTTGTTCATAATAAGTCATAGACACATGAATATAGTTAAAATGAAACCCTTCTATGTTTATAATTTGAACACAGACATTGGGTTTTGCCCACAGATATGTTCAAATACAATTTTTTCTAATTTATGCTTCTTTCTCTTTCTTCTTGGTTTAGCCACTGAGGGAAAGAGATAAGGTTGTCTTAAAGCAGTTAAGGCTACCTTCTGAGTTGATTTTCTTCTTTTTTTCCTCTGGTTATTACAAATTTTTCGGGGTAACCTTATCTCTGAGTTTCTTAGGAATGTTTGAAGTATGAGATAACATTCTTACAATGTTCTTTTTACCTTTCAGTTAGTGGCATGAGTTCGAAGTTTCATTAATATTTCTAAATGCTTCAGCTGGGAATTCCTTCTATTATTAAAAGTTGTACAAAATATCAAAACCAGAAAACATAAGCAACACAGCTCATAACTAGAGATGAAGATTTATAAAGTCAACTGTTATTTATCTCTTTATTTTAAATTTCAGAGGCAGTTAACCAGACCAGTACAAAGAACTCAGCACAGTCAGCTATTAACAGATTTTATCTTTTGCAGAAGTGTTGGGATGGATACAGCCTCACAAGAATTTTTAACAGAAACTCAAGGATTTGGTTTTTGCTAGGAAGGCTTTCTGCCTAAATGGTAACTCTCTCTCAAAGGCAGTTTCAATGCTTTCTTCCCTTCCACTCCCCTCCTCCGCATAGCAAGAGAAGTTCTCAGCCTCTCAGATATGTGAGAGGAGACAGCCCTAACAGACATACACAGAGGCCTTGGGAAGGTGAGGGAGAAACAGAGAGGATAGAAGGAGACCTGAGAGGCAGGAACTCGCCTTTCCCTCCCTGAGGCCCAGTGGGCAAACCATGCTGTTAGGTTTTGGTGTTCTGGCCTTCTAAATAAACTTTTTTTGAATTCTTTCCAGTGCCTTGGCATTTCTGGGGATACCTGCATATCTTACCATGAAAGAAGTATCCAAGAAATGGAACCTCATGAGGGTAGGCATGAGGGTAGTTCAAAACTATAGCACTGGATTAAAGCTGCATTGTGTTTTCAGATGAGCACAAAGCAGTCAACACATGCATATGAACCCAAATCCTAACACAGGCAATTAGACTAGACTATTTTTTTTTTCAATTAATTAACAGTAGGTTTATAGGGTTATGAACTGAGAAACATTATATTGTATGGAAAAAAATGGATATACATCCTTGATTCTGTCTAGATACATCTGCACAATATTCAAAAGGCAGAACTAGATCTCTTCTCACAACTAGACTAAATGTGAAGGCTTCCTCATGCATACTCTGTAAACTGCGTGCCATCACACCCACAGAATTAGTATGGCAGCCAATAATTTCTGCACTGAATGATTGCCAAAAAATTCTCTTATAGAATAACAAAAGTGTGGTGAGAGGTTAGGTGTCTCCCTGCATTACCTTTTTGACACTTCCACAAAATACTTTCAAAAAGCTAAGCTGTACTTTGGTGTGTAACTATGGGACTAACATTGTGAGCCACAGAAGTTGGAATTACTTGATCTACCTGTGGAAACTCTCAGCAAATCTCCACAGTCTCTCACCTATCAGTTCACTACAACTGAGCATTTACTGTGTTATGCTGCTAATCATTTAAATACACCTCATAAATGCCTTTGAAGTACCTTTGCACTACAATTTGTGCTTGTCTACTGCTCTATTTTCTTTACTTAATTACTGTGTTGACAAACTGTCCTCTCAGTTCAATGGATCATCTTGGGAGGAGAGACTAATTTAGGAACACAGCAAATATTTTAGACAGTCTTTCAGTATTAATTTCTTGTCTTTAAATATCTATGGGCAAGTGGATTATTTCTGTTTTTCAGGTGTACTTACTTTAATATAGTAATATATTAAATATAGCCAAAGGACTAACTTGTTTTATTGTTAACTTGGGTTAAACCTAGGCTTAGATCCAGCAAATACAATTAAATGAGTGTGATAACAGTAGACCCAGTTAATTTCTTCCTATGACTTACAATGGCTAAATAAAGCCACTACTAATAATTTAAATTACTTTCAATTAAATACAAACACAAGGAAGTCATTAAGTTATTATTTTGATAGAAATAAAAGATTGGCACAGGTGCTGAATTTCTTTAAAGGTGAGTATTAAGGAGATACAAGATACTTCCCTGAAATCTTTCCTTAAAGGGAAAGGGGAGGGCAATTCCCAATTCTGAATACTCTTTTTTTCATTACACAAATGCCATAGCAAGCAAAATATAATATATTTTTAAAGCATCTCCCATATTTACTATACCTCCTGGTATAAAATATATGAAGACTTTTATGTTTCAGAAGATTATGGATACGAGAAAGGTTTCTAGATCCAGAATCATCATTCAAAAAGTTTCAGGACTGAAGAAGAAATTCAGATCTTCACCCATATTACCACTGCTGTCCTTAGTATTCATGAACAGAAACAAAAATAGAAACATCTTGAGAAATTGATATGATCTTGAACTACAGAAAAGAAATAGTTGAAACTTACTGCAATTGATGGCTCTACTAACCAATTTTATTGACAAGATAGTTGCACATAAGTAGAATACTCCAAAGCATACAAGCCCTGGCAGAAGTTGCAAAGATTAATTAGGTAGACTGACATGCTAGCTGGAATATTTTAATTTAAACATGTATTTATACCATTAATGCAAACCTGTGTTTTCAAGCACTCTGACTTTCATCCTTACATCTCGTTTGTCAGCAACCTCAAACTAAATTTATCTAATGCATATGATGCATAACCCTCATACTTTTCAGAGGACAAATATAACTATCTCATGATTTCTGTAGTTACAAGTAATGACTATGGGAATGCTTAAGGGCATCCTTAAGTTCCTTGTTTTCTAGACTCATTTGCAAATTCCATATGCAAAATAACTGCTAAGTGAGAGATGTTTGAAACCCAGTTCCATGATATTAACTTATAGGCTGAGGTTTGCACAGTATCAGAATAAACTTTTCATTCTCTCTTATTTTACAACTGAAATTCTGCCTAGTTCTCATTTAACTCATTAATCTGACCTATTTTAAAGCAAAAAAAAAACAACCCTCACACCTCTTTTTCAAGGATTACTTTGTACCACTACCTACTTTTAAAAGTCTCTTCTCAGACACTGCTAAGCACAAGGGGCTGTGTCACTTGCAGATAGCCAGGTTGGTGTGGATTCATTGAGGACCTCTGACCCTCCTATTGTGACTATCTTGTTCAGGGTAGCCCAGGTACGGGATGAGGAAAAAGCTGGAGGTGGAGAGCAGTCCCTGTGACTAAGGGGCAGTAGAAAGGCAGAAAGGAGTGATCCCTAGGAAATGGACCCTCAGCACCTTCTTCCCCCAACCCTCCTCCTTCTTCCACAGTAGAACATCATTCAGGTCACAGGCCCCTGGCTCCCAAAACAGCCGTATTTAGGCCAAATGCATCACCATTCAGTCATTTATATGGTGTTCTGGCTAACTGGGTGGGTCCCAGTTGACTGGAAGTTAGCAACTGTGACATTCATCTACAAGAAGAGCCAGAAGAAGGATTCAAGAACCACAGGTCTGTCAGCATGACCTCAGTGACAGGGAATGTCATGGAGCAGACCATCCTGAGTGCCATCCCGTGGCACATACAGGACAACCATGAGATCAGGCCCAGCCAACATGACAAGGTGACCCACTTAATGGATGAGGGAGAAGCCATGCATGTTGTTTACCTGGACTTTGGTAAAGCCTTTGACAATGTTTCCCACAGTATTCTTCCGAAGAAACTGGCTGCTCATGGCTTGAATGGGTGCACCATTTGGTGGACAAAAAACAGGCTGGATGGTCAGGCCCAGAGAGTGAAGACCATCAAGGTCCCTGGGTTTTTTAGTCCAAGAACAAGGTGATTTCCCAATGGGTGGCTGAAGATCTAGCCAGACACTCCACAGCAGTGCATGAAAAACAGCAAGAGATGAAGCAAAAAAGTCAGAGAGAGTTGTTTCTCTGGAGAAACAGGAAACTACAGTTATACCAGGAAGAAGGGCTGGCCTTCAGCACCAGGGTCCCTCCTAGTTCCTTCATTAGCAATTCTTTATGAGGTTGGGTAATAAACAGAATAAACAAGAGAAAAAACAACATTAAAAATTCTTTCCTTCTGTTATTTGGTATTTTGCCTCCTGAATCTTCACACCTCTGCTCTTTCCTGGTCTCCTTATTCCAGGAAGGACACAGACAGGTGAGGTGTGTGCCCAGCCCTGGGTCTTTGGGAGGGTGAGGGGTCAGGGCACATGACACCGGAGAGTTGCCTCATCATGAGTAGGGTGAGACACTGGACCAGGTTGCACAGAGAAGTTATAGACTACCCATCCCTAGAAGTGTTCAAGGCCAGGCTGGATGGGGCTTTGAGAAACCTGGTCTAGTGAAAGGTATCTTTCCCTGCCCATGGTAGGGGAATTGAAACTCGATGATCTTTTTAAGATTCCTTCCAACCCAAACCATTTTATGTGTTGTGATCTTTTGGTCATCATTAAGAAGAGAAGGTTGGGGTGGACCTCATTGATGACTACAGCTGCCTACTGGGAGAGTGTAACGTAGATGGATCCTGACTCTTCTCAGAGGTGCTCTGTGGTGGAAGGTCAAGTGCCACTGGGTCCACTTTGACAGATAGAGAAATCCCAGGTAGAAAAAAGGAAAAGGTTGTCATCAGCAGAGTGCTCAGATATGGAACAGGTGCCCAGGAATGCTGCAGAGTCTATGTCCTTGAGGGTATCCAAACATGATTGTACAAGCCCCTGAGCAACCTGGCCTGACTGGAGCTGCTCTGAGCAGATCTTGGACTGGAGATCTCCAAGGGTCTCTCCCAGCTTTTGTGCTTCTGTGATTCTATGAATGTCAACCCTCCTGTCTTACCCAAATTAGAGCCACCCACAACTTGTGGAAGATGGCCTCTGTTCCACCACTGCCCAGGCCCTCCTTCAGATAATCACCAGCATGGGTGACCATCTCATCGCTGACCCAAAGCACATCACAGCAAGAAACTTCCCCATGAGTGGGATTTGACCCCATCACAAGGCAGTGATACTCTCATTGTATCCTCCATCTGCCCATACCTCAATCCTTTGGGGTACTCTACCCATACGTCTTGGGTAGAAGTGGATAATAAACAAGACTACTAAATGTAAATGCACAACCTAAGAGTTAGCCTGCTGTTTGAAAAGTATTGTTTGTCTGTTGAGAAGGAAATGATCCATGGAGTTTGTCAAAACAAGGCTGCTTTGGTATAATCCTTTACACACTCAATGCATATAACTAATGAACTCTAATCTTTATGCAAACATTAAAAAAATTAATCTCATCTACTTCCAACTCTCATTAGAAACTCAAAGTTCTAACATCTTGAGGTAAGGGCTTGAGATCGGCTGAAGAAGTCCTAAATTGGATTTATGGTTATGAGGATACCATGAGAATAAAACTAGAATTCTGATTCAGATGGTTTTTTTAAAGATTATAAAATTCTGCTCTAGATAGAACTAAAGTTATCCATACAAAATGTTTTTTGGGTGGCATTATGTACACAAATATTTCTTCCTTTGAACATCGCCAAACTATATGCATTTATGCATTCCATTGTAGGATCAGTGCCACCTTGCATAGCTGCTTATACCCAAAAAGCAAACACACCTGTCATTCTATTAATGTCTCTAGGCAACATACAGCTCTAATGGAAGACAATTTCTTTAAGAAAAAAAAATAAAGTTTGTCAAGTATAGTAGTCCCTACAACTGAAGGTAATTCTTCTAATCTTTAACAATTAGATTGAATTTGCTGAGTATGGTAAAACTTTCTGATTCCACAGGCAAAAGCAATTCTTCTAAACATAACATTTCCTAGTCTTGTACAGTTTGCATTTCAATAGAGTAAATGAAGAGTTTAGTCCAATTTCAGCTGAACAGGTGAACCAATTATGGTAGCACATTATGCACTGATAAGTTCCTATAATGGTATTCCTAGCAGACAAAGAAAAAAGAGATGATGAAATCTAAATTAGTCACAGCCTTAAGCTTTCCATTCATGACAAAAAGGCTACTAATGGGGCAACCTAAAAAAATTATCTGCTCCACCTGTTTATTTGGTTTTGGTTTTGCTTTTTTCCTAATAGACTACCTTCATTAAAAAAAATTAAAAAAAAAGAAAAGAAAGGAAAGAAAAACAAAAATATTTGAGGCTGAATTGAGCTCCCCTGATGGGGAAACACAGAAAAACTTTGTAGTAAAGAGAAGGAATAGAATAGTACTGTATTTTTGATGTAAAAGGGAAGAAAATACATAGGATTTTAATAATCAAAAAGTATCTGTAAATTATAGGCATGCAGTAAACTTATAAAATGGTTCAGATCTGTCAAACACTTAAGCCCTGATACATTTTTAAGAAAGTCCAAACGTTAAGTTCTATATCAATGACAAAAAAAGTCCTTTCATGTTGCATAGGGGTCTTCTAAACAGGCCTAGACAGTGATTCTAAGCCATGACGTGTAGCAGGCAGTCTCCCAGAACCAAGTTTCCTAAAATTATTCAGATAACTCATTCCCACTGGAGTCAGTGAGATGCCAGCAGTATGGCACAGCTGTGAACTCCATAAGTCTTATCACAGATCTTGCTTGGAAGCCTTGCAATAAGAGAAAGCAGAGGTTGAAACTGTCTCCTCACATTGGTGTTACCAAGACAGATGCCAAATATTTTCCCTCAGACTGTCCAGCAGTTGCCAAGCTGAGGGACGCATCACTACAACATCCTGTGGGAAACACCAAAAGGTTATCTCTCTTCCACTGTTTTTTGCTTGGCTACATCACTTTCCCTATCCTGTCCAACATTCCTGTCTGTTTAATAAGACAATTACATTCCCTTTTCACTCTTCAAAACCCCCTTGGCCCTGAAAATCTGTTTCAGCTGCCACACTCATTGCTAGACTAGAAGTCTGGAATCTCCCCTCACTTGCTGGCATCATGTGTCCTTCTTGCTTTGATTCTTCCATAAAATGGGGATCAGTAGGGGATTCCACATATTACATCCTTGGTAAAATGGCCTGGATAACAAATGCTGTTGAGATAGGAGAGTAAATATACACATGGTGCATAACTCAAAACTTTTTTAGAGGTAATCATCAGCAAAACAATCATGTCTGAGAGGAAGAGGGCTGTCAGCTAAACTTCAGAGCAACCAGGGAATTGCCAAGAGGCTTTGGAGAAAAGAAATCAGCATAAAGAGAAATATAAATGAGGCATGAAAATCTGTAGCTGTGGGGAGAGACACTGAAGTGGCAGTGACTGCAGCTGATTGGGCACTGCTGGCTGTTTCCTCATAGCACTGCAACCCCATAAGGGGTAAAAAGGAGCCTCCCCAAGGGTATGTGTCTGGGTGGGTGCTGCCAGCATGGGCCAGCATGCAGGACCCCTACCCTAGCGTGCCTGGGGCTGGGGGGACTTTCTCACCATGGTCTGTGTTTGTTAGCAGGGTCTGGGAAGCAGTGGGGGCAGAAGCTGGGCTGGAAAGAATACAGGGGCACAAGAGTAGAGGCATATGGGGGTCACTATTCTTCCCTGAAAAAAGTAAGAGGAGCCTGGAACCCTGAATGACTGGGAGAGGAAGGTAAAGCTTTTTTGGGATTAGTTCTATAATAATATCAAGAAAGTCATTGTTGTAACAGTTTTCAGTGTCTAATAAAATAATTTTTTTGTTGCATTACTAATCCTGAATGCATAGTTCATTGAATGCCAGTTAATTACCACTTTTTAACTAACCCATTGTGTGCTTCAATCCTAATTTGAACTACACAAATAAAGCAGGGTTTGGAGTTCTTTTTCTACTTGCAATAGAATTCATATCTATTTCTTCACCTTTCCCCTGCCTTGTCACTTGAGATTATAATTCTAAAAGTATGAGACAAACCGCAACCTTAGCTCTTAGCTCTTAGCTGTGCACTATCCATAGTACAAATTAAGATGAAGTAATAAAAACAGTCTGTGTTCTAGGTAAGTTTGTACAATATGAGAGCTAATACAAAATAAATTGCTATAAGTTTTCAGGCTCATCAACTGCTGATAAAGTTTCGGCAATTAAGATTTGCCTATTTGTCTTCTCCTGTTTCAGCTGTAGATTTGTTCTTGGATTAAACACTTCAGTTACATTTATCTTTTTTTTTTCCCTATAAGACATCATAGAATCATAGAATCATTTATGTTGGAAAAGGTCTTTAGGATCACCAAGTCCAATTGCTAAGTCCACCACTAAAGTGTCAGTGCCACTTCAACACGTCTTTTAAATACCTCCAAGGAGGGAGACTAAACCATTTCCCTGGGCAACCTGTTCCAGTGCTTGACAATCCTTCCCATAAAGAAATTTTTTTCTAATATCCAATCTAAACCTCCACTGGCACAACTTGAGGTCATTTCCTCTTGTCCTATCACTCGTTACCTGGAAGAAGAGACTGACCTCCCCCTCCTTTCAGGTAGTTATGAAAGGTGATAATGTCATCTGCAAGCATACTGAGGGTGCACTTGGTCTCCTTGTCCAGATCACTAGTGAAGATATTGAACAAAACAAGGTTTGCCAGGGCAAGACTTAATGTTACAGTTGTGCCAATCTAAGGCTTACTGCCATTAAACTCCAGTTGTTGAACTTGATGTCAGTTTTGACATTTTTGAACAGATTTAATCAAAGTAAGTATTTTTCTGATTGTACCAGCTAAACAGAAGTAATGAGACCAGTAAGAGGAAAAGTGAGGCTGGCCAGAGGCAGGAACAAGACATACTGTACGTTGGTTGCCTGTAATGAGAAACCTTATCCTCAGTTTTCCATGCTTGTAGATAACATCAGTCAGGTGTAACAGAAGTATTTTAAATTAACACTTACTCAGTGCCACCATATGGTTGACAAGTTCAAGTTGTGTTAACTGTAGAGGTTTGGACAGATCACCTACAGACACATATGTACACACAGAGTACTCATTTCCAAGGACAAAGACAAGGAAAGGAAAAGAAAGGTTACAGACAGGGGTCAAGACATTTACTTCTAGAGACTTCAGCTACTCCTCCACTCCCTGTCAAAAGAAGCTATAAAAGGAAACAGTCCAAGAATGTGATGTCCAACTCATAATATAGACAATTCCAACTGTCAAGTTAGGAATGCAAATAAGGTTGGGGTTATTTTTTGAGGTTTTTGTTTGGTTGGTTTTTTGTTTTGGTTGTCATGGTTTTTGTTTTGGGGCAGTTTTTTTTGGGGGGGTTGTGTTTTTTTTGTTTGGGTTTTTTTGTCAGGAGTCAGAGGGAAGGTCTTAACTTCTCCACTGAAGTCTCTGAATGAGCAAATAAAGTCTGGGAGTCATAAGACAAGTCAGCTTTAGAAGACTGGAGGAGGTCAGAGGACCTTTAAGTACAGCTAAGAGAGTGCCTATCAATAAATATCTGGGCTTGAGGAACTTGAGAGAGAAAATAGGAGATCAGAGACCTTTGGATCCAGCAGATCAAACTGCTAACTTATCAACCACTGTGGCCCAGAATAAAAATATAGGTCAAATGTGATCTAGATGGAATCAGGCACCAATATCTCTATATGGGCACACAGGCCCATAAAGTTTGCTACATATTTTCAATTTTTTTAAGTAATTATACATAAATATATTATAATGGGTTTTCCCACCACCCCTATTTGAGATGCAAAATGATAAACACAGTGTTTATCACTAAAATTGTAGACTAGTCTTTCATTCTCCCTCATCGGAATTCACTGAGGTCATGCATTTTTGTTTGACAGTCACTTTTCAATGTTAAATTAATCTTGTTAAAAACGGAGACTTTGCAAACACTTACATTAGCCTACACTTTAGTATTGTCCAGCAGTATTACCCATATAAGATAGACTACAGCTCATAACAATGTAGGCTTTGAGCTGGCCAGTGGAGTACAAATTATCTACTCTTAATCTAAGATGTTTTTGTTAACTCTCTTTCAAAGCACAATTTACTTGGGCATAAGCCTTACACCCAACCATCTCACCCCCCTCAAAGTACAAAATATTATCAGTTTTCTGAAGAATCACTATTTAGCCCATTTTATATGTTTCCTTCAAATAAATATATGATCTGGTGACAACTAACATACAAAAACAAGACTGAAGTTTAATAACAACATCATGAAAGAACAAATAGCCTGTGGGCGCAGTAATAAAAAAATGATTTATATCTCAACAATCCATGGTGAAATAGGAAAGAACAATGCATTGGAAATCAGCATGTAACACTGCCTTGAAATGAAAAGAAACATGAATCTACTGACTACAGATCTCTGTATCAGGTCATGCCATCCCATTATGAAATGAAGTACTTCAAAATTAGGGCATTAGAAATTTTGATTGACTCGAATATCCTACTAAGCTATTTGCCTCCCACAGTCTTTTCTGTCTGCTAAATTTCTGATCATTTCACTTCATTGCTTCAGTCTCTCCACCCGCATAACCTATTACCTCATTGATAAGTACTATCTATACTCAGTCCTTGCAGCACATGGCAGAGATTAGACTCCTCAAATTCATCTGGAAGGTCAGGGGCACAGCACCACTCCTCTGTATACTACTTCAGTAGCTCATTTAGAAAATATCATTACTGTTATGGAACAGAAACGTACCATTTCAAACTTTCAAAACCATCAGAAGAAAAAAAAGCAGTGCAGTTCAAAGTTAAAAAAACCCAACAAACAGCAATGGGAGCTGGTTAAACTATTTTTAAAGCATTTAAGTGGTGCAGAAAAGGGAAAACCCACCTTTATAGATAGGCGATAGATAGATAATATGACAGAAGATGGATGTAAATGGATTTTCTAGATGTAACAGAATCTGTAATTCTGGTAATATAACATTCAGAAGTGAAAAAAAAATACCCATGTAATTAATATGATGAACTTCTGAAGAGATTTTGCTAGCTTTTGCTATCAACAAAGTAAATTTCTATAAGAAAATTAGCAGTGACAGATTTACTTGTGACACAACAAGGAACTACATAACATAGGAGAAAGCTGTGTGGAAATCTGTAGTTAAGCACAGCAGTTACAACAAAGTGGCAGTTGTGACATGGAAGTATCTCTGTGTTTACATTCTCTTCCCAGCTACTCATGGGCTAACAAAGCTAGTTGGCTATACCAAGTAGTATCTGACTCAGTGGACTTGTATAACTTGTCTGACTAGTTGGATAAATATTCATCTGGTTATACAAAAGAGATCCATCCCAGTTTCATTGACATCAATAGTTAGATCAGGCAACAGGAACAAATTAGAATTCAATTTACAGTTGAAAGTGTACTTTTGGCATACAATGACTTTGATCTGGAAGAGTGACATAACACGACTGGAAATAAACCACAATTTATAACAAGACTTAGATTTGTACCAACACTTAAAAATAATTCTCAGATAGTTTTTGTTTAAATTTATGTACTTTCAAAGCAAGAAAGATAAAGAAAACTACCACTATGGTATTTTTGTTTTTTTCAGAGAAATAAAGCATCAATGTTTAACAAAGCGTATCTTTTAAAATCACTAAGGTTGAAGTTACCTGTCTCCAAACCCACACTAAACAGCCAGGTATACTACCTGTATTCATTATATTATAAGAACGCTTAACAGAAGTTATCGGTCTATCTGTAGATGGAAAATTACTTACTGACAGTGAGGTAGTCACTGTATAAAAACATAGCAGAACTCAGCATCTCAATGTGAATGATTTTCTACTTTACAGCTTTTAAAATATTCTCTAGTTTTCCCAGAAGTATGAAAGTTCTGGTGGAATTGGGGTGAACTTTTTGTATGATGTAGTAGTCCATAAAGCTCTAGTAAGTACAGGTAGGTTACTAAGATTACAAAAGAGAACTCTTCACACAGCTGTAATGCATCAGCATGTCAGTAGTAAAAGGAAGACTATCAATAGAGAGCTGCAAGAAAACTTTCTGCACAAAAAAAAGGTGGCATTAGTTGATTGCATAAGATAATGTAATTCTGCTTGGGATTGATACAGAACATTTATTTCTTTAAATAATATCTGTATTCTAATCCATAAATTAGACAAAAATTGTTAAAAATAAATTAATTTCTTCAAATATAGACTACAAATCGAATATCAATTTTAATCTAGAAATGCGTTATTTTTAAAACATCTTCAAAAAAATTTAATATATCCGACTTACCTTTGAAGATTTTGATGCATACAAAAGATGTATATGATAATTAATTTTTAAATATAGTCTTTACAGTGATTCTTAATTTATAAATTATTTGGTGAAATTACTAGGAGTTGGAGTGCTGACAAAGAGGAAGAGAAGTTACATCTTTCATGCAGATGCAAACTCTGATCCCTAGTGGGAGTACAATGCTAAAACAAGGCTGATCAACCCCTGTATAAAATATTTTCCTGAAGTTGCTAAAACATCTCCTTGATCCTTAAGACAATAACATACAGATCATTAAATCAAAAGAAAGAGGTGGAAAATCAGCTCAGATTTATCGTCATGGCTGGGCTTCGCGAACGAAGATTTGGGAAGGGCTCTACCCACGTTTGTTACAAGTGCGTTGGTGGCTAAAAAGGCCAATACGAGATAGACACGTCCGACTGCAGAAGGCACAGCAGAAGGACTCTTTAGGAGGTATATTCTGCAAGATACAATTCTTTCTGCATTGCCTTTTCTCCTCAAGGGTAATCCTGCGTGCGCTCTCAAAACCATCAGCAGCATTATAGATGGTGTGTCTCCAGACCTCCCGACTGGAGGCCAGAGTAGAACAGTTATGTTGATCAATATGGCCAAGGCTGAGATGTTGTTTCAGGGAGTCCTTGTATCTTCTCTTTGGGACTCCTCTCTTGCAGCTGCCGGTGGCAAGTTCACCATAAAGCAAGATCTTAGGGAGGCAGTGATCCTTCATCCTTGAGACTTGCCCTGCCCAGCACAACTGTATTCTCAGCAACATGGCCTCAATACTTGTGACTGCTACTTGTTCTAGAACAGATGTGTTAGTCACATAATCTGACCAGTGGATGTTTAGGATTGTACAGAGGGAGCATTGGTGGAAGTGTTCTAAGGGTCGCAGGTGGTGGTGGCACATGACCCATGATTCGGATCCATATAAAAGAGTAGACAGCACAATGGCTCTGTAAACACTGATCAACCTATATTTAGAAGTAATCATATGATAATTTCTGACACATTGGAAATTGAACATAATTTCTCAAAATAAAACTTACTAAACAGTGAATAAAATAGTCATTTTGACAATATGCCTACCTGTTTTTACACTGGATAGATATTTCAGGCATCTTTGTCACATGTATTGAGAGGATATCAAAACTGCTGGAGATGTTTTGATAGTGTTAGTTAATAGTGGAGTGCACATAAGATTCATCGTACTGATATGTGAAAATATATGCTTGTGACACCTCACTGACAATATTTGTTCACTTTATAAAAAAAGAAAAGATTTTATTCTTATTCTAGTTCCTAACTTTTAGCATCTTTTAATATTTTAGGAATTCTAATCCATGATTAATTTGTTTTATAGAGTAATTAATCAACCTTGTTTAAGATTGTACTTCAGGACTGCAAGATTGGCCAAAGGAAATGAAGCTGTTCTTGTGTTACAAGTGTAAAAATTACACCAAATTCGTATAAGGTGTTAAATATTATTCATCACATTTCCAAGACATCTCTTCACTCTATTTAAAATTAGTATTTGCAATGGTATTTTACTCTTTTAAGTATTTCTTTGTTTTTGATCCAGTTTCCTGTAGGTATTTCAACTTATTTTCTCTAGAATTTAAAAGATCTTTCTTCTGCTACATGGAAAATTAAAAGGATCTTTAAGAGAAACAAAGGGAGATTCAAGATTTTTAATATATTGAAGATCTATAAAGTATTATTGTGTACTGATTGATATATCACTACATGTAATTCTATAACTATAATGACAATTAGTCAGTTTGTAGCAAAGTAGCAGACAATCAGAAGCTTTGAAGCAGGAATGAAAGGAATAAATAGGATATTTACAGAACTTAAATGAAGCAGAAGAACAAAGAGACAATATGTTTTCATTAAAATTTCAAGAAGATGATTCTTTGTTGATGTTTGAAGTGGTGTTTGGAGTGTTAAAGAGCCTATGACATAGATCAGCTACATTACACTGAGATATTCACGGTACTATAAACTTAAATTCACAACAACAGAACTAAACCAAAAAGGCAAGAGCACAAACAAGATAAATTACTTGAAAACTTGAAGTTTTTAAAATTAGTTTTGCATCTCTTTGTTGCTATAATTTATTAAAAAAAAAAAAAAAAAGCAGTTGGACCAGTTTCTACACCTGGATTTATCTTTTGCCTTTCCCATCTCTCAGATTTCGTCTCTACCCCACCCCTACCCCTTGACCCTGCCTTTGACATCACACTCTTTGAAAATATTTTCATGAGATCCTCTTCAAGAATTTCTAGTCTAGGAAAGAAAAAAAGCTTTATTATCAAACTGGATAGAGGGTTTTGTATTTTCACCTTTCTCTAGGGTTTTCTTTTTCTTCTCCTTTTCTGTTTTTCACCCAACTCATAGGTCATTTTTCTTAATGTTTATAAAATTATACAGTGTTATTTTATATAAAATATACAGAGCATATACACATTGTAGGAATATTTGACCATATATCAATTTCAGATTAACTCTCAAATTAACTCTCCTTTAAACTACATAATCAAGGCTCTGTGCTTTTCCTCGAAATACTAAGCAAAGCTATCTGAGGGAATAAAGTTTTTAATAGAATGTTATTGGATCTACATAAAAAAAAATTCTAGGAAACCAGAAAAATAATCTGATTTTCTTACTATAACACTTCACTCACTGATCTGTGTGGAATATATGTGCCTTCCATAAAGAACTGTTCAAATACACAGTTCTGGTTCTTATACTGTAATTTTCTTTTTTCATTCTTCTTCCCCAACCCCTTCAGCACATTTTATATCTCCTAGAAGAGAATGACAAAAATTAAAAAACAAATGTACAAGGAAAAAATTGTTGAATTATGAGGCTATTTTTCATGCTTGTTCACATAAACCATCATATCATTTAAAATTAACAGAATATGACTGTACTTTTTTCACTCACAAGATGAAGGTAATGCAAATATTTCCTCCAGTGTTGTGGTTAAGTTCTATTATCATCCCTCTCTGAACTCTTCCAAACAATCAGCCAAAATTATTCAGTGCATCCTGTCTTATTCAACATATTTAGATTAGATGTTATTCTATCCATTCTCTTTATTTTAAACTTTTCACTCCAATAGCTCTCCCTGTTTAACAATAGATTATGAAGAATAATTTATACTCATGGTAATTTTATTTAAATTACTGATACTGCAAAGTTTTAGCCATTAGTTTTAAGATAATTTAATAATTTCAATGTTAGAAGAAACTTCTTTACAGGAGATATCTGATGACTTCAGGGAGATTATTCGATTCTATACACACCTGATCTTAAAAATTTTCAATGTGAAAAGCTATTCTGGATATTTGTAGCTGATAGAACTTACATCTTAGGTTATTCAGATGACCTTAGCTTCTGCATCTCCAGAATAAAATATCTCATGAGAAGTACTGCCCGTTACTACTGTAATAGAATTTGAGCATCAGTGTAGCATATTGTTGCTCAAATAGGTTGAAAGTTACAGAAATGTTATCTCAGATTCAAAGAAAAATTTACCAGCAACCTTGATTTTTCTGTTGTTGATTTTTTTTTTCTCCCAGAATATAAGTATCAGTTTCTTGGAAAGTATTTTTGGTATGCTATTATTTACCATTTTAATTGATCTATTTGTTTGTATAATTTAATACCTCCAAGGTAATTTTTCTTTAAAATTGTTTTTCTTTTCATAGGTTGAACAGATGCGTCCTAAGACTTCACTGAAGTACTTTTCAGTGTACTGAATAAGTACACAGTACATTTCTGGCATACATATTCAAGTATATCAATTTATAAAACAGTTTCTATAAATGCGTATATGGGTAATTTTAAAATCTACTTCCTAGACAGGAAAACAATCATTTAAGTACATGAAAAACTCAAATTCAGAAGAGGCACAAACATGTCTGCAATGAATTGGTTTTAGAACTGGTATGCATATTCATCAACATATTTTATAATATTCAAACATCCTATCATTAGTCTTTTCGCTTATGAGCTGTCAGTCCATCTAAGATCTGTAATCATAAAGCCACTTATTTGCATAGATGGTATCTTACGCAGTCTAGGTCTAAGAGAGCTTCTGTATTTGCATATTTCCAACACTGAATTTAACAGTAATACATGGACAAATGTAGTACAATAAACATGGTTCCCATTTTCTTTGAACTCATAAACATTTTTCAAAAACATTTTTAAATCAGGATAGCTTAACTCCAAAAGTCCACATTAAAAAATCCACAAATTTGCTGGGAGGCAACTGTCTTAGATCCTCACATCTCTAGTGGCTGTACTATCAGGTTTGAACATCCAGGAAAGAAACAACAAAAAAAACCCTTCACACAAAATGAAGGTTGAGACAGACGCATGGGTTAAATGGGTGAGATAGGTAAATTTTATTAGAGTTCCTCCTCTAAGTAATAACTTGTCAAATTATTGTCAAAATCAAGCCCAACAGAACTATTATGCATGAGTACTTCCAATGGTAGGGTGTTCAGATTCTCATTAGTAACAATTACAATGGCCTTCTTATGACACATCAAACTCAGCAAATGTCAATAAATAAATAAATATCTTCAGTACATTTAGCATCTCTAAACTTTCAAAATTTATATAATCAGTGAAAAATATACCAGGGAAAATCACCAAAACAGCAATGCTCCAAGCTAGCACAAACAAGAATTTTTGGAATTTCTGGAATTTTTGGATGCTGTTAAAGAATGCATACTTCCTCATTTTCTAAGCTATATTCCTTCTAAAGAACCAACATGCTAATAAATGAAAATATCTGACAGTTTCAATTACTTAGCGACTATTCATATCCCTTGTCCCAGTAATTATGCAGCAAATATTCTTTCAAAAGGCTTAAGCCCTTTAGAAGGGGACCTAGGGGTACTAATTGACAGGAAGCTCAACATGAGCCAACAGTGTGCCCAGGTGGCCAAGAAGGCCAATGGGATCTTGTCCTGTATCAAAAATAGCGTGGCCAGCAGGACCAGGGAAGTGATCCTTCCCCTGTACTCTGCGTTGGTGAGGCCACACCTTGAGTATTGTGTTCAGTTCTGGGCCCCTCAGTTCAGAAAGGATATTGAGGTGCTGGAGCAGGTCCAGAGAAGAGCAACAAGGCTGGTGAAGGGACTGGAGCATAAGTCCTATGGGGAGAGGCCAAGGGAGGTGGGGTTGTTTAGCCTGGAGAAGAGGAGGCTCAGAGGTGACCTCATCACCGTCTATAACTACCTGAAGGGAAGTTCTAGCCAGGTGGGGGTTGGTCTCTTCTCTCAGGCACTCAGCAATAGGACAAGGGGGCACGGGCTTAAGCTCCACCAGGGGAAATTTAAGTTGGATATCAGGAGAAAATTCTTTACAGAGAGAGTAATCAGGCATTGGAATGGGCTGCCCAGAGAGGTGGTGGATTCACCATCCCTGGAGATTTTTAAACGCAGATTGGACGTGGCACTGAGTGCCATGATCTAGTAAATGGACTGGATTTGGACCAAGGGTTGGACTCGATGATCTCGGAGGTCTTTTCCAACCCAATCGATTCTATGATTCTATGATCTTGAACCCTGTTGCCTCTTTGGAGAGACCAATATAATCAGGAGCAATTTTGTCCTCAAGTCACCAGTCTTTGTGCTCAATGAAGGCAGGTCTGGTTTGAATGGTTTTTGCATTTGAAACTTGAAAGAATAAGCAACTCAAGTTTTGGATAACAATTTGGAAAATTCAGAAGGTGGAAATGTTATAGACAGCTGGATATGGAATCAATTATTGCTCTTCTTGGAGTACTATAGCTCAGATTCAGGAGGAACAGCGAAAACAATGTTTTACTGAATGATAAGGATTCATCTGCCAGTACAGAAAGCCCAGTAGCTGAAGTTTAATGTTTGAAGAGTCATATCTTTTAAAAATTAGTTGTTGGTTTTGGTTTTTTTCCAGGGTTGGTACTTCGGTGGTGGTGTTCCAAGTAGTGTCACCGTCTTTCTTCTTTTTATGAAATCCTGACATGCCCTCGATCTTAGTGTGATCTTGTGCCCATGAGTATCACAGATTAATTCATAACAGCCCAGGAAAAACTCCAGTGCAGGAGACAGATATTTTACCTTGAGAACCACCAACAGAAGGTCTAGCTAGGACTGAACCTACAAAAAATGGAAAGATTTGTTTGCAAACCTGAGGCTTGACTTTCCTCAAATTTTAAGGAGAGCCCAGACCAGAAGTAAAAGTGTTTTTGTCTACTGTCAAAATACACCAGAGAACACTTAAATAATAGTCTGGACTTCTTGTTAACAGGCCACACTCTTACCATGAAAGGAAGTATTAAATCCAAGCATATTAACAGAAAGTACATTTTCCCTCTATTTCCAATGATAGAAATAACTATTAATAAAAATGCTTTCATTAAGTATGTTACCAAGAGTTAACATTATGTATGCTTATATTAAAATATTATTGATTCAAAAGTATGTGCTTGCACTTATTAAGAGAAGTAACTCCAACCTTTTTATCTATAAAGATGATGCTAAACATTTATACTGCAGAAGAGGAGAAAAGGTGATTACATTTTGAGAACTAATAATGTGTAGCTTCAAGCAACTAAAATAAAATCTACTGATATTTATTTTTTTTCCAGAGTTCTGTATGCTCTACAGCACTTTTTCAAAACTGCAGATTATTTACACCACCTTCTGAAAATATATAAAAGTAATTGGAAAGATAAAAGAAAATAATGAGATTTTTCTTTTATGAAGAGTTTTCTCCTGTGTGCTATTTCCTAATAGCCAATCTTAAGAAAGAAGAAATGCATACACAAAATTTCCACAAATATTTTTTAATTCATATGTAGACCTGTCTCTCCATTGCATATGTGCAACTACTGCGGCTCTAAAAATAAGCCTACACAGAACATTATTTTAAAGTTATCAAGTGAAAAGGTTATCAGAAAACTATTTGTATCAGTAGATGCTGTTTCCTGAGACCACTTTGTTATGCAACAAATCCATCCACAGCTCAAGTCAATGAAAGGATTATTTTTTGCTTCAGAGGTTTAGGCTCTAGAAGAAATACACTTGGATTACTTAAGTTAAAAGTGTTTATAGCCCTTTCATATGACTACCCACAGAGGACAGGGTAAAAAAAACACTCTTTTCACCTAATTAATTCTGTTATGGGCGATCTGTCACTATCTTGATCTGAAAGTGTCAAGAAGTCAATATTTTAGTACTATAGGTCTAAACTACTAAATATATTATAGAAAATATTGTTGTGCAATCCAGTCTATTCATCTCCTGGTCCTAATACATAAAAGTAATAATATTGTCTCTACTACTTTAGGCACAAAGAACTCTGTTCTAATATCCCAGTGACTCAAATTCATTGACATGAGTAATATTTCATTTCTTTTAAATGGGTATGGATGTTTCAATTCATACCACTGTCCAGGTCTTGCAAAAATAACCCTCTAGCAGGGATAAAATAGGATAATTTTAGCTGGGGAGCTTTAGTATCATGGCTAAGATAACATGGTAGGAAAATAGTCAATGCTCAATGGTCTCTCAGACTGGGTAATATATATGTGCACTCTTCATCATTAGAGTGTACAGATGTACATCCAGTTTTACAAATGTGACTAATATGTCCTGTAACAGAATACTGAATATGTAGCCTGCTAAGAAAAACGGATTTCAAGATTAGGACCAAACTTGATGCATTAACAGTATTGCAGCTTGCCTTTCCCAGCCAATTCACAACTCACTTCAAGGAAAATTTTTTAAAGAACTATGTGGTGTTCTTTCTGTGTTCCTTCAAATTAATCCCTACATTTTCCAGATTTTTTTCTCTTTTCCATTTTTTAAAATTTTATTACTATATAACATATAAACTGAGCACCCCAGTATGCAGAAAGATAAAACCTGATAGGAATCCCTACACAAATGTCTGTACCCAGTGAGCACACATGAACACCTACTTTTAGATTTAGCATGCACATGAGAGAAGTAGCTAAACTGGATTAATTTCATTACTGTAGGATATCACACATGCTGACCTAAGTGTAACTCAAGTGATACTGAAGGCTTAATTAGAAAAAATAAATAGAGAGTAGACTTTTTGTTTATTATTCCATAAACCGAGTGATTTTAAAACTTCCTCATAAAGATTTAACAAGACTTTTCTGTACTCGTTGTGTAAGGAAGCATTACCAGAAAATGTAGAACCTGCTGATGGAAGTAAAGGTCAAGACTCACTTCCATTCATCTTGAACACTGTGCCAAGTCCTCTCCATACCATAATTCATCAAATAATCTAATTAACTTGTTTAAAATTATAATTAAGTTAGGCATACTTAAGGTCATGCAATTACAGGTCCATGAGGAGAGTTTTACACCAACATAGCATTTGCAATCCAAATGACAAATCACACATTCTCTAATAACTCTCCATTTCCAGGCAGCTATTAATAATGTTTTCTTATAACCAAGTTAAAAGGGTTTTTTTGTTGCTTTGCAAGTGCTGTCTGTTCAGAAGAACTAAAGATTACTACAACTGTTAACTCAGGATGGGGTTTCTTGATTGGAATTTGGAATCACCATATCCCAAAAACATTAATGCTATCAGGAGATATGGGGGGGTTCCATTTTCTGTTTCTCTACTGAATTCACAGTGATTCTGTGGGGGTTTTTTGGGGTTTTGTTTTGTTTTGGGGGGTTTTTTGCTTTTGTTTTGGTTTTGATTTTGGTTTGGTTTTTGTTTTGTTTTGGTTGTTGTTTTTTTTGTTGTTGTTGTTGTTGTGTTATCTTTTCCTTCAAGTTCATCTTTTAAATTATCCATTTCCCATGATGTGAGAAGACATAAATTTGTTAGACTATATAGTCTTAGAATGTGTCCTCAAAAGAAGTGGAAAAAAAAGGTCTCAAACAGTATAGTAAAGAAATATAAAAATCTTCCCAGCCACTGAGCTCATTAATTTAACCAATATATGATCCTTTAACCATGGTGAAGATACATTGCAGTTCCTAAAAGGGATGGAGATGAGTAGCATGAGACTATTTTGCTTTATTATCTCTTTTGATAGGAAAATTTCACAGCAGGTAAAGTCAACTGAGTTGAGACGTGGCAAGTCCATAACAAGCAAATTGTCTAACAGCAAGAGCATCACTATGTCAAGAAACCCATGACCACACAGTCTGCCTCAGAAATTAACAGAACAGAATGAAAGTGTAGATTGATTGCGTTTTATCTGACACACTTTACTATGTGTTTGATAAGTAACAGTGGTTGGCTGCATATGGAAAATAGAGGAAAATTCTACCTTCAAAATTGTCTTTTAGAAGAAAGAGTTATGTGGAACCTCAGTTGTTATGCAAACAACATTAAATAATACTGAGAAGCTAGAACTTAGACACTTAACAAAGCAGACTCTGTTGTCTATGAAGAGCACACTGCTACTTTCCAGCACATTAGCAAAGTAGAAACAAGATTTGTCTCTTTTTTTCCCCCCTTGGGAGTACTATGTCAGTAACCTGGCAATCTTCTAGTTTGACCAAAGAGAAGAAGAAAGGTTGTTACTCACTCATGAAAACTAAGAGACTCTATACCACAGGTGTTGACCAAAAACCGAAACCAAATGTAAACTACACTGTCAAGAAGGTAAGCACATAAATTAAAACTCACCTTAGTGTGTTTCAAATACTTACACTGCTGGGTTATTTATCCCAGTTCTTCTATGGAGCGATACTAATATAAAATAATAAATAAGATAAAGACTGTGTTTGTTTGCTTTACATTCTCTCGTTGTAAGCTGCAATTCAGGAGCTATTTCATGAGTCCGTAGATACCTTCGACATCCCAGTTCAAAATCTAACCCAGAAAATTCAAGTGATCCACAGATCAATATGCCATTCAGGACAAAAAATCTGCTACTGATTTTCTTCCCCTTAACTACTGCTGACAAGCACAGAACGGTGAGGTTGGAGGGGAACCGGCAGGACCCTCACCCCAACTGCCTCATGGAGTCTGCTGGTGAGCTCAGTGCTCTGGTACGTCTTGGTGAGCCCAAGCTGGACCTAATAGAAACCAAAGACACATGAAGAAAGACAATGCCATGTCTGCCACCCCTCACAGATTTCTGTGCAGTTTCCTTTTCTTCAAACCCCAGGTGTCTGCTGAAGCTCATTCAGCAAGAGAGATGGGTGGCACAATAGAATCAGGGAGAGAGACAGAGGGGGAACCAAAAGGGAGGGGCCATCAAGGTGAAGGAAAACACCAGGACTGTAGCAAAATATGTGATTTAAATAAAATTTAGCAGACAAAGTGCTTCCCTGTAGGTAGAAAGATTTAAATTCACTAGTGATTTTATTAATTGGCAAGTATAATGTATAGTAGCAGTAAGATGTTGAATTCAATTTTGTATGCATATGATTTCCAAAAAAAAATTGGATTTTACCTGCTTACTTTTTCTTTACTAAAATGTATCTCTCTGCTTTATCTGTCCTGTGCTTTGCCATAATGATAGATAGAAACATAGTGACATAGTCTTCCTGGAGGAAAGTGAAAGATTGTTCCATATAGGAGGTTTCTAGTGAAGGTGAGGATTGTGGGGACTGTGGAGTTATCTTTGCATGCCTCTTTTAGAAGGGTAGTATTAAATTCACAATTAAATTATTTTCTGAAACACCTAGAGCAATCATCAACATCACCACAAACCACAAGTAATTTAAAATTGTCTTTTTTTTTAGAATAAAATGATTTTTCATACTTGTGGGTTTTTTTCCAAAGATAAATTGGTCTAGCATTTTTAAAAATGAGAAATAACATTGCCTTGACTTATTTCTGTAATGACACCATGGATAGTTAAGATGTTTTTGTATTGAAATCCAACACTAATACTAATGAGAAATTAACCTGAATACAACCAGTTAGCAAACACTACCTTTGTCTTCCTTCTCTGATTTCCACTAACACTGCAGTGATCCCACCTTTGAAAAGACTCTGCCATCAGGTGCTGTAAAAGGGTTCCAGAAGAGTAGAGAAAGAAATCCCAGAGGAGAACTTGGAGAAAGGAAGAGCAGTAAGCTTAGTAGTCATAGCCCAAAATGGAAACATAACAGTTCTGGTCTGCCCAGTAGGTCTTCTAAGGACATAATTAACTTGGAAAAAATTTTTGCTTCCAAAAATTCCAAGTTGCTACTTTTTACAAGTTGCCTCTCATGTGTACTTGGGAAATAGAAATGAATATGAGCAAATTAAAATAATAAATGACATACTATTTTCTACCCCATCTGTCAGATTTAGTTTTTCTCTTTCTTTTTTTCTTTTGCAATTTCCTGTCCTTCACCTTTCTATTATTTCCTTTATTTTTTCCCCTTTACCTGTCATTTGTCTTTTGTCATATTTGCACTCAATTTCTTTTTTTTCAGCTTTGGACAACAATATTACAATAGGTACCCATAGCAGAATCTCTCCAAATGCATCACACAGCTGAAATATAGCTTCAAATTGCTCCAGGAAGTCGGAAAAACCAAATGCTCTGTCTCTTTTTTAGAAGTGAATGTCAGGAGCATATGAGACACGCATCAGCCAAGGTCAACCAAGGACATCAGAGCAGTCTTGGAAATGGGATAGACACCCTACCCATTATTTATCATTAGAAAGCTTTTTTCTGAACTAAAGAAAAAAAAATTAAAAAGCACCTTTTTAACTTCTGATCTCAGAGTCTCATTGACTTATAGGAAAAAATTCCAAATCTACAATGGATCTTTTCATAATCTCCTCATTGCATTCTGTTTTCACCTTCTTTTATTAAATACAAATGTTCTGATGAGGGTTTTAGGATTTTATTTATAGATCAGGCACCAGACATTTCAACACACTTAACTCATTGTTAATGAACAGTATTTATTCAGAAATATTTTTTATGTTATATTACTACAAAATATAATGTATTACTAGAAGGTGTATATCAAAGTCTAGAAAGGACGTATTTGTCTTTTTTCAACAACTCTATTTAAAAAAAGTTCTTATAAGTACATGGGTTCTTAAAAGCCATATATACATACTTACACAGAAGTAAGTTACTATAAATTTCCATAGTTTAATGATAGTTTCTTTATATATTTATTCAGCAATCAGCAAAATAAAATACAGTGAAACAAATGTAAAAATCTTCAATTGGCTAAAAAAAGATAGTCCCATTTTGCATGTAAACGTTCTTTCTTGTTAACACTGTATATTTGTCTCCAGGATTCCCAAACATAAAACATGATATCATGCATTGTGCAGTTTACCCAGAAACACATAGTCAGGGAAAACATTTCATAGTGTGGCAAACAAGTTTTCACTTAAAAAAACACCTCCCCCCGTCTTTTCTTAGTTTGGATTTATGGGCAGACATGGTATAGAATTAAAAGCAGAGGATTACATCTTATCTTTAAAAAAAATGTCCAAGAACCAGAATCACAGCAATACTTGAGTCAAAATATTTATTCTCACTAGCTTTTTTCATGAGTACCAATAATGTAGGTACTCAACATCCCCCAGGGATCATTTAACACCAATAAAAACACATGTTATCCAAACACAAGAGCTAAAAGACAGTCAATTATGTTTAACAGTAAAACTGCAGGCTAATATTCCTAATAGATGATTAGTCAAAGAGCACTAGGTTATTTTGTGACATTTTGCAAAAAGAATGCAAAAAAATCTTTTTTTTCCTTTTTAGATCAATCATTCCCTCTAGTGGAATCAAATTAATGCATAGTTTTAAATTTATATCTCTTTGTGTACAAAACCTCTAGATGCCATAAGAGGCAAATTCCCTTATTTTCTTACTTATTTTCATTAGTAATACTCTGACTTATTCAAATGAATTGAATATCCATTACATATTATCATTTCCTCTCCTTTCTCATCCCCTCCTCCCAGTCCAATGGTGTCTTCTCAACTATTAATCTAATCGTCTTTAGTCATATGAAAAAAGGATACCACCAATATTATTTGTTGACAAGTTTTCATTCTAGAAATCCAGAATTACAAAAATATTTTTACCACTAGTACAAATCTTCAAAAGACAAGGAAGAAACAGGACCAGCTCCAGGTTAAACTAGACCAGGAAAATCTTGGTTAGCACCAGGACTGGAAATAAAAGAGTGGAAATGTCAGAGAAAAGAACCACAATGGTATATGTTTAATTCTTCATTGATCAGCAAACAAAATTTTTTTTAATTTTATAGATTCAGGAAACATGAACAAAATCAACTCAGCTACTGAGAAAGAACAGTACATTTGGAGGAAGAGAACCTCTTTTCTTTCCTCTATATTGTTTCGTTGCTTAAGGGTTTTTGGGGGGTTGTGTGTGGTTTTTTTGGTTTGGTTGTTTAGATTCCTGGTAAGTGGAAATAAGTCACTTGAAGTATTAGATTTTAATTTCACTTTGATCTTTCACAGATATACTGTATAAAACTAAATATTTACACTATAACTTTCTAAACATCTATTTTCATCTGGGTTCGTTTGATCCAAAAGTCACTTCTTGTCACTTCTTGTGAACAGCATAAGGTACCAAAGAACCATCAACTCAGAGCCCTGATGATCTGAAAGACTAATTAATCTGCAACTGCTAATTCAGGTGACTCCTCTAATATCCCACATGATTTATAGTAAGAGAGAAAACATTCCGCTGTCATTGTCAAGTTTGGAAATACCTCTGAGTAGGTCAGGTTTCTTACAAAAAGATTAATATGAACCCAGTAGTCCTCAATATTTCAACGTAAATTTTGAGGTCTGTTTAAAGCATCATTTCCTCTCTATGAATCATAGAATCAACTGGATTGGAAAGGACCTCTGAGATCATCAAGTCCAACCCTTGATCCAACACCGTGCCATGGTTACTAGACCATGGCACTAAGTGCCACATCCAGTGATGGAGAATCCATCACTTCTCTGAGTAGCCCATTCCAATGCCTGATTACCCTCTCTGTAAAGAATTTCTTCCTAATATCCAACCTAAACCTCCCCTGGCACAGCTTAAGACCATCCCCTCTTGTCTTACTGATAGCTGCCTGGGAGAAGAGACCAACCCCCACCTGGCTACAACCTCCTTTCAGGGAGTTGTAGAGAGTGATGAGGTCTCCCCTGAGCCTCCTCTTTTCCAAGCTAAACAACCCCAGCTCCCTTAACCTCTCCTCATAGGACTTGTGCTTGCGTCCCTTTACCAGCCTTGTTGCTCTTCCCTGGACCTGCTCCAGCACCTCAATATCCTTCCTGAACTGAGGGGCCCAGAACTGGACACAGTACTCGAAGTGTGGTCTCACCAGCGTTGAGTACAGGGGAAGAATCACCAGTGGCAGTCTGAAAAATAAAAGCTAGACACAATCCCAGTATGGGGGAACTGGAATAGTTTATTGAACACAAGAACACTATTTTAAAGGCATCTGGGGTTGGACATGTTAATGAAGAGGACGAGCTATGTTAATTAGGGAATTACACAAGTTTTTACTACCGTTGCCCAATGGGTTAAATATTTTCCTTAACTAGGATTACATAGGGGGAAAGCGATTAAAGGGGTTTAGACATGGTCTGATACAATCATCTCAAGAGTCCTTTCTGATTTCTGCTGGAGCCAGGCTTAATCCATAAGGTAGAACTTTAACAGGTCTTGTGAGAAGGGTCCAGCTCCTTCAGATCACGAAGTTTTTGTCAGCCCTTGTTTTCCAAGGTTTGTGATTCAGATTTACTGAGTTTCCTTTTGCTGAGAACTGGTTTTTGTGCTCCCACAATCATCTCCCTGGACCTGTTGGCCATACTGTTCCTGATACAGGCCAGGATGCCATTGACCCTCTTGGCCACCTGGGCACACTACTGGCTCATGTTAAGCCTCCTGTCAATCCAAACTCCCAGGTCCTTTCCTGCCTGGCTGCTCTCCAGTCACTCTGTGCTCAGCCTGTAGCGCTGCATGGGGTTGTTGTGGTCACAGTGCAGGACCTGGTACTTGACCTTGTTGAACCTCATCCCGTTGGAATCAACCCAACTCTCCAGTCTGTCCAGGTCCCTCTGAAGAGCACCCCTGCCTTCCAGCAGATCAATACTCCCCCCCAACCTAGTGTCATCTGCAAATTTGCTGATGGTGGACTCAATCCCCTCATCTACATCATTGATAAAGATATTAAATAGAACTGGGCCCAACACTGATCCCTGGGGGACACCACTAGTGACCGGCCACCAACTGGATGCAGCACCGTTCACCACCACTCTCTGGGCCCGGCCCTCCAACCAGTTCCTAACCCAGCACAGAGTGCCCCTGTCCAAGCCGTGGACTGCAGCTTTTTCAGGAGAATGCTATGGGAGACAGTGTCAAAGGCTTTACTGAAGCCCAGGTAGACGACATCCACAGCCTTCCCCTCATCCACCAGGTGGGTCACCTGATCATAAAAGGAGAACAGGTTGGTCAGGCAGGACCTGCCCTTCCTAAACCCATCCTGGCTGGTTCTGATCCCTTGTCCATCCTGTAGGTGATTGTATTTAGGATGATCTGCTCCATAACCTTGCCAGGCACTGAGGTCAGGCTGACAGGCCTGTAGTTTTCTGGGTCTTCCTTCCGAACCTTTTTGTGGATGGGTGTGACATTCACCAACTTCCAATCATCTGGGACCTCCCCAGTGAGCCAGGACTGTTGGTAAATGATGGAGAGCAGCTTGGCGAGCTCTTCCGCCAGCTCCCTCATCACCCTAGGATGGATCCCATCTAGTCCCATAGACTTGTCGGGATCCAAGTGGCTCAGCAGGTCACAAACTGTTTCCTCCTGGATTACAGGGAGGGCTATTCAACTTCTTGTGTCTGTCTACTGGCTCCAGAGGCCAGTTGTCCTGAGGACAACCTGTCTTACTGTTGAAAACTGAGGTAAGGAAGGTGTTAAATACCTCAGCCTTTTCCTCATCTATGTTCTCGCCCATGTCCAATAAAGAATGGAGGTTTTCTTTGCCCCTCCTTTTGCTATTGCTGTATCTGTAGAAAGACTTTTTGTTATCCTTAACAGAAGTGGCAAGATTGAGTTCAAATTGCGCTTTCATCTCTCTAATTTTCTTTCTACATGACCTAATTACATTTCTAAACTCTTCATGAGTAGCCAGCCCTTTTTTTCATGATCAGTAGGCTCTCTTTTTTACCTTAGTTTCCTTCAAAATCTCCCGTTCAGCCAGACTGGTTGTCTTCCCTGCTGGTTCACCTTTTGGCACACTGGGACAGCCTGCTCCTGTGCGTTCAAGACTTTCTTCCTGAAGCACAAGGAGGGGTCCCTCCTGGACCCCCTTGTTTTCAAGAGTTGTTTCCCAGGGTACACTCTGAACTAGTCTTCTGAATAGGCCAAAATCTGCCCTCCAGAAGTCCAGCGTAGAGGTTTTATTGATGGCCCTCCTTGCATCCCTGAGTATTGAAAACTGTATTATTTCATGGTCACTGTGCCCCAGATGGCCCCTCTCTGTTTGTGAACAGAAGGTTCTTTCTCAAGAAGCATTTGATTTCTCTCTATATATGTATATATCCCCTATATTTGTTCAATTACTCTTTAGAAATAGCCAAGGACATATAATGCATGCAGCCCATCACTAATGGAGACAAGACTGCCTTAAGCTATGATGGTTTATGAACAGGAAGAGCAGTAGCGATTGAATTCATACAGAGGAACCAGGGGAAAGAGACTGTGCAGGGTAGGAAAAAATCACTATGGAAATGCAGAATCATCAAAACATGCATCTGCCTTGATCATGAAGTAGCTCATTTTACAGTCTAAACGTTTTTCTTTCTGACCACAATCACAAAAAACTTTGACTTGTAATTGATTGCAAATACTCACTGCTTTCAGATCATTGAGTGAACATGACACCAACTTGATAGAAGCCAAGAAGCCCTCACTGGAATTTAAGTAGACAAATAGAATGCACTCAAGATTAAGTGCTATGGGCTGCCACTACCCAGGTAGGTATGACAAGAAACTTTCTGAAGAAAGTGTTTCACAGTCACAGCTCTGTCAAAACCACATCTGCTTCCAAGGCAGTAGATTACAGTCCCAGGAACAGACTATTTCATGTCAGATACTTAACTCTGAATTACATTTATCTGACAGCACACCCCAACACACACCCACAAACATGGACCATATCACTAGACAGATGAAATGTAGACTAACATCACAAATCAAAACTCTGCAACAACCATGCTGGTTACCAAACTGAGTTCAAGATGTAAATGCAGTTAGAAAAGCATTTCATTTTTGGGAACCTTTGACCCCAAGGAGGCACCTACAAGTCCAAAGGAACAAGCAATTTTAGGAAGATCTTTCTGACAGATTATGGGTTTGACATTCTTCTGGGTTGTAGAATCATGAAATGGTTTAGGGTTGGAGGGGATCTTAAAGATCATCTAGTTCCAACCCTCCCTGCCATGAGCAGGAACACTTTCCACTACACCAGGTTACTCAGAACCCCATAAAGCCTGACCTTGAACACTTCTAGGGATGGTATATCTACAAATTCTATGGGCAACCTGTTTCAGTGCCTCACCACCCTCACAGTAAATAATTTCTTTTTGATATCCAGTCTAAACCTTCTCTCTTTCAGCTTAAAGCCATTCGCCCCTGTCCTATCATTATAGGTCCTTATAAAAAGTCCCTCTCTATCTTTCTTGTAGGTACTTTTCAGGTACTGGAAGGCTGGTCTAAGGTCTCCCTAGTCATTTGAGGTCTAACTCTTAAATGTATTCCTGACAAACTATTACCTTTTATTTTGATATGGTAACTTCTGAGAAGTACTCAAGGCTCTTGAAACTATAGCAGTTATAAAATTGTTCCTTTCATCATCATCTAAGCCAGTGGGAAAAGGAGTGGGAGGAAGCAGCACATCTGATTTATACACTGGGCTTTTTTGCTCCAGCAAAACCTTTTGTGGAAGTTACAGCATAGAAACATGTCTTCCTAGAGCTTTTATAGCTTTTGTACAAAAACAAATGCACTTTCCACTGGATGTCCAGCACTCTCTAATCCAAAGATAGGGCCTCTGGGGGATCTTTAACAGAACAAGGAAGCAACTCTCAAAAATTAAGTGCTGGCAGTATACAGATCAGGATCCAGATGGTTTGATCTCATTCCTGGACATACTGCCACCTGTTAACCACATTTCTCATCAGAACATGTACATCGCATATTCATAAATACGTGCTGACATATTTAAATGAGGTTGTTTTTCTGTCTAGTTATTTGGCAGTGGGTCCTCCTGTTTTTGTTATCATATGTCAGATAAAGACATTTTCTTATCTGGGGATTCCTGAGGGTTTTTTTAATTTCTCAGCATTTACGTGTGCAATAAAAAAGTTTTCATTTAATTTCTTATCTTTCTTTGCTCTTTATCAGTTTAGAATACAGACAGCCCTAATGAAACTGCACTTGCATCTCCTCACCCAGGAAACAGTTGACCTCACTATGTCACTGCTCAACCAAAACCCCTTATCCAGCATGCAGGAATTCATTATGTAATTGAAACCACATCAATGTCAAGATCACCCTATGCACAATTTACTGATCCACAACCGGATCTCTAATACTGAGGTAAGGCTGAATATGTGGAGTTACCCCTATGCTGCACATGTGAGGCCCTGCACCAGCGAGCTGCCTTGGCCTGGCACCTCCTTACCCAAGGTAAAAGTGAGTCTTCACCATGCAGTTGGTAGCTCAGGCTCTTCCTCCACATCTGCATTTTCTCACATTTCCGAGCTTTTATTGAGATTCTCATCATGTTTAAGGAGGCTAAAAATAACCTCTGGGGTAAAATATATAAGCATCTCAGCTGTATATCAAACAGTATTTAGCATAGTAGCTATAGAAATAAAATTGGAAACATGAACTAAAATTGTTAAAAAACTAGACAAATGCACTTAACATAACTTGAAAATTCATGATGACTGAGTAAATCTCCTGACTAAGAGTCATCATGGTTTTGCTTTGCTTTCTGGTAGAGTACTGGGATAAAGGGTTGGAGGATTGACTTTTCTCTGAATAATATGAATAACACATATATACATGAATAATATGAAAATAACAAATACAAATCTCCAGCTTCACACTTACATTTCTGAAAATACCTCTTTTTTTTTTCCTTTGCTGCGCCATTATGTAACATTAATTAAACAATTAGACTCTTCTGGCCAGAAAAGCTTGTGAGCTACAGTACTAATCAATATCCTTCTCATGTTTTAAACAGCATAGGCAAGGGGACTTCTACATTTTCTAATTATTGTGCCTCTTCTTTTAAAGTATACTTTCATTATAGTCAAAGTATATTATCCTCATACAATTTTCTTCTGTCATCTCTATATCAGAAGTTTTCTGCTCCATCATATTAAATAAAGGCTTTGGAGAAGGTTATATAAAAGATAATGCAAGTATCAAAATTATAGTTTATTTTTCTCAGTGTGGGTTTTAAAGCAATCAGTCTTGCAATAAACAAGAGACTCTCTTGATAGGAACTGTTAGTCTTTGTCAAGCATATTTCCCTAAAAAGAGTTGACTTGATATTAATAGCAATCTGCCGCTCTCCCTATCAATCAGGAATTGCAATCAGCCACAAACACACCCTCTAGTTCTCCTTCAATCAGAGAAACAGTGCAGAAACTCTATTGCGAGTATTTAATAAATTCATAAAGGGAAAAATCCATCAGAAACCGTTGGGACCACACTATGATATCTTTATTTCAACTAGAATTTTTCTTTCTCTGTGAGCAGTTTTATCATTTTATTAGAATTGTCAAGCACTGGAACAGGTTTCCCAGGGAAGTGGCTGAGTCACCATCCCTGAAGGTATTTGAAAAACATGTAGATGTGGCACTGAGGGTCATGGTTTAGTGGTGGACTTGGCAGTGCTGTGTTAATGGTTTCTCTCCATGATCTTAAAAGGTTTCTTCCAACCAAAATGATTCTATCATTTTCTGTGAGAGAGTACTAAGGGCATTAAATCTAGGGTTGAGTGTTTTGGGAAGTTTTAGCTTCAGAGTTATTAAGAAAAAGAGAATCAATGTTCAAACTGTTACCACTTAGCACTAATGAAAATGTATGTCTCTTTTTTCCAAATGCTTTCTGGGAATGGAAAACTAGGTTACCTGTCAGCTCATCCCGAACAACCTCTGCAACACAGCACCAGAGTAGACTCCCCATTTCCCAGCAGTGATGTATCATTAAAAAAACACCATGAATTTTAAACCAGGAAGCTTGTTTTCTTTGAAGAGCTTAAGACATTAGCAAAACAGATTGTTTCTCCCAATGGCGTGTTTAAACAAGCAAGGTACTTTCAAAGTGTTACTGTGCAGAACAGAATTTCACTTGTGCATGTGTTTGTGATGCCAAATACAAGCTTCTGAAATGCCTTGCAGATTATCTTTCATTACAAAGGAAAGACTTTGTTAGGTATTACTATGACTCCAGTACTGGGACCACACGCTTTGAATCCCCTATGGGAAATTTCATAGAGGGATAGAAAAATCACAGCAGGTAGAAAATCATACGACCTTTTTGCAATTTTTTAGAATCATAGAATTGTTTAGGTTGAAAGAGACCCTTAAGACCACTGAGTCCAACAGTTAATCCAGCACTACCATGTTAATCCAGCACTAAACCATGTCCCCAAGTGCCACATCCACATGTCTTTTTAATACTGCTAGGGATGGTGACTCAACCACTTCCCTGGGAAGTCTGTTCCAATGCTTGACAACCCTTTCAGGTTCTTAGAAACCAATTATTTGTTTTAGAAACAACATGAAATAGTTTGGAGTTTAGGATTTTATTTTTATTTTTCCCCAGGAAGATTATCCTAAAGCACTATTGTAAATTCATACTTGATACATCACATCCAAGAATCAGGACAAATACTTGTTTTATTTGGCTGAAATATAAGATACAGTAACCATAACCTTAACTTAAAGTCCCCAGAGACCCTTGAAAAGCTTTCTGTTGTGTCTAACTGGGTAAGTCCATATTAATACTACTTTCACTGAAAAATTCTTTTAACAATCAGGAATATGTACATACTATATGAAAGAAATAAAAGCGTTTTAAAGACAATGTAACAGAAAATTTTTAGATTAAAAACTGTAGGGTAGTAATCCTACTTTTAAAATATGGTTACTTGTAGCACATTTTTGTCCTCTAGTTGTTGCCTAGTGGATCCACTTCCCTACAAAAAAAGCATCTAATAGCTGAGATGTTACAACTATGGTGCTATCAGAGGATGTTATTCTTGAGTAAATTTATTTTATAAGTAACATCAGAATAGGAAGGCAGTTTACTATTCAGAGTAAAAGAAATATGTCCTTTGGTGACCTTGGAAGCAAGAGTAGAAAGAGTCCCTAACTCTGACACTGTCAAAAACTGAGTTTGTATAAACCATAGAAGACTAGTTCTCCAGAAGAAATGTGGAAGACGAGTTACAAATATATATATATATGCATACATATAGATGTGTGTGTATCTAAATATAAAAAAATGGCCAAATATTTATACTACTATGAGTACTGTAATATAAACTTTCTCTTGTTTAATATCAGAAGGTATGTATTAAGTGTCCATTCTTCCTATACTTGATACTTCCTAAAAGCTACCAATGATCTTCCTACGTGTTACAATGCTTTTTTCCAAGTACTAGTTAAATAAATCTTCTAGAAAAGTTTTGGTGTTTAAGATTTTTACTACTTTTGAGAGAAAATATACAAATTTATCACAGAATTACAGTTACAGAATTGAAATACACTTACAAGAGCAAGAACTAAAAGCCAGGAAAGGAATTTTCATTTGAACCATTAGACCCAAGTAGATAACATTCACCTTTTAACATCAAACATCAAATCTTAAAAATATCAGACTAATACTGCTTTGATACCATATTAACTAACTGATTTTCTAACTTACTGTTATATTTAGCAAGAAATGTAAGTCTCACACTTCAGGTATCAATACAAAATTATTCTAGTCTATCTATTGTTCAGAACATATACCATAGCCTGTATTATATAGATTCTTCTGTGTTACATACTAATCACATAAACTTAGTCTTCAATGAAGTTGTTCTGGTATGTGATGAGCATATTATTTTGAAAACACCATATAAAATGCAGTAATCTAAAAGATTATTTTACAGGAGTCATACAGAATGACTTATTCTACATAACAGGTCTACTGTTTTAGGAAGATATTAAGCTACCTTTCACCACAATTTGCCTTTCATGGGCATTTTTCATCTCCTCAGCAACTAAGAAGAAAATGTCTCTCTCTCTCTGTCTTTGCTTTCCTTCACTCAGTGTGTTACAGAAATCATATATACTAACAACCATATGTATTTAAATATTCAATATTGTTTTACTTTATTTTGAGACACAACATCTCAGGTTCTGTAGTACCACTAGGAATGCGTCCTAGGCCTAAACTGGGAAAGTACCTGTAACCTTCCAAATTGTCACTGAAATGCTCCATCTTGATGACAGAAAAAGTCAACGATGTCACTTAACAAGCTTGTAATACTCCACTGCAAGAAAGTTTTATTCTTAGGCTGTTACAGTTTTGTTCTGAGGCAGCTAATGCCAGTTTGTGCGATCAACTACTAGAGACATATCAAGGTGATTGTATCATATTCAGCAATGCTTGAACCCAGAGGAATATTTTTTATTTCTTTTACCTATATGTTCCTGAGCCTCATTTTGAAAATTGTCATACTCCACTAGTTTAAAAAGTAGTCCATTTATTCAAAAGTTATCATTTTCTGTAAATGATTACCATAATAAATGTGGTGCTCTTGAAGAACAGCATTATCAAAAGACACAGATGCAAAATAAAACATAGTGATTGAAGTAAGAATCAAAGCTAATGAAGTCCAGTAAAATAGGATCAACATTTAATTAAATTGTATTTCTCATTCTGGAAGGGAATGATAAATAGCATTATTGTATTTTACAATGCTTTAAATCATGACCTGTTCACAAATTTATATTGTTAGAAAGCACATCTAGACATGGTTGCGATAAATTTCTACCTATTACCCTTTTAATTAGGGTTTTCTGCTCTGCTTTTCCTAACAGCTTTGGCAAGAGTAATTTGCTATAATGAAAATCAAACATATGCATAAAAATGCAATTAGAAATTCACTGTGTTTGTGGGAATAGAGTCTTCACATTTAATAATACCGGAACTGAATCTGACTTACTGTTTGTAATTTCTGTTAAAGGGATCAAACAAGTAGTCTGCTGGAAAAGTTACCAAACAGTCAAGCTGGAAGTTAATGACTATTTTTCTGTGGAGTTAGTAAAGACTCACAGAATCACAGAATATGCTGAGTTGGAAGGGACCCACAACGGTCATTGAAGTCCAGCTCCTGGCCCTGCACAGGACCACCCTCAAGAGTCATGCCATGTGCTGAAGAGTATCATCCAAATGCTTCTTGAATTCTGTCAGGCTTGGTGCTGTGACCACTTCCTCGGGGAGCCTGTTCCAGTGCCCAACCACACTCTGGGTGAAGAACGTTTTTCTAATATCCAACCTAAACCTCCCCTGACACAACTTCAGGCCGTTCCCTTGGGTCCTAGAGTTAGTCTAAAACAGCCTGTATTTTTAACATTGCATCAAAAGTAAAAAGAAATTTAAAACAATGTAAATTAAACATTGAGTTTCTATTAAATCCATACCTTTCATGACTTTACAAAAACATGTATTTTGTTCTATATGTAATATTTTTATACAGGAATTTTAAAACTGTCTCCTGTGTTTTTTGTTTGCTTTTTTTCCTATGTGTGAATGGATTTGGGTTTTTTTGGTTGGTGGGTTTTTGATTGGTTGGGGTTTTTTGTCCAGTTGGGATTTTTTGTCCTTCCAGAACCCCAGAGAAATCTCAGAATGGTATAAACAAGTCTGCCTCATCCTCATGCTACATCCTCATTCACTCAGACTACCGATCTCAAGCTGAACCTTTGGACATGCAAAACAGAATATCACCTTGCAGATGCAGATTGAGTCTCAAACTAAATCAAGAGTCAAGCAACACTTTCCAGGTTGTAAACACCAGGAGTATTTGAAGAAAAAAAATCCTGGAAAAGAAACAAACTTTGATTCCTCCTGGAAAGAAAGAAACTTTGATTCTTTGCCTTGAAGCCTGAGGCTTTTCAGATGAATGTTCAGAGGACTATTCTAGAACAAATCATGTTTTCTAAGAGAACTCAATGAATTAAAATCTCTTGGGTAAAAAGAAACCAGATTTTAAGATAAAAGATAGGGTTTTTTCTGTGGTAAACTGTCCAGAATAGTTGTGTGTAAGTTGTTGGGCTTTGCTGCATAGTTCATGTGTACCCCTCTGTATGTACTTACCATTGTGCTTACTTCAGTCAACAATAAGAAAAAGATCACTTCAGGCTGATTCTTGTAGTCTTTGTTGGCCTACAACAGAAGGGCTCCACCATGCAATATTATTCTCCAAAGCCATCCCAGCCAGCTTGCCAGAATTTCTCCTTTAAAAGAAGAAATTGCAAAAGCAAATATATCAGTCATTTTCTACCAGATATTTTAAGCCCCAAACAAACAAGACGAATACCCATATGGTGACTTGGAATTTAAAAAGTGACTGACAATCCAGTGTCACTTGATTGTGATGCTAGCCTAACATTGAGAAAGCGTGAACCCAGTTTAAGCATTTGAGAATAGTGTACGAATATTTACTTTGCACAGAAAGTGGTGAGGACAAAAATGAGAAGGGTGCTGTTCCCTCTGAAACAGAGTAGTTGACTGTAATGAGGTTATTTGGAATGAAATTACATGAAACTTCAGATGTCTCCACCATACAAAACCCCCTGCATTTTTATGTCAACATGCTAGCACCTCATGCATACATCATCTTTTCCAATGTATATCTTCTATCATCAATAAAATATCAAATACATTTATAAGCATAAAAACTTGGAAAGTTTCCCCTTATGAATATGTGATTTTTTACGAATATTTATGAATATTTTATGAATATGTGTGTGTGTGTGTGTGCGCACATGAATAGTGTGCAACCTTAATTCTTATTTCCTTTCCTTTTTCTTTATGGGAAATGTTACACTTTCAATGATAACTAGAACATGAGAGTTTTGTTGCATTTAAAAAAGCAGGTGTACTCTTTAGCTGAGTTTCACGCTAAAAAAACCTTCATCTTTTCACTCTGGGGCAGCTGGCTATAAACACAGCAGTATGTTTCTGCCGAAAAGCTCATATTTCCTAGCCAAGTTTCTTCTGACTGTGAAAGATAGGAGCAGCAGCTCTGTTCTAGCAGCTCAAACCACACACCTTTTAATGAGCAGAGCTTGGTGCTGAAAACATATAGGTCTCTACCAAATCATTAGGAACAGGTTGTTAGATGCAGAAAATTATTCATTTTCCTAACAGACAGTCATGCTGCTGTTACATATGGTTTTACATCATCCAAATATTTACGTTGCTGTGTGACTGTTTAGACGATACACAGAATTCACCAAAAGATGAAAAAGGTCCATAGAAAATTTTAGAGTTTCTGAGTCTTTCAGTTTCGAGATTGTGAAATTTTTCAGACAGTCAATGGAACAATGTTATGGCCTACCCAACAGTAATGCTCAGATAAGTAACAGCTTGACTACATCTCCCCATGTCTTGTTTGACAGTTATGGTATGTCCTGGTCAAACTAGCAAAATGCAGGTAATTGTCACAGGGAAAGCTTTCTCAAAAGCTATGAGATGTATCTGCCCCTGTTTAATAGTTTAATTGCATGACAAAGAAATAAAGACATGAAGATGAACAATTTATACAAGCTAATAGCATGTTTGAAGATACTAACATTACTTGGGTTTAGTTATGGCAAAACCCAAAAAAATTTGCTTGGGATGACGAAAAGGCCATGAGTTGCTTATAACAGCCACCTAGATTGGAAAGCAATAAATGGTGGAAACAACAGCCCCTGGGGAATGCAGATGTCCAAAAAGAAGCAGAAGGCTGAGCCAGATCCACTGTGCATAAAAGGCTGGCCACTAGACAGGAGTCAGACTCATCAACCAGCTGGAACAAGTGTCTGCTTTCGCCAAGTCCATGGTGCTGGTTACTGCTACCACCGTGCTGAAGTCATTTAATGGTCTATATTGGTTTTTGTGTTGGTGCGTGTAGAACAGAGACCATTATATACATGACAGAACCATCCCACTTTTTCTAAATTACTACATTTTAGGTTACTGAGTGGTGTGGTTCTGCTCTTTTGTCTATCTCAGCCCTAAATTCTCCTATGACTAAATCAGACCTTGAAGTCTCTCTCTCCCTTTCTTTATAGTATTGGACAATTTACACCTTGATTCAGCATAAACTATTAAAAATTATAATATTGATAGTAATTAAATGTTTCATGTCTGTGCTCTATTAAGATATTGTTCCAGACCTCTATGTTCAAAGCTCAAGGTTCACCCTCATCCTCAGACCAAATTATAATATATATAAAATGATATAACACTGTAGACTAGACAAATTTGCAAACAGAGAATATGCATTGTATAATTATAAGGTGAAATGGATTTAAAGGTATGTAAAACAGAGTGGGGAAAATCAATTTTAATAATACATATACTTTTCTTATTAGTTTGTTATTTATAATTTATAAGGGTTAATTATTCTTCTATTGCCTCTGATAAGGCTACATATAGACCCTGAAATGAAAAAGTAAAAAGTGAAGACCAACTTCTCTATAAAGCTATTTGATTTTTCCAGACTTTCCAGGTTGTATATATGCAGAATAATTGCATGGTATCTTTATTTGCTCATTTGTTTGGTTTTCTGTTTAACAAATGAAACAAACAACCCCCTACCCCTCAAGGCCCCCAAAACCAACCAACCAACCAACCAAAAAAAAAAATCCAAAAACAAGAACTCCAAAAGACAGTTACGCTATATTCAACACGGCAAAACTCCTAAAGGACAAAGATTTTGTTCAATCCACAACACTGAAGACATAAGAGTGAATTAAAAAACTATTAAAGTTCTTCTTTTTAAATATGACTTTCTCTGGAGAAATATGGAGGTACAATAAAACTAATTGAGAAGACCAGATAGCATAATGAAATTATTTCTTTCTGCTTCCAAAACTACACTAATGTTATTAATCTCTGGTTAGTCTGCAGTTAACAGTCCTTTATGATCCATCTCAGCAATTTATGATGTGCAAAGTTTCCAAGCTAAAGTGTATCAATATAAATTAAAAGTTCAGAGCTGGTGAAGTCTAAATATTTCCAAATGCAGCAAAATACATATTTTATGTGTGATTTTCATGAGTATGTGGGATTAGAAGGCCTACTATATCCCAAACTTCTTTGGAATAAACCATGTCATGGTTTTAGACAACTGTGCTTTTTAAGTATGTCTCAGCACACAGATGGTGTGGTTGAGTAATCTCAGCCCTCATACTCCCCCCTTTGAAATCTCATTTCAGAATGATTAAAATATATTTTTCAGGAACTGGAAAATTTCATAGATTCATAGAATGGTTGAAAGGCTGCTTCAAAGATCATGTAGTCCAACCCCCTGTCATGGCCAGGGACACCCTCCACTAGACCAGGTTGCTCAAAGCCACACCCAACCTGTGCTTGAGTACATCCAGGGAGTACATCCACAGCTTCCTTGGGCAATCTTTTCAACTGTCTCACCACCTTCATCACAAAGAACTTCCATTTGTTCAGTGTAAATCTACTCTTTTAATTTAAAACCATTGGCCCTTGTTCTGTCACTACATGTCCTTGTAAAAAGTCTTTCTCCATCTTGTTTATAAGCCCACTTTATATATTGGAAGGCCACAATAAGGTCTCCCTGGAGTCTTTTTTTTCTACGCCTTTATGCAGTGACTTCTCAGAAGCAGACATCCATAACCATTCACACTTTGTTTAGCAATAGTAACACCAGGTCACACTCAAGCTCAGAGCTCCACTGTGTAAACACATGGTAACAGGTAGTTGACTATGTAGAGAAGAGGTTGTCAAAGTAAACAACAGCAGTGTGTGCACCTGTTTATGTTCAGGGTTACAGTGCAACTGAGTCAAGAATTTAATCAGTTCCCAAACTTCTGACTCTCAAGCAAGATCTTTAAATATTGCAAAATTACACTTTCTTGTGTCTATGCAGCCATTTGACAATTAGAGTAAGAACAAAACAGCTTCTTCTGACATTTTTAAAGTTCACCTTCTTTATCCTAGACAATTGAGAAAAGTAGTAACTCAACCCGTTATAGGTATGTTGTGCCATTCATATCACATTTACACTATACTTTACAGCAAGTAGTATTCTGTTGTTCTGCTATTCTAAAAAGAAAAAAAAAACAACACAAAACTGAAATATCTTAAATATTTCTTCTGATATATTCAACAAAGAGGTGCAATTCCTACTGAAAATATACACTCAGATTTGCATATAGATGTTTCAACTCCCTTTCCTCCTGGCACCACATGCTATGCCTGCACAATATTGAACTTTAACAGTAATATGCCAAAGCATTTCATTCCCTGGTAATTCCTTTGCAATAGCGAGATTTGTCAACTTACTTCTTTGGCATAAATCTCTGGCATTAACATTTGTTATAACAAAAGAAGTAGCAAGAAAGGAGCCAGTCTGAGCCTCTAAAAATCATACATTTCAAATACACAGTGCACTTATTTCTTACTCTTTAGAACTGACATAATGTGTAGGACCTGAAGGATGTGTTTGTAAATGACATTCTCTGAAAGTTGAATTTGTTATCAAAGTTATTTATGAACTTGCCACAGCAGAACAGCTCTTGTAGTAACATGAACTGTATTCTCAGTCAAAAAAATGTCACTGATACAGTTCTCCACAAGAAGCCTCTCAAATATAAATGCATTTGTCAGCATGGGGGACAGGAAAGAAAGAACATGACAAACGGGAGTTTTCAGTTACCGCAGCCCTCAAGAAAATCCTGGAACATAGAAGGGTTTTTACACACACAGTCAACAAGAAGAAACAAGACATAAGCATTCAAATTCCACCAAGATATTGCATGTCTAACTGCAATAGAGTAATTCTAAAATAAAAGATATATAGAAAACATAAATTTAGTATCAGAAGAAGTAGATATAACTAACATCATGTATTAGTATTCATGCCAAAGCCTGTAGAAACGTTTAGGTAAGAATTCATTAGCAATTTAAATCAGGTGTGACAAAGGTTATTGCATTAGACTATCATCTTCTCATAATCCATGGATTTGCTTTGAACTGTTATGCAGTTCAGTTTAATGGGGTCCCATCCCACTTGTTCCTTTATAAAAATACTTTCAAAGTCATCACAATTATGTACTGTAAATATTATGTAATTTTGCTTAGTTCAGGGGAAGAGAAAAAGAAAATATTCCAAAGTGCATCCTAAATAACATTTATCTCCAATAAATTCAGAAGCAACTTACTTACTGATCTTCACTAGAAAAATTAGCATAAGCACTGTGCTACATGTATTAAAACTACATTATGACAACTGTGGCTAGTTACTGCTTGCTTTTTTTTGTGGGGTAGCACCATAAGAACTGTCAGAAATCTAATTAATCACTGACACAGGATTAAACCTTGCCTCCTTCTAGCTTTCAGTCTTGACTTTAATCCCTGCAAGCCAATCCAATTCTATTGTTATAATGACAGCTGATTGAGCAGCTCGAATAACTATTCAGGGGAAAGAAATTATGGAGATTCTGTCTCCCAAATTTTGTTTTATTAGCATGGTTTGATTTGCAAAGGCTTGTGGTTTCCTAGTTTTGACTCTCAGCTTACAAAGTCCAAAGATTAAACAAGAGTAGAGTAACCCAAGAAAGAAGGAAAGTTGATATATTTGCTATCAGAGGGGCCATTAGGAAGCTATTTACTTAGCACCAGTAAAAGTAGGAAAGTACTGAACTCCATTTTCTTAAAATGTGTCAGAGATTATCCTAGCATTCAGCTAGAATTGGAAGTATAGTATTGGTTAAAGTATAACAAATAAGTTTTTGTGTTGTATTATGACAACTGGGAGTTAATTTCAAATTTTTTTTTCAATTGTAACATAGCACATAGGCAGACATAATGCTGTATCTGAGATTGTCAGCTAAAACAAACTTAAGTTGCTAAAAAGAGTAGATAACATGGAAAACAACTCTGTATCGGCATGGACAGGCAAGTGCAATCTAGTTGACTCATTTCTGTTTATGAGTTTGCAGGGACAATATACAGGCTTAGATAAAACCTTTTTTCCATTCCGTGCTCATGTGTAAAATTCAAATTGTGATTCCTAAAGTTCGTGTAACATCCTTGTGCACAGAGAAGGAAAACCAGTAAGCAGAAATTCTGGGGTTTATGTTCAGGTATTTCTTCAGATTAAACCAACTTTTTCACAATGTGAATGTCACAGCTATACTCCTTTTCAAATAATCTCTTGCCAGGAGATATTCCTATCCACCCTTGCTTACATTCAAAAAAAAAATTCCGATTTTTTCCTCACAGTGTTTCTTCCTTTTTTTCCTCCCCTCTTTGCTATTATTGTATTGATTTACTGAGAACTTGATGGAATTTCTGTATCTATCTACTCTTTACTTAACAAACTATTAGATCCTTCACCAACTTTTTCATTTTCTGTTAGATGTCAGGTAGTATATCTCTGGCAGCTCACATTTTTACTTTCATTGAATACCTGCTTGAATGTAATCATAGCCTTTTACAACAAAGATTTCCCAGAATCTATTTGGCCAGAAGTGCTTTATTGAAGAAATAATATTTTCATCATGTGATTTTTATATTCTTTGGACAAATCTAATAAGATAACTAATACAACCCACTTCCCCACATCAATAGCAGTTTCCTAAATGTCCATTTCTGGATGACAGTCTGCAGAACTACCCAGAGTGAGTTTCCTCACCTGCTAAAGAATATTCCTCTGCTAACAACACCTGCAGGAATCTCAAAGTAGGGATCAGGCCTGTGGAAGAAGCACGCTTTACCCTGCCCTCCCAGAGTTATGTATGGGAGACCATGCCTGCAGGACAGATGATAGGTCCTCTATCAGCTTCACAGTAGTTGTCTTGAACAGTGTTCCTGGCAGACTGTATGACCCATTCAATGGCTTCCAATCTCCTAGGCTCATTTAGAGACCAAAACTGTACGTTTCTTGCTCTAAAAATATCTTCACATTAGATTTTTTATTACCAATATTACTCTATCTTGGCTTATGCTATTCATCAGGAATTAATACAATCTGTGAATCAAAAGGTCATAAGAAATCATTTTATTACACTGTACAGACTATTCCATCTAAAGTCAGTTCTGCATACATATTGCCTATTATTTCATATAGACTAGGGAGAGAGAGTGTAAAGATTTTGTGCCTCTTATGAGCTTTGATTCTTTTAAGATTTCAGTGTTGTCTCGAGAGGAGAAAAAAAAAGGCAATTTTAAACATTATCTTCTGATAAAACCTCTATAAGATAGGCAAATAAAAGCGGGACTTTTCAATGGCTTCTCCACAAGATAAGATATATATATCTGAAAAGACATGCATACAGTACATTCATTGCACAGCTATGCTACATAAAATTCAAATTCAAAGGTGTGACGTCCCACACTTAAGGAGAAGGCATATTACTCCACAAATGCTCAGAATAATGTGAACTCACATTGGGTGTTAGGTCGTTTGGCTGCATACTAGTAAAAAAAGTTATAGCAAATCTCAGTACCTTCCACCTACCACAAAACAAGCTTTATTAGCTGATTCAAAATGCTATGCAAATACATTAATATTCCTTTTAATATCATCCTGAACTGAATATCCATTGAGATAAATGGACAAAATAATTTTACATAATAAGAATTATTAAAACTTTTTATACCTCATTATTTTCCCCTATCATTAAACATTTTTTAGGATTTATATTGCAACACAGGTATGAAAAGTGTATTCCTCTAAAATATTGAATTCAAATATACTGTTTCTGAGAAACGTCTGTTTTTGAAATAGCCTCAAATAAAATAATAATCGTTCTGAAACCCAATTATATTGATTCAGCTCTTGTGCTGATGTGGACCACACAGAATACCACTTAATTTTATCCCATTCTCTTTCTTCCAGAAGCTGGTGCATCCTTACCAAAATGTAACAACCTGCAGTATCACAAGGAATGTGATGTGATCGCAGAGAACTTTAACAGAAAGGCAGTATGAATCATAGACCCTGGGAAACACTGACAGCTTTCAAAATGAGAGATGCATGTCTTAGAGACAATGATCGAATTTTTCATGGAAACTTGTTTCCTCTTTAATGCTTACTTTATGATTCACTATTTGCCATTTGCTCTTTGATCTACCCAGTACTATATTTATGCTTTTTACCAGTATATAAAACTTAGAGGCATAAGAATATGGGCTGTAATTTGAAAAATCAAACACCCATTAATAGAGGCATCTTCATTTGTACATTTAACCAATCAATGAATGTGGGGTAGGATAATTCCTAATAAAAAAATAGTTAGCAGTATGTTGATTTCACATTCTTTCCGTTTCTGCTATTCTTGATCATTGCAGAGCATCCCTTTCCTCACAATAAGCCACTCCTCATGCAGCCTGTCCATGAGCAACAAGCACTTATCCGAGCAGAAGTTCCTACTGATCCAAAGGGACCTGAGTAATTCTAAATTACTTCTATCTAAGTAAGGATTGTATAACACTGAACCTGATATTTTTCCATGCTCCAGGAAGAAAGCCCTCATGGAGAGGGATAAGCAGGTCCATCCCCACCTCGCACTCCAGGCACCAGCTGCCATTTGCCCACATACAAGCACAGGGAACACTCCCTGGGCCACTCCACAAAGGCCCACTGTTCCTTGCACAAAGGCAATAAGAACAAACTCGCTGAGCAACAGAAGACAGTCATTTACAGTCAGTAATTGGTATTAAGGAGTTACATGCCAGTTAAAACATGTGGAGCCAGCAGGGCACAGCATCGCCCTTGGTGGGACTAGAGGCCTGGGTTTCAGCTGGTCAGCTGTCAGCCAGGTGGCTGGGGCTGAAGTACCACCTCCCCACAGCACAGTTCCGATTCCCCCTCTGCCATCCACACCTGCCTGCATTCTAGTTTTTCCCTCTCAACTGCCCAAGTGACTGCCAACATTCTCCTTGGCCATCTCCCCTTAACCTGAGAGGTTGGTGTACTGTTGGCCTAGCTCAGCTCTTGAAGGACGAAGGTCTTCTTCCACCTCTGCCATGGTCCCAGAGAACTGCTGGCAGCTGAGGGTACACACAGGGTGATACAGCCAGGGCCTCACATGCCAAAAACCATAACACACCAAGCACATGTCTTTTTCCATCCCTAATTTTTATTAGTTTGATCCTTAAATGGTGACAGCAACATGTTCTCCCTTCCTCCCTGAACACATGCACTCTCCTACCATATGCAGAGGAAATTAGATGAAGGACTTTTATTTCCCCCTCCCCATTGCATGTCAAAGACTTATCCAGTGAATTTCAGACAATCAGGTTTTCAAGTATTACCATATTAAAGTACTAGACTTGTGTGAGGCCTATAATAAATTCCTTCCAGTCTTCTACTAAGTACATGCAGGAAAAAAGAATATCTGTATTACAGCCATAGAGAATGTGTATTAATTTTCATTTAAAAGCAAAACAGTTAAGGTCTGTTTCAACCAATCTGAGGCAAATTCTGACTGGGTATGTTTATATGAACTCATTTGAATAGATACTCAACTTCAAAGTGACGTGGTGAAAGATGAACATTCACAGTTGAGTTTCCATGATTACTCCAAGAGAGGTCCATTCTCCAGTCCTTGAAAAAAAGAATTCCACTAAATGTAATTGTCTTGATGCAGGCTTCACCTACAGTTATATTAATGGACATATTTATTAACATTACAGTAACTCATAAAATAAGAGTTCTCAGCACCCTGAGACTGCAATAAAAACAACGCAGGAGAGTGCACGCACACAAACATTGTGCGTGTCTGATTGAGACAGCTAGGGTGCTTTCACAGTGTGCACAAGCACAATCAAAAGGATTTTTCCATTTTTCATGATTTTGTTTGGCAGGAAGCTCTCTTTTAGTCCTAAGACACTGGTTTTAGCTTTACTAACATGACTGTATTTGAAGATGTCAGCAACATACAAAATAAATATGTGAAAAAGTTCACCATAAACCCCTTTTCTTCTTATCTTTTCACGCAATGGTGAATTTGAGCACATTGATAGTATGCCAATCAGAGGAAGAGTCTAGATGTTTTATGATATTTAATACTTTTTACTTATTTTATGCTCAATAATGTTATGAAGTTGCTAGATATTGATCCCTGAAGACATTGTAATGCATCGTTGATTAAAAAAGTCTGAAGGGAAAGTCAGTATTTACTACCAATAAGACCAGAATAAAAATTAGTAACATTTTTATTTCTTATGTTTAGTAAATCTAATGTCTTGTTTTATTGTCCTAAATTACCTTAATTCAGTCCATTGCAAATATTCACTATGAAAAATATTGCATTTTCTTTTTTAAACTGCAAGCTTCATGACAGTTTGTTTAGGACTACACTGGTGCTAGATTTAAAGTTCTTGTTTCAAAGCTCTATAGTTAAAAAAATAAACTTTTGTCTTCCCCTATTTCCCAGTTAGACTTGAGATATTTTTCCTGCATCTTATCTGTAATCACAGAATGATGAACTATCATTAAAAAAAAATCACGTTGAGAGACTTACTCAGCATGTAAATTTTCAATCTGAACACTTGAGGCTTGGCAGCGTCACAAGCACATTTGAAATCAGAGATGAAATTAAGCATTTTCCTGATATAGAGAAATTACTTATCTTTTAAATAAGGTCATTCATATTTTAAACACTACACACTTTTAGCCCTGGTCATTATTTCACTGTGATAGCCAAGAAAATAAAACTTTCTTCTGGTGATATTTCAGAAAATAGAAGGAATTAGTTGCATCAAGATCAAGTATAAAGAAATTTACTGCAAAAATATCTGGTAGTCCATGTTAAAAATGCATAGTAGCCTTACCACAGCTGAAGAGAAATTTTCCAGTTTTTGCATATAATGCCTTTTGTAGACAGGGGTCTTTCTTACACAAGGTGTATACAAGTGGAGGAGAAGTGATTCAAGGTCTATATAGTCTGTTACTACTCACCTCTTTCCAGTCACCGTGAACTCACTTGATACTATCAAATACATTTAAAAATATGGAAGAAAATTAAAAGGCTATTATTTTCCATGGAAATTTGCAGCTGAATAAAGGACGTGGAGATTAGGAGAAACTCAGCCTTTATACAATGATTTTGACAGCTGTAAACCAGTTAATTAGGAAGTGTACAGCACACCAGCCAGCAAGTTGCCTTGTATGAAGGGATATCAAGGCCTGTCTTCTCTCTTGCGCAACAAAGGAGCAGGAGGTTAGGATATTATTTGGGAAGTTCTGAACATGAGAGACAAGAAGCCAAAATCCACTTATTTTACTTCTCACAAAAGAACCTAACTTCGCCAAATCACACAGAAAGATGAACAACACAGCAACCACTTGCAGTACAATTTTATCACTTTGTATTTATACCTCTATCTCATTCACATAAACAACATATTGTATGACACAAAGACTCTGAGTTAGTCAGAATTATCTCCCCTTCCCTTCCTTACACATTTTATTAAAGGCAGTTCATCTGAATGAGAGTCTTAAAAACTCGATGACTCCAAACAATCTTGAGAGACAGCTTTCCAGAGATACTCTTTATTTATTTGAAATAAGTATGTTTGTGTGGTACTTCAGGTCATCAGAAAATCATGAGAAAATCAGTTTTCTGTGTACAAAAGTTGCCATAAATAATGCTGAATTCTCTTACCATTCTATCTTGCAGAATAGGGATTGAAAAGTAATAAAGACTTTTTAGAGAGGGGCATCAGTGCAGGATTTATGGGGAGAAGAATTGTGCAGGAAAAAAGCAGAAGAATGGGAGATTCAAAATGCTTCTGTAAGCATAAAATAATTTAGTGTTGTATTCTAAAGAGTCCGCAGCAACTTCAGTGACTGAACAATTCAAACAGACAGAAAGGCCTCTGGATAGCTGTCAAAAGTTCACACAACAACACAGGATCACAGCCTATATGGTTTGTTAAGTCAGCACGTGATCAGTCTGTAATACATTCTTGTATGTCCAAGCAACCCTTACTGGCCTATCTTTCCAGGTGTAATCGTGAAATTCTTGGCTGAGATATACATTCCATAGTCTTAGACAACAGCATTCTCTGATCTTAGGGTTTCTTCATTTCAAGTTAGTTCTTAATTTCCTGTCTTAAAACCATTAGGTTGTCATTCAGCTGTCACGACTCTGGGGATATTTGTTGGGCTCAACAAAGCAAAAACAACAAACGTATTTAGGCCACTGACATCCTTTTTCCTGCCTTCCATGCAAAACATACCTCTGGAGATGTACATACTGCAGTAAGTACCTGAAAAGATAATAAAACAGCTTCTTTGTTTCCAAACTGAACCATCAATGTTCTTTTGAGGGAGATGTCAAAAAGTCAGTGCACAGATCAACAACATTAAGAAACCACAAAGAATATGTATCTGGATAATCTGCAAGAACAATATCACTGTAGCCTTTTCAGTTAGAGCCTATGACTTCCAGTTGCATGAGTTTAAGGGCTACTTGCTATAGAAATGTAACTACAGATATTGACAGAGTTATGCAAGTCATAAATTTTAAACAGATGGCAGCTTAGAAAGAGGTATTTACTAAAAATAAGTAGCAACCTCTTCTACAACTTCCCTTCACAATATCGAACCAAATATTGTTCAAGATCTTAGATCATGCAGAACAAAATATAGTTTTTTCATCAATCAGGATCTTACATTAAGGCAAAGAAATAGCTTATGCCATTACACCTGCAATACCTAAATGATAACTGAACAAGATATGGTAATATATTTGCATTTCACATAAATCTTTTGTAATTTATTTATAATATATAAAGAAATTCCCATAAATTTAGTTTTAAACAAAGAGCATTGATTTAATCTCATCTTTAGAGGAGCAGTGAACACTGATAACACATCACTCATAGCCCTCACTTTAAAACTTCAGTGCTAAAAATCAACCAACCAACCAACAACCTACTACCCAGCATCTACGTACCACAAAAGCATAGGTTTCAAGAACTGACTTCTTCCCTTCCTTAAAGAGCTGACAAAACACAGCTCAGACAATATGAGCCTCATCTGTGTAGTGTATTATCGCCTTCAGCGTTTGCAAATCTGTGTGTGGCTGAGTGTGTGATGTGTCCCTTGCTGAGTGGGAGTCCTAGGGAGTTTTCAATAACTTCACCTAATTTTTTCACATTCTTTATCTAGAAGCAGTGTAGAAGTGCGGTACGTTTATGTCTGACAATTTAGTACCATATTGAAGAACCTACATGTGTCAATTCCCCAACATACTAAAATGAATCACCCTTACATATGTGCAAATATTCTGTAATACTAAATTACTTACATAAAGAAAGCCTCATCCTGCTATAAAGACTACTTAAAACTGTCTTATAGCATAACTGTACTTTATCCTCTTTTTACTCTAACGTTCACTTTACAGGTAGCATGGAAAAGGTATTTTTCAAGTATATTACAGTGGAAGAGAAGCTGTTTAATAAATTGGCAAACTCCCCTTTTTTGAATGTATATGTTCATTTTATTATACTTTGCCTACATACTATCAAATAAATAAAACAGAAGTTACAAAGAGTAGTACAGATTTTATTGAAGAAGCAGTCTATAGTGCGCTAGATTTATAGTTCTGGTTGAAAACACCAGACCTTACACTTGACTAAAAAACAAAAAAAACAAGCATACTTTCCTGTGAATTGGTGAAAGTAATCTCATACTTATCTCTTGTGCAACTTTTGTGTATGAGAAGAAAAAAAAAAGATTGAAATAGCACTTGGCCAAAAGAATTATAAAATCTCCTAAAATAAAAAACTTCCTGAAAGAAACAAGCAATAATAAAGAATTTTCAGAGACTTACTACATAACATTGAGGAAAAGTTTTATTTCTATTCGGCTTAAAGACCTTTTTTTATTTATTTTAAAGATCAGTTAAATGCTCTTAGAAATCGGTCAGCAAAATTAAAATTTATTTTTATTTCTTTTAGAGTCCAAACAGGGATTTGGAAGCAATATGCCATGAACTGCCTTTGGATACATCTCTTTCAAACTGGAGATATATTGCTTCTTTCCACACCTGTAACCTCACCTGTCCCCGCTCACACAAAAGAAATACATTTCCTTCAGCTATCTAATTAAGATAAATATTTGAACAGTGGTGTTTTCAGAAGAGTAAAAGAATGTTATAGGAATGACTGTGGAGAATGATGAAGGCTGATAGGGTATGTGTGTAAAGCATGGTGAAAAATAGTGATCGGGATAATAAGAGTTTTCCTAAACAACCAGGTAATCTGGAAATATTGTTGCTTTTAAAAGAATTTTCTTTTGAAACAGATAAAAAGTCTACAGTTCCAATAATCCTTAGCATACCTTCTGGCAACATTGATATTTTAGCATCTTCCTCACATATTTTTTACAATTGACAAAAATAGAACTTTGCAAATCAAAAGAGAGCCAGAACATAATTTATGCCCCAATCATGGCTTTGCAGTCTACTTGCAATCATTGTCCATGCCCTACATTTTTCTCCTCCCTTGCTGATGGTATATGAAGCCCTATTCTAAACCACAAATAGTTTTGAAGATCAAGTTTCAGCATACTGTTGATTTCCTCACACAATCCAATGGTGGGAAGCCATTCCTCACCACACAATGGTGGGAAGCAAAGAGTTGCAAGGATTAGGAGATGGAGAACCCCACATATAGGTACAAAATCAGATTTTAGGACAGTGTTTTCTTTTTTACATGTTGCCACTTTGGAAGTACTCTTTCTTTCTCATACAGATGGCAAAAGGTGGAGATAATATTCACAACAATATTCACATGAGTAAGATCTAATACAACTGCACTTAGTCACCTAATGCCTTTGTTCTGATCATATTTTTGTGTGCTGCTGCTGACAATTGACAGGCACACATATTCACTGGAAAAATTTTAACATGCTTTAAGACTATACTATGCTAACAAGTTATAACTGTCAACTAAACCTTCCTAAATTATATTACATAGTAACCGGGCAACCCAAGAATGCTCTAAAGTGTTTATGGGTTATCTCTTAGTGTTTGTCTGTTCTCAGCCTATTGAGCATCTTTGTAGTCTGTTGGAACAATAAAAAAGGAAAAGGTGGCACCCTTCTGTGCAATAATTTATTTGGAAGCACAATTTCACAGTTTTTGTTCCTGTTTAAAACACAGACAAAATTCTGGAAGATTTGTCTCTGTATGATATGAATCCGTTTTTAAAAAGTTTGTTAAAACATACAACACTACATGCACAATTACATCAATCAGGTTTCAAGCAGAACAGAATTTAAAAAAAAAAAAAAGACAAAATCAACAACAAACATGCCAATAGAAAATTAAAATTTACAATTATGTTTGCAAGAACAATCAGGAAAGTACAATTAGAAATTATGAGCAACCTACTTAGCGTAATATTACAAGTTGGGTGAAAAAAAAGCCACAGAGACACCACCAGATGAGATTCTTCCTCTCACATTTATAATAGCATGTGCAGTCAGTTTAAATTCACAGATGTAGATGACTACGTAGTATTAAAAAAGTGAAGAAAAGGAAGAGCATATCACATAATCTGCCCTCGACAGTGTCAGTCTGTTATCTATAGTGAATTCTTGAAGACTCATACCCCAATTTGCATTAAATACATTAAATGGAGAAGCTACTGACTCCGTTTTATGTCATTTCTTCTCTCAAGACAAAAATGAGCTATCCTATGTCCTTATACTTTTCCGTATCCATCCCAGTTGAATGCTTTCTACGTTGGGTCACCAAGATTTTTTAAACAAAAATGCCATTCTTCTTGAAAGGAAGAGGTTCATTAGTTTTTAATCAACTCTGTTCAAAATAAACAAGAGCAAAATGTACCTCAGCTCTGAAAAATGTTTATTTTTTCCTGTAGGAATTTATTGATTTGCCATTTTGAAGTGACTTGCCAAACAAAGAACATTTATTTATTTGAGCTTGATTGCTAAGGAAATGATGCCAATGTGATTACACTAAAGCACTGCTGCCTCTCCGCATTCATGAAAATCCTTTAATAACTTTTGGGACAGTTGATGACTGCAAACAGGTTTGAAAAAGCAAGTAGGAAAACCAGTCATATATATATATGTCCCTGCATACAAGGTGACTTGCTGACTGGTGTTTTGTACACTTCCTGGCTATTAAGACCTTGCAACTTTGTGGAAACAAGTCACTGTTAAAGTGGGGGAAGCCTATACAGTTCTGGACTGCAGAAAACCATCATTTGCAGCTCCCATCTTCTTAGATTGTAAAGAAAATGACTCTTTATGCACCATTACCTCACTTATTTTTATGATCCAGCATCTGACCTACTTTTTAAGTTTTTAAACTGGGAAAAAAGAGAGTGCATGGCTTGTTTTTTATTTTAACATATAAAAATTAATAACCTGTCTTATCAAGAACATTTAAAATTTCATTTTACTGTGAATTTCAGTGTTTGGCTCTGTTTAGAACAGAAGAAATATGTGAATATCAGATCTTTCTTTAAATAAGTGGGGAGAAAATCCAGGCCCTGTTCTGGTCTTAATTTTGAGTTGCAGAAAATCTGAATAGTGAAAACAATTTTAAAGCATCACTAAGCACTCACAGCTGGTGGGGACGTCACTCTTGTATTCAGAGCAGCTCATTTAACTCAAGTCAGCTTAAAGAACTGAGAGGGTGAAGAGGTAACATAGAGGCAGGTATAACTTGAGACCTCTTCTGCAAAGAGATTGATGCAATAGGTTTGTGATGAATGAAACAACAGCACCTCTGTTTGAGACATACTCTGACATGTTCGGAAGTATTAATAGCATTAACAGTGAAGATTAGAAATATTCAGAATCACTAATGCCTGACTAGTTGAGTACCTGAATCATCCTTGTGACCCTGCCCTGGAGGTGCTCCAGTCAGATCATATGGTTTAGCATTGAGGACCCAAGCACCAGACCCAGCCTGGGGATGCTCCAGGTGGGGCCTCCCAAGGGCTGAGCAGAGAGGAAGATTCGCTCCCTCAACTTGCTGGCAATACTCCTCCTCATGCAGCCTAGGATGCTGCAATCATTCTTTGTAGTTCATTATAGTTTTTTTCTTTCCTGATGTCTGTTCAAGAATCTAGTGGAAAATAAAACTATTCCTTCAATAAAAGTAAAATCACATTATATGTTCAGACATGGTGACCATCTGTGCAATAAAATACACTTTGTGCATCACATCCTGAAGGTTAGGTGCTAAATAACTCAGCATGGAGGTCTCATGTTCTACTTTGAAATGCAACAATTTCATTTCCTTCCAGCAGTGAACATGTCACTTCCACAGAGAAGCAACCACAGTACATCCAGACAGCTGCAGTCACCGTGGAGTTCCTTACAAAGCAAGAAAAACTAAAATTACAGACTAACTAATACATCTATATTATCTAATGACACTTGAGTGTTGGGGGTTCTTTGGGGGGTACAATCAGTTCTGTACTTCACAGCTTTTAATGGTTACAACCAATACAACTTCATGAATAGAATGAATAATTTTAGGCCAATTATTACGTAAATATTCAGTATCCAAAATGGTTGTAGATATATTTTTAGAACCAAGCTCTATCCCATTTCAATACTAATAAGAGAAATTCTTCTTCCCAGATTTGCCACACAGTGTGTGGCAAATGTACATGTGAGGGATAAAGCTGTGTGAGAAACACGAAAGGCTGGATTGATCGGCCCGCTGGAAATTCTGCTTTCATTTATAAAGCTTCTTACCAAGGTATATTATGAGTGATCCCATAATCCTGAGTTAAAAGGCTCAACATTGCTCACCCGAATAAAAATTAAAACCACCCCTTTTTTTACCTAGATGCTAGATACCACTATAAAGTATCTGTTTCAATCCCATTCTTCCTGTCATCAATGTCGCAGAACATTGGAAGTGTAAGATTTTTATTAGAGGAAGACTTTTTCACTCACAGATAAAGTAAAAGCACAATAATTTTTGCAATCCCTTTAAATTATTTCATAAGGATTTGACCTACAGAAGGGAAGGTAGACACCAATCAACTTTTTTATTTTTAATTAAGTCTAGTCTTACACATAATTATTTGAGGTAGCTTCATTGGTTGTTTTTTAATTTGAGAGACACGATACTTCTAGAATAGTTCACACCATCATGAATGGAGAGAGATTTCAAGTGACAGATTACAAAAACAATAAACAGTTGTGGAATTGCTAAAGGTAATGGAGATTTCTCAAGGGAGTTGTGAGTAATATAATGCCTCTATCAATATTCCATGTAAAAATCACCAGAATTACATTATTGATTTGACTATAGTTATTGCTATTCTGATAATTCCAATCCATTGCCTTTGAAAACAATTTTAAATGAATAGTAAAGATATATTCTAGGTAATACACTTCTGGGAGATTACTGTGCTTCTCAGCTGGTTAAATCCTCAGCCTTCAGTCTGGAACTGCAAACACTTCTAAATTGTGTAGCAGTCTTCCACAGAAATCATCAAGAGTCATGTCTTAGTGCTTTCATAAAATGTGGTTTACACCTCTCTGAGTAATTGAATTTTGCTAGGGTTATGGGCAGGTTGCATATTTGTGCGCACCAAAATAATGTAGCCCTTAGGAAAAAGCACTTCTCTCTGTTGCATGAAGCCCAATCAGAGATTACTTTGTGAAATTTATGCTGGACATTTTTCACTCTAAAAGGTTAATTAACAAGGAGATGAGCTTTTCTAGGAGAAAGAAAAGTCCCATAGAGTTATAACTGCTCTTAGATAAGTTTGGAATGGTTTCTTGCACATTATATAAATATTGAGTCTCTAATATATTCCATTACCAGCATGAGTATAAAAAAACTCTCTCTACTGCCAAATAATAATAACAAAAAAAATAGTTCTTGCATTCAGGTCAAAATTTGACACCTAATAAATATCACAAATGAAGGATGAATCATGCCGTTAACAGGGCTTTCCCTAATGTGAATGAATGCTAAAAACTTAAAACTGTCAAATTATTCACAGCTATGCACAAACATATTTGGAAGCAGAACAGAGTAAGTGATAGATAGATTAGATAGATAGATAAATAGATAGATAGATAGACAGATAGATACCCACAATTGCAAGTGTAAGATTGAATTAACAAGTAAGCAAAGAGAAAAGCTTCATCCCACACAGTAGGGGTAACAGGTAGAGGACTAAAATTAGTCAACCTATGATGCTCAGCAGTCACAACCTATCAAAGAACTGTTGCTCACTGATTGTAATGGATTATGGTGAAAAACCTCAATTCACTAAATTTTCTTCCCAGACTGTAACACAATTTTTGCTTGATGCTTAACATTTTTGGTACAAGAAGGAAAAAACAGTATTATTAAGAGAAAACTGAAACAGCACAAACAGGCAGTTGCATAAAACAAACCAGCACCATATCTCCCCGTGTGATTACAGTGGATGTTTAAACTAACAAAGTCACTGAGCTACATAGTTCTTCCCCTCATTTTCATTGTTTCTGTTTTGCTTCTGTAAGTGGCCTGACAGGTTATTAAAGAAAGTATTATTCTGCAAATAAATAGTGTAAAAATCTACAAACATAATTGCTTAAGCCTTAAGTGCAATCAAAGCTGTCAAGTTTAAAAAGGTTTATATTGCTACTTGTATTCCAGGAAAATCTTTTAATTTCATATATCTTAACATCATTGATCTCAATATCACCTTGAACATTGCATTTCCTCAGCAGAGGCCAATGTTGCTTGTAAAGCTCATGCAGACTGCAGAAGAAAGGCACTGTTATCTACTTGGTTAACTGCTTGAATAAAACCAGTTTGTATGTTATGGAAATTTTCAAAAATTCCACTTTGTTCCAGTAAAGTCAAGATGTGACAAGAAAGTACTTTTCCAACTTGTTGCCCAGTCACTTTTTCTGAACAGAAAACACAGTAGCATCTATCAGAAAGTATAATAGTTTATATATTATACTTCAATAGTAATTTATAGTACTTTAATTCATCTGTTACCACTCTATCTTTTCTAAAGAAACAAATGAAACACCACTGGAGCAGGTTGAAAGCAGATCATAATTTTGCAGTTTTCAATTTCTCTGTATTCTTTAGGAAATCAAGATTAAGTGATTCACTGAAGTTTAAATAAAAACCAAGAGGAAGGTATGAAGAGAGGTACAATGAACTATGGCTCTGTTTAAAGTCATCTGAGCTTGACTAAGAATGATGTAACAATATGACAATTTGCAGATAACAAAGGGAAAAACACTCTTTCATATTTCTTTTTTTTTTGTTTTTGTTATGTTAGGTTGTTAGGTGTAAGGTTAGGTGGAGATGCTGCAAGTACAAGAAGCACAGAAACGATGTCCTTGGGACCCAAGTGAGAAAAGGGCTCTTTCTGCCTGGCAGAAAAGCTGAATGCTGGGGTTCAAAACATTTATAGCCTAATCAGACATGATGGGCAAAGGCCAAAGAAGAAATGGTGGCTAAGGGTAGGGAAAGGAGAAATTCAAATGTCACATCTCAGAACAATGACAAGAACCTGCCTCATCTCCCAAGATCATGCAGGCTGCTCGTTTCAGTGGTGCAAGAGTAACTACTCCTCCCTTCAGATACTATGGACAACATCTCTTTGACTTCTGGGAAATTATGTTTATGTAGAATGAGGACAGGTTTGATTGGTGTGAGTTTTCTCTGGGTTTTGTGATTTTTTTCTGCAGGGAGTTGGTTTTGAGTTTTTGCCTGGGATTTTCCAGTGTCCACCAGTTTGGTAAGCAATGATGCATAAGCAGTAAGCTTAGAACTTCAGGGAAATTTCTAGGCTACACATGCAAAGCTAGTGTTTCCAGTAAGCATCAGACAACAATTTTTTTAACCTATGTGAATCAACTCATGTAATTTAAGAAAACATTTAAGAATATTCATGCAAAATGCAATAAGAAAACAAAATATTCCATACGAATAAGTTTATAGAAGCAGAACGCATAAAATACACACTGTCTTGATTCTAGGACAGCAGCAAGAAATTGCAGAGTACATTATGCCAGTGCAGGGCCCAGCTATGCATAGAAAAGACAAATAAAAAGTCTACAAGCTCAAATAACCTCAATTTGAGTGTCCATTTGGAGAAGCACTTGAAGCTACCTATTTCTAAAACTGAATATATTGAGACATTGGTTCTTAAATTCAGTTTAACTTCTAACAGTTGCATCTATCATGGTGCCCTAAGGAAATAGAAAACTATCTTTTAGTTGCAGTGATCTCATACAGAGAAATCCTGGAAAGCAGCCTCAGGCAGTGACAAAAAATTTATACTTCACAATTACCTGATCAGTAAGACATATCCAAGGAAAGACAGCAAACTAATTCTTACAAATTCCCCCTTTTTATAGCCTTTTCATATAGGGCTAGTTTCAAAATGTCAGCCACAGTAACAACTGTCCTTCCACAAATTCATTGAAAAATTTAGATGTGTCATAGAAAGAGCAAGTAAAGCAGTCAAAAATGTTACAAAACAGCCAAAAATCCAGTAACTGCATGAAAAATTCAGTTCTAACAATGTAGTGATAGCATTGCATGTCTCTATATTTTCAAATAGAAGGCAATTCCAATTTGTAAAGTCAGATTCCGATTCTCTTTTCAAGTCAAGTAACATTACAGAAGGGAAAATGCAGTAGTCTTTGTTATTCATGCAGCTCAGCTTATTTAATCAACTGCATAGTCTTCAGTCCAGCTGAATATTTTTCTGTAGATTGTATTTCAATTTCTAAGGATAAAGACTAGTTACTGGATCCCTCTTTTCTCCTCTGAAGCCTGTATTTGAAATTCAACCTTAAAAAATTCACACTCTCTGAAAGTGTGATCACATCTATTAATTCTATTGCTAAATCTTGCCATGCTTTGGTGACATGGTTCATTACAATTTGAGGGTCATGTTCCACTTGTGTTTACACTTAAGCACATCTGGAACAACTTGGAACTGCAGAATAAGTATGATGTAGATAATAAAAGACATTTTCTATTACAATTGCTTTTAGAATAAATATGTAGAGAGAATAAGGACTAAAGAATGATTCTGAATTTTAAATCAATTTCATTACTTTGGGCTGAAACAAAAGAATTCTAAACAAATACATAGTGCACTCGTGTTGAGCTGCACTTAGTCCTATTTCTTATTTGATTAGAACTCCAGAGGCAGATTCTGATGTGTGTTTTTACTGATATTTCCTCTCCAGTGGGCTTGCCAGAGGCCTTTGTCACAGTCAGTATCTGAGGGTCCCCTCTAGATACGTCTGGGACACCCCTGCCTCAACACGCTCACTATATACAAGCACACTGCATAAATACAGGCTGCAAGAATGGAGAAGTGTAACAGGCTTGTAGGCTGTCCTTTAAAGAGAGCAGAGGGGACAGATGTCACCCTTGCAGGGAGTTTCCCTGTATTGCTCATCTTTCTAACACAATCACAGTTTGGGCTTTGTAAGGTCAACGTTTCATACTCAGGATATATCACAGTTTCATGACTATCTAACAAGTGTGGTCTTCTGATCCAGAACTGCTGAACTTCAGTCAAAATATTTATTTTTGTGAAGAAGAAACTTCTCCTCAGTCACATCCAAGCAGTTCTATGGCAAGAACCCAGGAGAGAAAGAGGAGCTTAGAAATATGAGAAAAAAAGAATAGTTTGTGGATTAGTTCCTAGATGTTTGTCTGCAGTTACGGCTACTTACCTTTTGTGACTATGAATTGCAAATGTGATACAACTATGGAGCCACATATTCAGGCAGAGAGAACCTAATGTGTGAAAAAAATAAAATTTTAAAAAAAGTATATTTCCACAATTTATTTTTCAAAGTACTTTCCTGAAAAGATGAGCATTTCAGTGTGGAAATATTATGTCACAACACTTTCAAAAATTAAATTTACTATTCAAGAAAAACTAACCTTCCAATAACAAAATTGGCAAATCAAAAGTGTTTATAAATATATTTACATTAGAACTGCTTGTCAGTGATTAATTTCTTTTTAGGAGCCATAATTCTTTCCCAAATGAAATATTCCATCTATTATAAAAAAGTGTGTATAGGTTATGAAATTTCTGTAGTATTATAGATATTCATCAAAGTGTGCTTGTATACATGGACTTCAACTTCCTCTCCAAAGCAGCTCAATCAAATTCCATGCTGCCACTGAAAAACCCTGTAAGCTTTTATAATTTTTATCTGCTATTTAAAGTGTTTGTTTTTTGCCTTGTCCTCATGTCTCTTTTCTCCCAGTGACTTAAGAGAGTCATATTGTCTCTCAATGCCACTTCTTTTCTCTGTAATGCTATTTTCAGTAGATAAAACACTGGCTAAGCATTAGACAGTCCCTAGAAATTAGAAGCAATGACACCTTTCCAAAGACTCAACATCACATCAGTGAAAGCAGTTTTAGGTACAAGTCTATTGCTCCACATCAATCTCAAGAGTAAAATAGTAGCAATAGTAATAATAACATTTTAAAATACTGTGTAGAGCCTGTCCTGGTCTTTCTTAAAAAGGCAGAAAAACTACTGAACTGTTTTGACTGTTCTCTGGTATTGACCCACTTCTCTCCTTGCATTTCAGTTGTTTAAGTAACCAGAAATAAACTGTAAAAGAAAAAAAAATTGAATGGATCGCTGATTTTGTTTTCTGTATGATCAAAATCTTAACCCAGAAGAAACTGCTTCTCTTTCCATCCTCTTCTTCCAATCATCTAACTGAGTGTCATGACCACTAGATTTTGGAAGGCCATGTTAGCATCAAAAGTGATTTCACACAAAAAAATGGGCATTCTTTTTGGATCATCACTTCTACTGAATCCTACAGCTGTCTCCCACAGATATAGACACACATTAGAAATATTTCCTCTGTATGCTCTGTTAACTTGTTAATATTAATATGGAATACAATGTAAAAAGAATATGTAATGGAGGGGGTTCTTAAGTGACTAGTAAAAGAAATGCTGAGAAGGGAGGCAATCGTAGACTCTTCTTGAATATTTCTACAGTACAACTGAGCTAATGGAAAAAAATTTTTTTCATCTTTTTTTCTTTTTTTTTTTTTTACATGATAGGGAATTTATGACTAAAGACAAATAAAATCTTTTGAAGGATTATCAGGAACAACTGAAACATCCTTAACTAATATCATATTTCCATCTCTTGTAATGGAAATCTGTGTTTTCTTTGGATAAATGCCCTATTCCTAGTGTAAAGAAGCACTCTGTGTAGAAAAAGGGTGAAAGGAAAAAAGTAGTTCATATAAATTAAAAAGTTGACTTACCAATCAAATTTAAGTCAACGTTAACACAAAATTTACATCCTTAAAAACCTTAATGAGCTTTAACTTCATAACCACATCATAATCCAGAAGTCTGTAACCTACAGTCACGGAGCATCCCTTCTTTGCAATCCAGTGACCTATACTTTTTCACCTTGCAAGAGTCACCTATATCTATCCTTAAGGGGGATCCCTATCCCTCCTCACTGATGACTCAGCCAAATATAATCTGGAAATTATTTTGGTGGAGGGAATGAAGCCTCACTTCCACGAGAACTAATAAATGCTCTTAGACATCACTTTTAGTTAGGAATATATTTAGTAAATATATTCCTGTACAAACTCTTGACCATCTTCTTGTGGCACAGTAAGCATGAACCCTAAAGCATTGTAGTAATCCTACTGCAGTAATTCTCAGAGGTTGAAATTACCTGAACCCCGTTCCAGAAGATGCATAGGCTCATAATTCCAGAATCAAGTCTGATCTTATGTCCAAAAATGGTAGAAAACAATAGATCGATTTTCATGAAATTTTAAGTAGACTGGGAAGATTGATTCTGAAAAATGAAGATATATATATATATATAATAGCTCTGCTAACCCATTCTGGTCAATTTATTGTTTCATTTTGTTGGGTTTTTTGTTTTGTTGTTTTTTTTTTTTTTTAATTGGAGATTTAAGACTGAAAATCTTTTCTTTCCTAATGTCTTCAGAGAAACTAGGTCCTCTATTTTTAGAGAGTATCACAATATTATGTAATTAAATTTAGATGTGAGGACATATATGTGCATTTGACTGTCCATACTGACATTTAACTGTTCACACTGACATTTTTCTTGCAAAGAAAAAAATAGCTTTTTTCACTGCTTCAATTCCCTGGCAGCTTCTGCAATGTGCTCTTTTTCTCACCAGGCTCAAGTGAAAACAGATTCTGCAAACTCATTCTCACAAAAGACTTGTGCTGATATCATAACTATCAGACTACATCCACTACACACTATATGAAACACAATAACCTCAGAAAACTCTAAAAAAACATGTCTGCTAAGGAAATAATTCTACTTCTTGTCCCTCCTATCTACTTAAATCAAGAACTCGTTTAATGGTTTAAAAAGAAAAAAAATGCTGGTGGGACTTTTCAGATAACTTTGAAGAGAGCTTAGAACAAGAAAATAAAATGCAACACTTCCCATTTTGAAAGTTTTGTCAGCAGTGACTCACTGTGTCTGTTGTTTTGTCTCTGATAGAAGGTGATATTCAAGGAAAACAAGTGAATCTTGTCACTTTTTGTCTATTTTATGTCCTAATCCACCATCCTTAGCAATTGTTGTAGTAGATATGGACTAGATGTTAAAGATTTTTTTCTAGTTCTCTGACCTAATATTCCTATGAATTAAGAATCTAGGTATTCTTTTTTTTTTTTTTTAAATTTTGTATATTTAAATCCAAAATTCAAAAGTATTTTAACACTTATAGAGTTTCTTTAAATAATCTGAACATCTGTCTTTACATATCAAGACATGTCTCTTCTTTGTTGGGCTGAAGCCTTCCATACCTTCCATTACTGCTGGAGATACTCAAGTGGTAGATATATAAATTTTTAGATCTGCTAGGTGTGCATAGCTGTGCCTCTGTGTTTTCCCAGAAACACATTGATCAAAAAAGATATGAACAGTCTAGCTCATAATCCTCACAAGGGTAGTTCAAGCTCCGAAACAATGAGGGTCCTTTTTCAGCTAGAGGATACAAGCATTCTTCAGGCACTTCATGTGCAAATAGGCATAGGCTCCTTAAAACATGAACTTGATGGTTTCCTGTACACTGAATTATCACTCAGTGATCTGAGGCTTAGGTCAATTTGTCTCTTCTTCAACATTCTTTTGCTGAAGTTCTCAGTCTGGCATTTGGAGACATATTATATGCTGTTCTCTGGTTCCAAAGGACCAAATAGGAGAAAATAAGCATTTTTCTGCTGAAGTACAGAAAAAGGACCAGACTCAGGATCAATCAAGGGATATACCTCTCCAGTTTGGAATGATGTTCGGCTTGCCGTTGCTGTGATGACCTCATAATCTTGTAGTGATAGGTACAATTTTAAAAGGTAACTTAATGCTATTTTCTTCCTTTGAGTGACAGTCAAAGTGGCAGGTCTGTATGTGAATGTTCCCAAGGGGAATATGAGCTGTAAACGCTGCTGTTGTGAACAGAGGGACTTACCTGCATGTGCTTTGAAATGGTGCCTTTGGCCAGTCTTGGAGAAATGTACTCTGTCAGATGCCTGTCTTCTGAAGTCACATTTAAAAAGTGATTTTAAATTGTCAGTTTACGTAAGATTTCAAAGGGAATTGTGAAATTTCAGACTCTGCCGTAAGATGTGTCTTCTATTTTTCTCCAAAAGACAGTAACTGATTAACTCTTTCTTCAAGCTGGTCAGTGAAAGTAAGAAGGCATGTTATAAAAACCTTCCATCATGTCCAGTAGAAAAGGCTTTAAGAAAAACCAAATAATAAATGTTAAAATTATCATGCATTCATTTAATGTGCTGAAAATAAAAATTATGTTTGGCAGTTGTGTATTTGTTATCTTCAGAAGTGTGTTTTTATCTCTACACAGAGCATGGGGCAAGTATTGATTTATACAGTAATTCTCCAGATTGTGACCCAATACCTTGTACCTCCACAGCAACATTTAGTGAGCACATGCTTTCATGTTTTGTATGGCTGTAGCTCCATATTAAAGTCATGTCCAATCATCGTGTATACAAAGGAGAGAAGTGGGATAATGTGGGAGCAGAGGTAGGATGAGATGGCTGGTTAATAAACCCAGATTTTACATCTGTGACTCAGCCATAAGAGAGTGTCCTTGGTGACCTTGGGTTCCCCAAGCCCATTGGCTGGTCAGAGTATCTGGTCAAGAGAAGCAACCCTGCCCTGCTTCCTGCTAGCCTGCCAGATAACAATGGTTACCTAAGTCTTTCTGTACCCCAACATCAATTTCAGACTGATATTACTGAATTTACTGGACTTACCTTTGTCTGGACCCAGATGATTATACTTCTGCTTTGTATTTGATACTCTGCTGTCATTCTGCACCCCAAACCTAGACCTTATCAGGGCTTCCTTAATCCTCTTACAGGGAAAAACTCAGAATACTTTGTACATCTCGAAGAGATGTACATGCTCTACAACACTGAATTACTGTATTTTTTTTCCTAAAGGAAATGTATAATGACCTTATAATTTCTTTTTTACTTTATCAAAATTTCATTCTGTTTTTTTGTTACCTATGGACTATTTTAAAATATGATAATCAAATCATATTTGTTTTGCTAAAGTATTTGAGCAGCAACTTCATTGCAAAAAATACTTGTGTATTTTGTTAGGTTTGTTTACAGTTTCTGTTTGAGCAGTATCTGAGCTTCAGTTCAGACGGGACTGTCTGTAACTAGATAATGTATTTTTCAATTTGTTGTGTTAGTTTAGTTTCTAGGAAAAAAAAATGCTGTATTCAGTAGGAACTAAAGCATAAGTAACAGGGCTATGAAGGAAGCATCCTGTAAAAGGCCACAAATCTCTTCTGTGGTGTAAAATGAGCTGGTTGCTTGGCTACCAGATTCTTTTCTGGCTTTGAAAAGTAGCCTTCTCATTCACATTAGACCTGCCTTGGGGTTAAGTCCTCAGTCAATATAAATGTCATAGCTCTGTTACAGTCTCAGATAATATTAGAACTAAAACTGAAATTAGAAATCCACTAACTGAAGAATTTCTTTCTCTCTCTTCTTCCCTTAGCGAATCATTTATCATGCGAAGCTGGTTGTTATTAACAAAGGTAGAGTTCTTTGTAATTTATTGTTGAAATACTCCTGCCATAAAGTTAATAAACCATTTGAGCAAGAAGCTCTTTTATTTCTAATGAGAGTAATGAATAAGGAAAGCAGTGCAAGGAAAACACTGACAGCCTGGAGCAAACCTGACAGAAGGCCACCATATGATCAGGGGCTTTAGCTCAGGACATAAGGAGAAAGGCTGAGGGAATTTGTTGAGTCTTGAGGAAAGAAGACTAAAAGGAAATCTTGTTGCATTCTAATACGTAATTGGGGTAAAGAAGATGAAGCCAGACATTTCTAAGGTGCATTGTGATCAGACAGGAGGTAAGAGACACAAGTTGGAATTTGACAAATTTCAGTTAAGCAGTAGGAATTATTTTTTTTCTTTTTTTTTTTTTTAAGTAATTCTTTACCTTAGATACTATTCACTTTCCATTATTTGAAAATCACATTTTGGTATCTACTTTTCAGCAATTTAAAGCCGATGCTTCATAACAGAGGCTCTCTAATCCTCAGATCATCCCAAAAGCCCTTTCCAGCTCTAGTTGAACAATGTGTGACAGAAATGCACCTGAAAATCTTGATGAAGTCTCACTAGCTTCTGTACTCCAGGCTGCTACACTAGAAACTCCTCTTCTGATACATAATAAAACTAGACATCTTTTTCTTTACCTTATCATTTTGGTTTCTCATTCATCCTGTCATTGCCTTATACTTCTTCTCCTGCAGTTATTTCTGTCCTTAAAGAATGGTAACAGAAACAACACAACCTTGGGCCTTTACCTTAGGTGAATATAATTATATTTCTATTCTATAGAAATATATAATTATATTTCTATTACTGTCTCCCCCAGGTGACCCTATTCTGCTATATGATATTCTGATCCTCCTCTCTACTAAGGAGCACTCAGAGTTTAGTGTTATAAATAATGCTCTCTTGCTTTGTGCTCCAACGTCCTTAATGAAATTAAATATTAAATTAAAACTCTCTTCAGATTCATCTCTTTCTTTTCAAATAATTGCCAAGCTGCTTTTGAAGATTTCATCCAAGGATGTAAACAAGTATTGCTTTGGTACACAAACATTTTAAGAAGAACTACAAAAGGTTGTGGCATTTTAGAGTAGCATCATAAATCCTGCAAAAAAAAAGAAAAAATTACTGGAAAGGTACTTTTAAAAGACATAATTAAATCCCTTATTCAGTCAGACACTGTCACAGTTACTTTTAAATACATGAATTAAGGTTGTAGGGATATGTGTAAGACAAAATACCTTGGAATTTCATGGCCAGACCTTCACACACACAAAACAGAACAATGCTGAAGTATCATCCATATATTTCCATGAGACAAGGAAAATTATTATTTTTTATTTTTTATTTTTTTTTTTACTATTGGAAGGAACTCCTAGGGTTTTTTTCCTGGCAGATGTCTCGTACTAGGGGACATAGAAACTTATTCAAGCCCCAAATATATCCCTCTTCATGACTACTAACTGGAAGGGAGTTTGGCTATGACACCAAATTCACCTCTAATGTCACTCCTAGAGATGCTGAAATATGAGAGCAATCACCCTCCAGTCACTTCACTCTACCACGAGATACTGACCCCAGTAATAGAACGCAAGGGATTTCCAGCTTCCCTGATTAGCACACACAGAGCATTGTTCCCCTTACACTCAGACAGCACCATGTCCTCCTGCGTCCTTGTGCAACTCACAACCACATAAATACTGTACTAACAAGCAATATAATCACTTGCATGTCCCTGGGATATAGGGACTGCTTGCATGTTCTGAGTAAACCTGTTACCCATGCCCCAGCTGGAAGTTTTGTCAACTGAAATCAGGAGCAAACAAAGAAATATGAGAGAACCCTGTAACAGGTTTAGAAAGAAAAAAAAAAAAGAAAATATTCTCTCTTCTATTAATGCTAACAGGAGAGCTGTTTGTCCACTTCCACACAGTCTCTGGAGTGGTGTGGGTTCCATCCACTAGAGCCAGCCATTACCAGACAAAGGCAGTCAGGCAGAGAGCAACAGGGGGGAAACGAAGGATTTTGCCAACCTCCCCTTTGATGTTGACACAGTTTAGACATTATTTTTAATGTAAAAAAAACCCCAGTTTTTCACTTCCTATGACTTATCCTCAGTTACCAATGAAAGAACAAAACAAACTACCCCACATCCCTCCAAAAAAAGGTACAGGGCAATTAGATGGCTGCTAGGGCACACCAATTAAGGGACGAAATATTCAAGATATTCAAGAATGTAAAGAATGTCCTTGAAAAGGACACGATCCTTTGCAGGATGACCTGCTTGTGCAGGAAGGTTGGACCAAATGACCCCACTGATGGTCCCTTCCAACCGTACCCATTCTGTGATTCTGTGAAACACAAATTTTTCTCTCAAGATGGCCAATATGGGTCTTTCTTCACAGAAAAATCACAGTTTTTCTGACTACCCTTAATCTTTAGCTATGATTTCATTCCATGTGCTCTGCAGAGAAGCTTGTTAAAAGAAAAGTTAAAAATAACTGAACTCTGCATTATGTCCTTATCATCTATTAATACCAGCTCTCTCATGAAAACGTTTTTCCCATTGCAATCAGACTAAAAGAGAGATTGACGTGTCTTGCATTTCATTTAGTGTGTATAATCAGTATAGTATCAAACTGATAAATCATTCTATTAGGCACAGGAAAACTCTAGTGTAGATTTTTGAAATATAAATAGGTAGCATGAGGAAGAACAATTTTCAAGGAGTTTCAAACCATACAATTAACATTTACATACCTGAAAAAATTAATAAATAATATGTCTGCAAGTTAAAAGTGCTGGATCATCCTTTGTCTCCTGTATCACAGCAGACAGAAAAATGGACATTTGATTCAGGAACAGTGTTTTTCATCTTTCTCTCTTTTTTTTCCTGGTCTTGAATAAACCATATGAACGGACTATAACACTAATGACCAGAGAAATCCACAGTGATAATTATGCAAGGACCAGATACCAAGTAAATAACCAATCATTTAAACAGAAATAAAGGTGAGTATAAGAGTCATAGGAGAACCAAAATGGAGGCACAGGAGCTGGTAACAGGATGGCAGCACTGAAGCAAATAAGCCTTAGATTCAGTAGCAGTCTACCACCAAAAAAAACCCCAAGAGGTAAAAACATAGATGAGGTAAGCAGGAGGTGGGGAAATGCATAGCTAGCTATTAAGAATTTAATCACAGTTGTGCAGCTTTAGAAGAAAAAAACCCCCACGAGTTAATCTAACATGTTATTTTAAATGTACAGTAACAGAAAGACTACTCAGGAAAAGAAAGAATCTGGATACAGATATTGTGCAAACAGCAACTATTAAAGTACTGAAAACATTCTTGTTCCTGCTGTCATTTCAGAAGTGTCCATTAACTTTATATTTAGGCCACAAGACAAGACTAAAATTATGGAGCAAAATAGGATGCAGGAAGGAAAGTGAAGAATATTGCCCTGCCCTAAAAGATTAAAATAGTTCTGACAGAAATAATCATTTCAATATATTATTTCTCACAGTGCAAGACTTAAAAAACTTCCAAGAAAACATTTTCTAGTTGTCATAACTGGCAAGACAGAGAGAAATAAACCAGAAAAAATACCACTCACTTTCACACGAACACATTTCAGCTGAGTAAATTAAGCTGCATTACACATGATGGGAGGGTGTCCCACACTCTACATTCTATGTATGCATTTCAAGATAAAAATAACTGGTTTGTAATATCATTCAGCTGAAAAGAAATCAGGCATAGCAACAGATTAGATAGCTAAATTATATTGAAACATATAATAGATATTTGGTGGTGTAAGTCTGTAATACTAAAAATGCAGATAAGATCTATTCATCTCTAAAGAAATCACAGGACAAATTTTTATGAACACTTTCTTTTGTCTATTTGGTCCTTTTTTTTTTTTTTTTTAAGAAAAGTTAGATTTTAATTTTCTTTGCCAACTCCTATGCCACAAGAAGACAAGAGAGCATGATGGTAAAGGCTGAAATGAGAGTGCACTCTATTTCCAGGGCATCTAATTCACAAGACAGACAAGGGTCTAACTCTTGTCTGTACCTTGCTCTCATTCCTCATGCCCTGCTGTAAAGTGCTAATGTCAAATGAATCAGGAAAAGCTTTTGGATGCCTAAATAAAGATAGGGCAAACAGAGACAGGGCAAAGAGCCACATGTCAATCTGAAGTTAAATCTTCCTACATTCTCCATTTACATTTTGAGTGCAAACTTCCTTTAGTTTTACATAATGTGCAACTGTTCAGATCCATTGTTGGATTCTAGTTGCTAGATGGCATCATTGAAGCACACTGACACTGCTACTGGTGGCATTTCCTTTGTTTAAAAAGTTTTGTGTGAAACAAATAAAGCTGCTGAATCACTTGCATTTCATCAGGGAGTCAGTACAAATTCTCTTGTGATTCCAAGTGGTCATTAAATAAAGGATCAATCAATTAAACAGAATTACAGGGCAAAACTACAAAAATTACAGGCATCAGAATGAGTTGCAGCAACCTAACGTCTTAGGCATTTTCCCAGAGAAGATAACTTAGTTAGATTGTGAAACCAGGTATCTAGAGACATACAGCTGCTATTTCTGTCCTGCACTGACTCACAGCCTTACAGCAGGAGGGTCACAATCACCTCACTGTGTCCTGAGAACAGAGAAAACTTAATTCCCCAGCCTCCAACAATTCTCTGAAAATGAATGGGCACCAAAAATTAAATTTTTGAAGTACAAGAGTCCAGATATTTCTGACAGTCAATTAATTCAAAAGAGCAATCCTAGAGTAGGTATTTCTCTTATAATAAAACAATTAGAAACATCATTGGAAAGAGAGACTGAAGGTGAAACTTAATAGCGTTTCTATATTAAAATAAATGTATTAAACTGCCTAAATGGAATTTTCACATCAAGTATGTTAAACATTTAATTTTTTTCTTTCCAAACTTCTCCCTCCTGTTTTTGTATTCTTTCTGTTGCAAAATAGATTTAGATTTTAGAGGTAGGGTCATTGCTCCACTGCAGTTACTTAAAAGGAGCTTCTGACCAGACCAACATGAGTGGCTTCTCTAAAACATAAATTAATATATGAGCTGTTACCCATTGCTCACAAACTTTGGTTCATGTATTCAAATCTCAGCTCTTTTGGGGACAAAATTGTCACTATAAGCAATGTGCAGATAGTGATAAACAGAGAAAAACATTTAAGTAGAGCAGACATTATACCCTCATAAAGCACTGATAGGCCAAACAGATGAGAGGAATCACTGGATAATCTTAACCAAGTTGTTTGGTTGATTGTTTTTGGTTTTTGCTTGGTTGGTTGTTTCTGAAGGAAGAATTTCTTACATTTCACTTTATATTAAAAATAAAACTGTTAAGCAAAAAAACATAATACAGAGAACTTAAAAAAAAATGTCAGAGGAAACATTGCTGCCTGTAAAATGATTGATTTCTTTACAGGAATTGATTTTATTCTGGTTTTGATTTTGTGTGTGTGTGTGTGATATAATTTTTCATGGTATTCAAGTTATATGATTTGTAGAGAAAAGGTTCTGATTGATATGTCTGGACATTATTACTTATATTGATGTCAGTCAAACATCTGATCTCCAAATACACTCAGATTTCAAATTCTAAGTTCAGATTCAGCTTCTGCAAGGTCTGAATTGATGAATCTCTTTTGGCAGCATCTCCAATTCTGTTTCATGAGCCAATGTAAGAAATAACTGATTACATGCAAGCAGAAAGCAGTTTGACAAAGACACTTAATGGAACTAGTAAGATAGAAATCATTTGGCAAAATCTGCTAAAAATAAACCTAGCATTAATAACAGTGAAAATAATCAGAAGATCCACACACATAATTTTAATAGTTATTAAAATCCTCTGGCAACACATTAACTCTCTTTTTTAATTTTAGTAATAGCTTGTCTTGACTGAAAGATGAAAGCACTTTTCTAATAGACTGAAAGGTTTCTCAGTTCTGTTATAATTCAGAGAACATCTATCTAACCCCTGCTGAACTCTCATCTCTTCCTCACTGACTGGAGATCAAGTTAGAAGCCCTGGTGCTCTGTGCTAAACCTTAAAGTTCAAAGATCTTCTGTGCTTTGCTGGTGTTTCCTTAAAAAGAAGAGAGGATGATTTTTTCCTCTTAGTGTCTACTCTGATGGATGTGATGTCACCACTCATTCAACAGGAGCAGAAAGGTAATGAAGAGAAGCAAGTATGTCTGGGGCTCAGTTTACATCTTTAATTTTTGCTCTCGAAGATCCAAATTTGTCTTTTTCCCTGAAGTGACAAAGACTGAAACACCCTCTGTGGGCTGTGATGTAAGGTTCTCTCCAAAAATAAACATTAGCCTGGTAAAAACACATTCACTCCCTTTGACAAGGTCCCCCATGAAGAACTGGTTGGCATATTCTTTGGATCTAGTGATACAGGATCTTTTTCAACACTAAGGAAATAGCAATTAACTGTTTTTCAGGTAAATCTTAACTAGCTTGCTTAAAAGATGGCAGATGGAGAGCAACATAACTCATTTGTAGTGAGTGCAGCACTGTACCATTTGCCCTTCTAGTAAGTCAGTCTTCAAAATCTCCCTGTTCCAGAGAAATCATCTGCACAATAGCCAATTTCAAAGGACTTTTGTGAAGAGAAGGAACAGGGATGCATCACTGAGGATCACAGAACCAAGTCTTTGAGTCTTGTAGCTTTATCATCATTTGCACACTGGAAAATTGAGCTTTGTACCCACCTCTGTTGCTTCAGAATCACCATCTATGCAGGCAGCTACACAGCTTCTTTTCGTACCTTGCCTTTTACATTCCTTGTCTGTTGTTTGTGTGGCTTTGTTTTGTTGTAAATATTCCTCTCTAAATGGGAACCTCTTTTATGCCAGACTCTTCAACCTACCAAGTCTTTACATCTTAAAAGTCAATAGCACTGTGTTAAGTGTTACTTAATGGCATCTTTGGACAGACATCCCAGTTCTCTATAACAAAGTATCATTATATATTGTTGGGGACCTGAGAGCATTTAACTCCACTGCAGGTAAAATGCCATCACAGTTGAATATGTTAGATCAAGTTGTGTTGGCTATTGTAAATTTAACTCCTGCTACAAAGCAGAAGCAAAGGGGATAAAAGGATCTTCAATGATTTCAGTCATGAAACACTGCAACCAATAAGTGAAAGGTCTGCTTAAAATTATTACTTTCTCCTTCTGCCTTTCATTTTTAGCCAACCTACACCCTCTATTATGATCTTACCGAAGTTCTGTTTTAAACCTGATTTTAAAAGGACCCACAGAAAAGTGATATTTTGTTAAAAGGTTGGAGGTATCTGTCATTAGGAACAATGTTTTCAAGGAGGTCAGGTTGACTGGGCTGGATGAGTACAACTTCACCTCGGTGCCAGTCCCAACACAAAAGCCCCATGGGAACTGAGAGCTTCTGCCCTCCAGGAACTTATCGTCTACTGCACCATGATAATCACTCCCTTCTGTGGATCCTACAACAGAAAGCCAAAACTAAAAAAAGCAAAAGCCCATATAATCTTTTGAACAGGTGAAGTATTTCCCTAGCATCCTGATGGCAGGGCCCTGCTCTCTCAGGCTGTCAGACAGTCCAGAGAGTGAGAGCAAAGTCTGCTCCAGGGGTAAAGACTACCAAGAGGCAGTAGTCAGAGGTGGCACCAAGACTTCATGCTGGTGCGGGACAAAGCAGGTTGCAGAGTCCAGGTTAGACCTATCCAACACATTATTGAGCCCAAGACCTTTTCTCGAAATGTCAGAGTTTCAAGGTTTCCACTCTGTAATGTTCTGGTGTTGCACAGACTGTCTTGCAGTGCCGATTAATGTTCCGCTTAGACGAGCTGGAAGGCTTCAGTTTTGTACCATGTTTCACCAAGCATCTGAGAGGTGACTGAGCAGCACTAGCACACAGTCTTATGTCTTACTGATTAATTACAATGGCACACCTAGAATTTGATTGATCTCTTCAGTTGCTGTTTCTTTCAATACGTTGTTACTTCTGAGACTGTGATATACAACAACTTGGCTTCATAAAAGGGATGCACTGTTCATCATGTGAACACCATAACACCAGCACTACTCATAAGAGAAAACACAGAAGTAAAGTGCTTTTTTAAACTTCATCATTTCCTGCAGCTTTCTTACCTGACAACTGCTATTATTTTATAAGAGAGGTAGACAGCAGAGAGAAACTTACATTTATATTATTTTTGATGGCAATAGGCTTCAGTCCTTTTCACATTACTTTGTCGTTCTCAATTCACCTTGCTGTTTCTCAAACAGCAGATTTTTCTGAGAAATTCATCCAATGACACAGAACTAGAACACCCGGACAAGTCATTGCTCTGCCTGCTCAGTTTCTCAGCCAAAAATTGTGGGTGAAATCTTGAAAAGCATGTCATGATGACAGTGCTCCAACTGGTTATTTTAAGAGATAGAAGACGACACTAAGCATTCACTCTTTGAAAATCTTATGCTGTTTAGGAGTCTACAAGGCCAGACTCCCATAGCACCAGTACACCTAGCCCTGTTTTATAAACTCAAGAGACTTTTTTTGCCTTCATGTTGACAAAGAAAAAAAAAAAAGAAGATCCAGGCCACTTGTACATTATAAGACAACTTTGGTTCGCTTTGCAAAATTTATGACCTCTCTTTCTGTAAGTTTAAAGTAGATGCCATGTACATGTATCACTAGGTCTTGGACCATACCAAGCATTTTGTAAATGTAATTTTAAAATCAATATTGGTTTTGGAATGTTAATACAATTAACATTGAATTGCTGAGTCTTCCCTGTCTATTTTATACAAGATCAATCATTATAATTTTTTATGCTTAAATTAGTCAGATACAGCAAATTACTTTTTATTGTAATGGGTAACCCCTATCTTTCATTCAACTTGCATCTCTAATAGCTGAATAATGCTGTTTAGCTAAACCTAAGAACTTTGCAATCCTTTCAAGTGTGTGTCAGAAGAAAACATATTATTTCTCAAATACTTCAAGGTGGGGATGGAATCCATTCAGCCTCTCTGCTCCTGGAGCAGTCAGCACTGACTGCATATTGAGAACCTGGGAATTTCTACCTTCAACACCGTCTCTGTGTTCAGTTCACCAATGTGAGAGTATCAGCTACAGCACAAATTCCTGGTCACCAAGTTGGAAGGCTAGCTGGACGGGGAAGGAGAAGTAGGTAGAGTGAATAATCATCCATAGCTGCTGCTCAGAATTTCTTGTGAGGGAGCAATCCTCAAAGGTCCTTGAAGGATCCGGGGATCCCCACTGCAAATGAGCACTGGTACAGAGGTCCCAGGGTAATTCTAAGGATCAGGAAGCAAGTAAGAGACTTGCAACTAAGAAAGATGGAGCACCTATTCTAACATTTATGAATTATTAGCTAAGCGATACAACACCACAAAGAACATAATGCTATACAGTTCTGAAATTATTGTAGCTGTGTTGATAATAGTCTAGGAACCCTTATGATTTGCTTTAGTAAAAGAGAACCAAGGGCAATCCAAAGAACTTCTTTTTTGAATGGCAAAGCCAAATTTTAGTGAGAGTAAAATACAAACCTCAAAATTTTGCATCCCTGTTTTCAGGGATGGACAGCTGAAGTATCTTCCAATTGCATCTGTTACTAGTGCCACATGAAATAGCTTTTGGCTTAAATTCATTCCATTTTCTTTCAAAACATTCATTTCTCTAAGGTCTCCAAACATCAGAGTTTCCACAACTACACTTTCCACATGGAAATCTTAGTTTTGGTGAATTTAAGAGCTCTGACAAGGACATCAGATGTTGCTGTGCTTTTGCTGCCAGACAATAGTCTTTGTCCAAACAGGCTGCCAGATACCCAGAAATCCCAAGAAAATGTCCACTATAAATGTTTCAGCAAACTGTACATAATACACAAAAGAATTCAGCACTTCTAGTCTAATTTGATCAATGTACAGATGGCCCATGGATATTCTAGATGAATCAATCATTTTTAATGCGCCTGCACTGCAGGTAATCTCAGTATATTCACATAGCACAGATACATATGTTTTTATCTGTAAAATATTTCTCACTGCTCCACACAGCCTACAACTCTGGTTTTACCCTGACTGGAAAAAAGTCTGTAAGAGAAACTGAGGCAAAACCAAAAGAAACAATTAAAACCCCAAACATGAAAATACTCGCTTCCTGATGTACACCTCAAGTGCTTTACATTTTAGTGTTTTAATGTTTTAAACACATACATATTCTGGGTTGCTGCTGATATCAGCAACAATCCTGATTTATATCAAGTAGCTATTGATAGTCTCAAATATACTCTGTTTTTATTCCATCTCACTTCATGCTCCTTCAAAGATTGAAGGTAAATAAAACCGAATGCACGGGTGCTGACATTTTATTTCAGATTTCAGGTAGATTCTCCTTCCTGGGGAAAGGGGGAACAAACTTTGAAAGCCCTAGAGTTTTCACCTCTCAGAAGCAGCCACTTCCAATAATAGCACTTTTGAAGAAGTTCAGCAGTGGAACAATGTTTATGCCTCATGGAGCATGTATTCACAGTTTCATATCAGCTTCAGAAAAAATACAACTACATGATATTTACTAAAAGGGAAAGAGGATGGAGTCTTCTCTTAGGAGTAAGGAGAGTTGTTCAAAATTTCTACAAAACAACCCTTTGTCAAGCAAATACAGTATGAACAGTCTTACAATAAGTTTTTTGTCAATATTTAAAGTGCTCCATTACTGTAAGGAAAGAGAAGCAATTTAAAAAACTAATCCCCCTTCTAATTTTTTTTAATAAAACTGTATATCTGCCATCAAAGTAACCATCCAAACTGCATTAAAAAGATTTCATGTGCGATCATGTTTTGAATGGTAAACATCACAAAAAATTGCAATAGTGGCAGTACTATGTAAAAAGCACAGAAAACATTAACAGCTGCTTAATGGATAAGCAAGATTGTAGGAATAGACTATCAATGTTGGACAAGGACCTGAATTCAGTGTTTGATAACATCTGAAATTAATATTAAATTCAAGGAATAGATTATTTGAAAATTTTCCTTTTTGTATTTACCCAGTTTTTAAAAGTGTGGAAGAAGTGTACAGGCATGCAAAATGTCTTAAAACATTAAATTAATAATGAATTATTAGCTTTATTTGACATTTAATTTCTTTTCTCCCTTGACATTTCAAGAGACAATGAGATTTAGTTCTAATTTCTATATCAAATAAGTCATTATTCTTTTTAACACAGTTGCCTACCAGAGGTCAGAGTGAAAGTTTTCATTTGGGCTAACATAATTACATTGGGCTGCTTACTTATCACAGTGCTTACAGGATTCCAAGTTTACCACCAGATCAAATTTAGAAGAAATAGATATTAATTTAAAAGACATTTAACAACAACCAATAGACAACCAGTCCTGTTAATGCCTCTCAATAATCAATTTCCATTTTAATCAGATTTACTGCCCTGGGAAGGTTGACACATTAATTGCTAAGTCATCAAAAAACTTATGTCATCCCTTTCCACAGAGCTTTCATGAAGTCATGTCTCATCCCACCCACTCCACCACAGCACTGGAAATTGATCTGTGACTGTGGTGGGGAAAAAAAAGTGGTTTTCCCCCTGGAGTTAAAAAAATGGTAATCCCCAAGGGGGTGGTGTCTCTCTTGGTGTTGATCCAATCAGCGTTCCTGCAAAATTTAAACATATCACACCAGACTGGAAAAGAAGGATGATGATGTTGTTGAAGGTGAGTGGCCATGTTCTGAGACCACAAGGGGAGAAGGGTCAGGAGCCCCACTGGGGCTAAACTGGGCCACATTCTGTAGCTAAGAGCTGAGGGAAGTTTCCTTGCTGTGAGTGGACAGCCAGAGATACTGAAAGCGGCGGCAGAGCAGCAGTGAACAGAGAACTATGACAGAAAGCCAAAAAGATAAGAGGAAAGCAGCAAGACAGCATGCAGCCAAGCTGAGAGACACAGAGATGTCTAATGGAGAGAGAGAGAGAGGACTAAGCTCAACAAAGACAGTTTTGGGGTAAGACTGTATTGAATCTCCCCAAAACTCCTCTGAGATCCCTCCTGAGAGGGGGGGGTGGACTTTCTCCTTGATGGAAGTCCTAAAATGCAACATGCACCAAAGAGAGAAGCTGAGAAGCTCGGAGTCGTCCTGAAAGCTGGACTGGGACGGTTGGACGGAATGCGAGGGAAGTGACCTTGTTCCCCCCCCCCCCGCCACTGCTGCTTCCACACTGGCAGTTTTGAGACAGAGCAAAGGAGCTCTGATAGAACACTTAGGGCAAGGGCTGAACTGAAAGTTGCCCTAAACGTTCTGACTCGAGGGAACTCAAACCCTCGAGGAAGGGACGGACCTTCATGGGGGTCTTACACCCCATGATATGACATGGTGAGGCGAGCTTTTGTCCCGGCTTCGCAATCCACGGGAGAGAGATCTTCGACTGGAGTCGAAGGGCTGAGAGGGGTGAGAGAAGACCCCCTTGTGTGTGATGGAGAGAGATCCAGCTAGAACAATCCAACTACAACTGCTGTATTGAAGAAGAGAGACACTGCTGCCCTAAATATGGAAAGGATCTTTCCTTCTTCCCTTCTGGACTTTTATTGAAGGGAGAGGAGATTTGATCCAATGTAAATACTGCTTTATCATAGGAGAGATAGTTAGGATTGTGTATATAATGTATTATAATATTTATTTGTGTAATATTTGTAATATAATTCCCTTCTCCTCATATTGAGTCTTGTGTTGTGTCTGGAAAACCCCTCTCACACTGGGGTGAGTTGTGGGAGGGGGGGCTTGGATTCGGGAATTCAATTTCTGGGGGTCTCAAACCACCGCAGTGACTATCTGTGTCATCTCCTAACTACGCCTTGTGATGTTTTCACAGTTCACTCCTGAGAAAAACCATTCTGGCCCCTGTAAGACCAGCAAGCAAACAAACCCATAAGCAAATAAAATATTGTGTCAGCATTAGGCATGGGCCCCAAACAGGGACATATCTTGGAAAGTTCTAGTTCCTCCAGAGCTTCTTTTTCTGATATGTCAGTAGAACAGCTCCTTTTGTAAATTGTCCCCAGGCTGTACCCCATGCATGAGTTACTCAAGTTCAAAATATTTCACAAATTTTTAGTGCTTACAAGGGAGACATTAGAGCTAGGATACTCCTGCACTGAAAAGAGTGTGCAAAGTTGGAAGTATTGTCAGACATCATGGATTTGCTTCTTGGACCTGCTAACCAAAAGACTAGTCTTGTGCACCATAGATCATATTTTCTCATAGTAAGAATTTTCAGTAAATACTTAAAAATCATTCCTAAATTGTAAAAGAAACTCCTATCACAAGTTCTGTTGGAGGCTCAAAACAGATTTCTTCTTTGTTCAAATCCAAATGATCCTAGAGAAACAGACTTACTGTTTTTAAAAGAGGTCTAATACCCGAGCGAGCTCAGAAAAAGGCTGCCTTATTTGACCTTAATGAAGTAGTGTACAGGCCTTGAAATATAGGCAGCCTGGATTTAGGCTTCAGAACTCCTCCAATGACCAAAAGAAGGTAGAAACCCATCTGCATTTCCTGGGCCCCAGGGCAGCATCTGTAGCACTGAATAATACACTGCTGTCCCATTTGAGAGAGTTTCTCACTCAGAAGGGAAACAGGTGGCAGGTGAAAGAAGAGAGAAATAACTGGTGCATTTAATGATCTTACTGAGTCCCAAAAGCTACATTTTCTCTCAATTTACACAGCTATTTCCTGAATTAGTCAAATAAGTACTAAACAACGGTAGCATGAGAATAATCAATTTGTGTTTAATACATAAAATTTTGCAGTTTTCATGCTGAATTGCTCAGAACTTAGGCAAAATACGGTGTTATGATGTGAGATGCTTGAGATTGAATCAAACAAAACTCAAATGACACTAGCAGGAAATGGAAAGTTCAAATTAGAGAATTCTGATGCAGATATCTTCACCTGCAAATAAAAGATTCAAATAGCTAACACAATTAGTAAGCACAGGTCAGTCTTGATTTTAGTGATGTAAAAGTCGGGTACAAAGGCAACCTTGAGTACACCATATTCACTTCCATTTACTGTGAGAATTCTTCCTATTTGTAAATAATTGCTCAAATATCTACAGTTAAGCCTAATCTCAAGTTAGGGTGTTGATCAATAGGAACAATTAAAAAACCTTTAAAAAAAATTTTAAAAAAACCAACCAACCAACCAAACAAAAAAAAAAAAAAAACCAACCAACCAACCAAACAAAAAAACCCACAAAAAACAAATAAACAAACAAACAAACCAAACCAAAACAAAAAAACCGAGTTGTCCATAGCATTCATTCAATTTTTCAGTCATTAATCTTCAGCCATTACAGAATGAGATGTTTTCCTGAAGTACTAAGTCTGAAACATGCCAGTCCCAAACACGACCTGCACCAACAAGCAGACCTTAGACACTGAGTCACATCCTGCGCATAGCAGGGATTCCTTGTTTTTAGATACATACGGAACTTTTAAGTACAAGCTGTAGTTATTTGGTCAACTCTACCCAGAATTTCTAATAAATACAAAAGAAGTTTCTCAAATTACTAGAGACATGGAATCCCCCTCTTAATTGCAGCTACATTTGCTGAGGAACTTGCACCCTGAGGAGCATACACATGTCTTTCTGAACCCAGGTTTTGCTCCATTTTTTTTCATGAACATTTACATCGTGACTTCCGTGTAATCGAGTTTAGATTAATATGATTATGATATTAATTATGAAAGGTAAGATAACAGGTTAGGAAGCCTGATTAATTCATCAGACTTCAGGTCTAGTCTGCAGCAAATTGGCTGCATCTCTAAACATTAAAAAGTACTGTGAATTGATGCAATAATTATAAGACTTTATTTATGTGAGACCTGAAATTAATCGTGCTAAAACTTACTGATCTCTACAAACAGTAGATCTCTAACACCTCAAAACTACTGTTACAATTGGTCTTTCAGCAAGTCATAGATATAAGACCTATAAAATGGAAACGAGATGCAAGAAAACTAACACTAAATATAATGTAACAAATCAATTCTGAGGTCACCATGGCAACTTCCACAACTTTAAGCACAAATTATGTGACGAAATAATTAAATATTAGTTTCATTGTAGTAATTCAATATACTTAGAACTGTGACCATATTCCTTCCCCAAAATGTTTCAATGAAAATTACTTCTAGAAGATAATTTTAAAATCTCTAATTTCTGAAAGTAAAACAGAATCAAAAGTGAAAAATAAAAAAAAATGGATCAATATAAAGTGATCTTAGGTTCCATAATAGCAAATAAGTAATGTCTAACTCTAGGAAAAAAAAAAGAAACTTTTCTCTCCCTATGCTCTGTCAGGACTGAGGGACACCATTCCCCTTGAAGTTCTACCTGGAGTGGTTGGTAGTGATGGATGCATAGCTGACTGAGTTTTCTATGTGCCTTTCCAAATATATCAAAAATGCTTCACATATTGCTCACACAACAGGTGGACACAGTATTTTTAGAGACTAAAACAATACCAGATATAATCTTACTGTTCTGCCTGAAGTTCTCTATTGAACATGCTTAGTCCCTTTGATTCCTGTGTCACACTGGGAACTACTGAGAATTAAGTCTTTTCTAGAGTAAACCTTCCTCTGACTACAGGATTGGAGCTTCTACCCGTGGACTAATGTCTAATACTGGACATCCAGCCTCGTATTCAGGTGCATTAAGATACTTTCTGTTTTCCCAAATCCCTATGTTATCTAGTTGATATTTCCTTTTCACTATTTCCATTCTCCCAGTGCCAAAATTGCTCTATCTTTGGCTTTGGCTTCTCTTCCAGTAAGAGGCAAAAGTCTCATCTTGCTCTTTATCCATTCAGTAATCAAGTATTTTACTATTCTATGCTTCAAATGGAGCATACTTATTTTTCCTATTCCTCTTCCATAATGAGCACAACTGGCAGACCATTAGAAAACTAACTTCCTAAAAGCAAAGCACACAAATTTTTCAATCCCTTTCTTTGTTCTTGATAACCTCATAAGCAGCTAGAGACTTCCTTTTGGGGAAAGCAGCAATGCAACGCAGCTGCAATGGGGGAATAAAATTTTCATCCAAAGTACAGTTGATAGCATGAGAAGAAAAGTTGAAAGCTTTAAGAGAGCTTAAGAGAAATGGTTTGTGCATTTAAATTTACAACTTCTGCAGAAATTCCCCAGCTCTTCCCATCACACAGTTTGTGACCAATATTTCCTTCATTACAAAATCACAGAATATTGAATTGGAAGGGACCCCATGTAAATACATAAAAGAGTCCAACTGTTCCATTATTTTTCCAAGATCTACTTTAGACTAACAGTCTCATTATCCTGTTTTTAACTATTTACATTCAAGCCTAATATTTGCTTAGTATTTCGCACATTCTTAAAAATCAATATTAATGATCTAGAACTTTGCTTTTTTTCAATCCTTCTACAACTTCTGGAATGAAATCAAGAAGGGGATTGATGATTAAGGTGAGTGCAACTTACTTTTGCTTCCTTCAATTGTTTTCTGCAGTTCTTAAATCTGACATTTATGGCACTTTTGTAAGCACCACCTTGATTTCACTTAATATACAGTTCTCATCTAACCTCACTTGTCTTCTAAACAATTTGTGATCTAGTTAGACTGCTAACAGTTTACAATTAAAAATATAATTACAGCTACTTTGCTCTCTTTGGCAGTTACAAGATGGAGATTTTTTTGATATCTAAAAAGCATTTTTAAATATTTTTAAGCATTATTCATACTTTTTCCCCATTAAATATTCTGAAAAAAATTATTGGCCTCTATTGTTTCCAGCTTTAGATAAGCACTCCTTTGAAATTCCAAATATATGTACTGTTTGTTTGCATTCTGTTCTGTTTACTAAAAAGCCATCTGAGGTCAAGTCTTGATGTTTTCTGCTTATTTGCCTGTGATACTCTGTTCTGAAGATCAATTTCTCCTTATCTGCTAAAATCAGGTCTCTGTAACTTTATGACATGTCTGATGTAAAATGGAAATAGAAAGTGTGCTTCAGAGCACTTAAAAATGTCAAGCACATTTTGGTATTAGCTGTATGAAGTTTCTAACATCACCTAAAGAGAAGCACTGTAGTTACATAGCTTTTTTTGTTCTCACCCCATTTAAATCTGTGATTATAAGGCAGACTGGAGGCCTGAAGCAGTCCCTAAATTATAATCCATCATGCATGTTATCTGTTATGACATTTTACCATAAGCAATTAAAGATTGTTTAGGCTTCTGACTTGTCAGTTTGTTGAATGTGGTAATATCTTTTTTGGGTTTTGGAAGAAAATATGTCCTTCTTAAAAAACACTGCAATGCTAACACATTTGCGGCTTTTTGAGCATTTCAGCCCTGCTAGCCACCCTGCTAGACTGTGATTATACCAAAGTCAAATTTTTTATTACAAACAGAAAATTACTATTTCTCTCATTTATATCGCAGACTCCTAGTATTGTTCTACATGCCATTAAAAAAAAATCCTTTTTTTTTAGTCTCATAGCCATTTTTATTGTATATTTCACAATTTTGTTTAGTTTCCCTTACATTCCTCCTTCTGTCATAGACACACACTTTTCATAGAAATATTATGTGTTCCGTACTTAATTGCCTCCGAAGAGCATACAGCACCACGTTCCAGGGCCACACTCTCTTGTATTGCACTAGTTACCCGTAACTGGCTTCTGAGATAGCCTGCCCTCTGCCTTTCTTTAAACTAGCCTTTCAGAACCTTCCATAAGTGGTACCAAGCTGACCTCAGGGAACCAACCAGATACCTCCACCATCTCTCTAATTCTTTTTCTGACCAGTGGGTGATAGAAAAAATTTTGGAAAGGCCATATGGCATTGAACGCTGCAGCATCAGTAACACTTGCATAGCATTCATTGCCTAGAATTCCCATGAATTTTAGGAAGTTCTCTGGCTTACGTTATCTAGACCTACTCTGAAATTCTCTCTATACCAGCAGTGCACACCTGAAATTCCTATAGGAGTTCTTGCTATGGCAATGTGCCTCTGCACTGCAGTACAGACACACTTCAGCCCAACACGTATATACAAGGTGTGTTGCAGACATTGCTAGACATCATGCAGATATGGTATAATGATAAGACATGCTAAAAGATAAAACTACAGAAAATATATTTTTAGTTTATACATTGAGCTTCACTGACCAGATAATTATCTCTCCACTCTACAAATAGTACATCTGAGGTATAATCAGTTAGTTAAAAAAGTTTTATAGATTTATCTGCAGAACTCCAACCATCTTTGATCTCTGCCAAGAAGAGACTAGAAAAAATTAATTCTAAATATCCTAAATTGAGGATTGTTTTTCCACTGTAAAAAAAAAAAAAAAAAGGGCAATACCAGGTTTGTTCAAAGCCTGAATATACAGAGAATCATGAGAATTCTCTTTTATATCTCATTTTACCATTCTGCAGGAGCTGAATAGCTTTTCATTTCTTTGGGAATACCTCCTCTGATATTAGAAGCTAACTTAATGGTATTAACATAAGAAAGTGGTGGTTGGGTTTTTTTCTAATTTATATTGAAAATTTAAGCTACCATGGAACAATCACCACACCTTTTTAAAACCAAGAGATTATTAAAGCTTTAAAAATATATTAAAGTCTCAACATGCACTGATCAAATTTCACTTATAGACTTACATATGACTATTTCTCATGCATCATTCACTCAACGTTTTGTAGGCACGCTTGTAATATCTAGAAAGGAGAATCCACAGTTACACAAAAAAGGCACAAAACCTCAGTTTTACTGGGGTTTGGCGCTATCCTTTGAGTTCACAGGGGCAAAAACATTCCCTTTTTTCTTGCCCTGACCAATTCTCTTTCAAAGTCTCAACACTAATTCTTTATGGTGTGTTTTTTGTATTTCCTTCAGACACCATGAAGAATTATCTCTTTTTTTACTTATCTTTATTTTAGTACATAGGCAATGGACCCAATACTCAATTCAGACAAATTCTTCACTGTGGTCTCCCCCTTTTCATGGAGACTACATTTCTACCTTCCAGCTGATTTATGCTTCCACTCTTTCTGCTTAATGAGTCAGAAAATATTCTCTCATTGAAAGAAAAAATTCTGCACAGTGTTCAGCTACTCTTGAAACTCTTGCACCCTTTCAAATGGGTCTCCGACAGTGTCCAGTATGCTTTATAAAAGCAGTATTCACAATTCATACAGTTACAGTGCACGTAAGAAAAATGAGTACTGGAACTTCATAAAAGAATTGTAGATGCATGAAGTCAGCAGAGAGACACATTTGACCCAGCCCTCCTGTACTGGATGGCACTGCCACCTGCCTTCCTGCCTGTAGGAAGTTCTGTTCAGTTGGTATTGATGAATTTTAATAGTTGGTTTTAAATCCTCTTAAAACTCATTGTTGCACTGAGTAGATATTTCAGGCACACTGGACAGCTGTATTAAATGTTTTTCTTTGGGATTTGATTACTTACAGTACATTGAGTTTTAATGCATTATCCACTGTTAACGCTGGATTGATAGTATCTTGGCTGGTTACAATCCAGAGTTATTACAACATGATTTGCAGGCTGCTGAGAGTAAGCTCTGGATTCTGCCATGTAAGTTATCAGAAATTCAATGTTCTTACATATCACAGAAGAGCAGAAATATTCCATATAAAATGTAGCTTTATCGTACAGCTCAATAGTTAATAGGAAATATTATCTGAAAATAATGAATAAACACATCCATACATGTTAAGCATGGATGCATGAAATAAAAAAAACATTCCAACTGTAAAAGTCTTTATCTGTATACAGACCTTTCCAGTGCAGATAACCACGATGAATTTTAATGGATTATTCCGTGCAGTGAAAGACTTTTGCTTAGTTATAACACCATTAATAATACTGAATATTACTACTGCAGCACAAGGACACTCTAGAAGAATGACGCAGCCACTTTCTGTTTAAGAGTGCTTCTTTTTACCATAAATATTTTTAACCTTTTTTAATCTTTTTATTTCTTAACTCTGGTATTAATGACATATTCATTCAGCAGTTTACAAATTCTGTTTCTAAGTAGCTGCCTTTACTCTTGAATAACACCACTGTCTTATTAGAGGGAAGATAAAATTGATCTTTAGTTCTGAAAAGAAATGATTGAATTTTTAAAAAAAAATACATAAAACTTTTACATGTAAGCATGCCAAGAGCTGATTATTGAATCATAGAATCTTTAAGATTTGAAAAGACCTTTATGATCATTGAATCCAACCATTAACTCAGCACTACCAAGTTCACCACTAAACCGTGTCCCTCAGAGCTACATTTACATGTCTTTCAAATATCTCCAGGGATGATGACTCCACCACTTCTCCAGGCACCCTGTTCCAATGGTTCACAACCCTTTCAGTGAAGAAATGTTTCCTAATATCCAATCTAAGCCTCCCCTGGCACAACTTGAGGCAGTTTTTTCTCCTCTTATTGCTTGTTATGTGGGAGAAGAGACCAACTCCCACCTGGCTACAACGTCCTTTCTAGTACAGAGAGTGGTAAGGTGCTCCCAAGCCTCCTTTTCTCCAGGCTAAACAACCCCAGCTCCCTCAGTCACTCCTCATATTACTCTAGTCGTTTTACCAGCTCCATTTCCCCTCTCTGTACATGCTCTAACACTTCAATGTCCTTCTTACAATGAGAGGCCCAGAACCGGACAGAGTACTCACAAGTGCCAAATACAGGGGGACAATCACTGCCCTGGTCCTGCTGGCCATGCTATTCCTGATGCAGGCCAGGATGTCTTGGCCTTCTTGGACACCTGGGCACACTGCTGGCTCATGTTCAGCTGCTGTCAACCAACAACCCCAGATCCTTTTCTGCTGGGCAGATTTCCAACCACTCTGCCCCAAGCTTAGAGAGTTGGGTGGGATTGTTGTGACCCAAGTGCAGGACCCAGCACTTCACCTTGTTGATCTTCATACAATTGGCCTCAACCCATCAACACAGCACTTCTATATCCCTCTGCAGAGCCTTCCTGCCCTCCAACAGAACAACACTCCCACATCTTGGTGTCATCTGCAGTCTTACTAAGGTACAGTCAATCCCCTAGTCCAGGTCATTGGTAAAGGTATTAAACAACACTGGCCCCAGTATAGAGCCCCAGGGAAAATCACTTGTTACCGGCGTCCAGCTGGATGTAACTCCATTCACCACCACTGTCTGGGCCCAGACATCCCATCAGTTTTTTACCTGACAAAGAATACACCTATATAAGCTGTGAGCAATTTCTCCAAGAGAACACAGTGGGATACAGTTGCAAATATATAATAAAATACAGGCAAACAACATCCACAGCTTTTCTCTCATCCACTAAGCAGGTCACCTTGTCATAGCAGGAGATCAACTTTAATTCCTATGTGACCATTCTCAGATATCTCCATGGTTTCTAACACATCAATAACCTTTGCGTCTTTGCTGCCACATACATCTCCATCCCCTTTGTCCACTGAGAGGGCAGACCAAAGGACCTCACTAGCACAGCGTCTTTCAAATATTGTTATGCTATTCCCAGGCTTATCTCTAGCAAGGCAGGTTTTATTCTCTTCCCCCTTAAAATCTAGTTTAAAATCCTTTCAATGAGCCCTGCTAACTCCTAAGCAATGATCCTTTTCCCGCTTTGAGACAAGTGTACCCTCTCTGTTGCCAGTAGGCTTGGTGTCATGTAAACTGACCTGTGATCAAAAAAACTTAAATTCACCAGGCTCAGAGACAGGTATCGGGCTCCTGGCTTTTCCTTCTTCTTCCCTCGTCACTCTCTGCAATTGGAAAGATAGAGAAGGATGCTACTTTTGCTCTTGATGCCTTAACTAGCCCTGTCAAGGCCCTAAGTCTCTCTTGATTGCCCTCGGACTTCTTGTTAGGACTTCATTGATGCTTACCTGGAAAATCAATGATCCTCATCTGAGGACCATACCAGGGTGAGGAGGTTTCTCTTCATGCCTTTAACCTGGGCAGCAGACTTCCCAAGGAAATGGATCTGGTCTGTATATTGGGCCTTCTGTTCCCTTCAGAAGGGAGTTTCCTATGACAATGACCAATCTTTTTTTTACTTTATGGAAGCAGTTTTGATGCAGGGCATAGTCCCACTTATCTTGGCAAGCTAGATGAACCATCATCCTCGTCACTGTTTGGTTCCACTTGCAGAACCAATACCTTTTATATGAGGGCACCTTGAAAGATGTGGCAGTCACAGAGGAGACTTGTCTCCTGTGTCAGGCAGTAACTTGTAGCCAGTGCCCCCCTATCCCTTAAGACACTGCATTCAGCCAGACAGAGGATAGAGAATCCTGCATACTGTGCATCCTGTCTGCATGTTGAGCCTGTCTGAAGGGATGTCTCAGGTATGAATGAATATATTTTATTATATATATATATATAATCATTTTATTGTATATTTGGCTCCTGCTAACATCTGAAATCAAGATACACATAATTTTCAGGTATTCTTGTAAAGATAGTTTAATCTTGGGAAATAAACAAGGAAACACCTCTTTCGCTGATAAACTATCATAAAAGTTAAACAACTGTGTTCTGTGGGATTTTACTTAAAATGAAATAATGGTTTTACTCCTAATTTCCAAAATTACATTCTCTCCTGTAGGACAGGAAGAGTGAGATGTCAACATTTGGACGTCTCAGTTGCAGCACTGTACAAATACAGCCCAACTTTCACCATTCTCTCTAAGAACAAAACTTCACATTATTTATATTATGCTATCTTAAATCAGCACTGGTTAAAAATGCTTAGCTGACTTTCTATGATGAGAAAGATGTAATAAGAAAATATTTCAGGCAAAAATCAATAGAATGTACCGTCTGCACAAGAGAATACAGACATTTAAGTCCATTTCCATGAGAGGTTTTTTCCTTCCCATATGATAAAAATAAATTGTATTATCCAGTAGCTTTTTATTCACTTTCATCTTCAAATGTATTTTACATCTTCATATTTAAGGACATGTATATCTTCTGTTTCATAACTTGGAAAATTTGACTTGCAAAGATACAAAATGGCATTTACCTGAAGTAATATTCCTTGGCTCATATCCTGAGCCATAAGGCTATTCCACAGAAAAAAGGATATAATTGATTTATTTCGGTTTCATTTTTAAAGAGCTGAATGAATGCTAATTATTTCTCTCAAATAAAAAGCCCAGGCCATTGACAAGCTTGAGGTGAAGCTTTTGAGGTGGCAGAAAAGAATCTCAGAATTCCGGGTTGAGGAAGACTCTTTCATGGGATTATAAGGCTCTTCTATCTCATTATTTTCCATTTTGACTAGTTCTGTACAGTTACATGCTGAAGCACAGCAGTGTAATACATCTCAGTACACAGCAATCTGATGTTTTAAATACTACTCCGCAATGCCACTCTCCAAGGGCCACATAAGGAGTATAGGAGTTTTAAATCAATATTCTGCCCATCTATACTGTCTAGATCCTTGAAATTCAGTTTTCCACCCCACTGCAGAAAATTTATGGAATTGCTGCCTACCTGTGCTGGCTTTGCAGTTCTGTAACTGCATCACTCATCAGGCATGCACCACTTACAAAATAGAATGCTGTGCTCAGTGACTCCCAAGAGAATGCAAAAACTTTCTGGGAAGCAAACCAAAATGGCTTCCACTACTAAAATTATTACACTTCTCTCAGAAATATAAAGTAATAGGGAACTGTAGATGATTTTACACATTCCTTGTCTTACTTCAGCATGCATGCCTCTCCTGAATAAATATAGTAGTGATGGTTCCGCTATAAACACCTAGACTCCTCCCCAGCAAGGAGTCAAAAATTACCCCAGTAGGAATCAGTGATGTTGTAAGGTCTAGAGGTGCTTAAAAGCCACAGCTAAGCAACAAAGCTAATGTTTCTAAAGAGTTCTTATGGGTCTTAATTAAGATACATTTTAAGTAGGATCTTATGTGAACTTTGAAAATCACATTTTTCCAATAAAAACAGTACAGAAAGAAGATTATCATTCTTCATACTTTTGAGTTTTACCACCTTTGCAGATTTAGCAAGCTTTATTCACACTGAATCAATGGAATATTTATAGAAAACAAGTTTTCTAGGTGGTGAAGAAAAAACATTACAATCTTCATAAATTTAGGTTCTTCTTTTTATGCAAAATTACTTTGTAGTACTAAAAGGTGTCTAGAAGCAAAAGGCAAAATAATCAACCATCCAAGTTTCAATGTCGATTTTACAGGGAAATACACCAAAGAAATGAGTATGCTTCAAAAAAGCAGTGGAAACTTGGTATTGTCAAAACACTTTTTTACGCAAACAGGAAATTTTGTGGAAAAACTCACTAAAAAAATACTTCACCAGCAAATACCTCCAAATTAATACTTCTACAATATATCTTAAATGAATGCCATACTTTGATTTCTTTTTCCCCAAACAAAATTGACACTTACAAAAATAAGAATTTTGTTTTAATAATCTGGTTTTTCAGAGCAAAGTAATTTCTATGTAGTCACTGCATTTAAGCCTTAGGGATTGTCAAGATTAAGCTGTCTCCTCCCTTGTGAACCCTATATTGGTAAAAATGAGATGCAGAGAAGGTTATATTAAGATTTCTTCCAGCCAAAATGGCACATCAAGCTGCTTTATTACTCTTGAAGGAGGAATAAGACATATTTCATCCATTCTCAATATACACAGGTTTCCTATGTATTGGAAGTACTGGCTATACTTCATAACAGAAGTAGTATATTAACACCTTGCAGCACTAAAGAATGACTGCAAGAGAAAGATATCTCAGAACAAATAATCTGCTTCCATATTTGCCATTGAAAGGTCTTTTCCTCTTCTTAGATACCCTTCTCTTTACCTTTTCTTAACTCATATTGAGACAAATATGCTCAAATCAGTAAGAGCCATCATGGACAAAAAGGAAACTTCTCAATTTCTAGACCATTGGCCTGAAACTGATTTACAGCAACCATGCCTCCAAAACCACTGACCTGGAGGCCAAAACAAATAACAGACTTACCATTGAACAGTTTGTCTTTAGGTGCATGCCAAATCTCAGGATCAGCTGAAGTTATTAAACAAATAGCTGCCTATTCATCTGAAAATAGGTACTTTCTCAGTGACTTCATTTTCTTCAGAAGGAGTGAGACAAGGAAACTTCCATTTCACTTTCAGTTTTCCTTCCAATAGATTTCCTAGTAAAGGAGGACAGTTGCCTTTTCCTCACACTTACTGTCATGGAAGTACTTTTAAATGGGATTTAACTCTGGAGCTAGCCCTGCTTTGAACAAGCAATTTGTATTTAATTGTTTCCAGAATTGTCTTCCAACCTATATTGTTCTGTGCTCCTCTTAGCTTTACAGGTAGTAGCCATATAAAATATCACATAAATCTTTCACTTAGAATCTTTCTAGAGTCTGTTATCACCTATATAACCTTATAGATACATATCTTCTCCTGCCTATGGCATTCTTCTAGTGTATATACTATTTCACCTCATTTACTAGAACAGATTTCAAATATTTTGAATATGATTTTCCACTCTAACATGGATTTGATCATTTGTGGGACTTTTCCTGTCTTCAACTGACAGTAAAATTACCATATTTTTCAGGGAAAAAGTGTTCAATGTCAAGAAAGCACAATTCCTATGCAACATGAGAATCCAGGTATACTTGACTCATTTGTTTACTACCGGTTTACATTTCCTTCCCATATTGCATCCAGTATGATACTAGCTGGCTACAAAAAAACCCCAACCCCCCTCCCAACAAAACCCAAAAAAACCCCACCCACTTTATTAGCATTCTAATAATACTGCTTTCATCATCTACAACTTACACAAAAATTTACTGGTGAGTTGTAGCCTCCTAAACATATCACGTTGGACAGTAAAACACTTCAGATATTATTGCCTTGACTCTGAAAGTGAGACTTACATGACCACAGATGTCAGTCCCTTTATTAAAACTTGGCAATTTCCACCAAATTTAAGAGAGGGAATCAGACGGTATAAATGAAGAATACAGAAATTAATTGAACAGATGAACACAGGGTGGTGCAAGTGAAGAGAAAGAAATTGTAAATGAAATTTGATTACTGCAGCTAGAGTGTGTAAGATAAACTGTAAAAGAAAACTTTTATTTTACTACTTAAAGATTTCTTCATCTAATATTTGTCTTATTAGATCTAATATGCAGTTTCTACATAAAAAATATGCAAAAATATGTTGATGTACATGTGTGTTTGTCTGTAAATGTGGTAAATTCCTCTCACTGTTGGCAACATGGAAATGAGAGGATATTTGTTGAGCTTCAGAGATGCATTCATGTATAAGATTTTCCCTAAAAAAAAAGCAACTATAGAAACAGTGTATAGTGTTTACAAACAGTTAAAGCAGGGCTGAGCAGAGATTTCAGTCTGTATAGCAATGCCAGAGATTTAAAGTCACAGTGGAGATAGCAATTTGTTCTCATTGCTACTGCTCGGAGCCAAAAAAAAAGATTTAGAAGCATAGTAGCATTGTAGAATGTTAGGTAAAGAACTATAAAGTGGAGTGCTAAACAGGTGGGTAAACACGAAGGAAGAACAACTACAGCCATTCCGTAGCATGTCTATGCAATACTGTGAAATGAAAAAGTATCATATCATCAAGACGTTCTCTTCCCAGGGCTGACGAGACTGCAAGTGCATTGGTCTTCTCTATAAGCACACTGCATTTTCTTCAGTTGTTGGTTGCTGAAGACATACTCTAGATAACAAAAGCATAGATTACCAGGTGTCTTAGATAACTTCCATCAAAAACCTTATTCCAAGTAAGTTAACGTGACCTTAACATGTCTTAAAAAAAAGACCATGAAAGTCATAAAAAATCTTTAAAATGAAAGAGTATTTCCTGAGCATCAGAAACACTAAGATAGTGCTGTATGACAAGGATCACTTTAAACTAAGAATCTCTCAACATTCTTGTAATCACACCAAGGAAGGAAGGAAAGGCAATTGCACAAATAAAATAGCACCTTCAAATTATATTAAGCAATTAAAGCAGCAGCAACATACTCAACTTCACAGAAACAAGTATTATAAACAAAGATAGCTTGACAAATTTGAAGCTCAAATCACAATTCTTAGTTGAGATGTAAGTGCAGATACATTATTGCAGTTGAAATGGTTTAATTTCTCCTCCTTTCTGCACAAGTAAGAGCAGGATTAGTTATTCTTACACCAAGTTTCTTGTTATCATTATGGTAGATGCAAAAACTAGAAATTTATCTTTATACAAATCCCGTAAAGAAACTATTACTGCTCTCACTTCACTCCAGGACATACAGCACAGCCAATGAATAAACACTTTTCAGTCATGCTGGAGTTATTTCACAGACAAGAAATAAATACAGAACTTCCAGCTCCAGATCCTGTCCTTCAGTTTTGACTTCTCTGTTACCTTCTCCCTTGAAAGTCTGAGTATCCCTGCTATTCATCAGGATAACAGCCCAGACGGGTGATCAATCCAAATGATACTGGGTTTTACAAACACTCCCCTTTGGTCAAACAGTTATGACCAATTATCCACTTCTAGTCAAAAACTGCTGTTCCAACAAGATAAACCACAATAAGAATACACTTGACTATTTAAAAGCATCAGATTTGTTTGTTGCTGAGATGCAAGGCCTTCCGCGATGCCACCCACAATCTGTAAGGCTGGGTGTACACTACTCTGCAACATCAGCATGACTTTGCAGGCTCTCCCTTCAAGTCACCGTGACTTTTATTTGCACACATTGTTTTACTTTTTGCTTCCCTATCACCAGTATAAACAGCATGTAGGAAAAAAATGATAAACTAATATAATTGACCAGAATAAATAATAACACGGAACATTTTTATTGTATAAAGAGATTTAAACCACATAATCCAAATATTTGCAAGTTAGGATGACTCAAAGTTCATTTTTCACAGATACCTCTAGAAAAGGAAAGTTTACAGGAAATATTTGAATAGTTAAAAATTTTGTGGCTTGCCAATTCTATTTGGAACAGACTGTGGATGGAGCAAGCAAAACTCTTGGAAAAAATCAGAAAGGTACTCACAACGTAAACAGCTGAATTGACAAAGATTTGCAGCAATTAAAAGTCACATTGGTATTTGAGAGGGCAAAAGAGATTAGACATCTGGAAATATACTTAACACACTGAAATTCCAGGGAATACCCTTTGACCCATTTTCTGACTAGTAAAACTAGCCACGTTCCCTCTCCCCTTGTGATTCATCAAAACTGGAACCATTTTCAAATGAGTTTCGTTTAAATTTTGTCAGAATAACCTTGAATTTCTACAATGAATGCTCTCACACGCACATTTAGCAATTGACTTAACATCCTCCTTGCTTCCTCTGAATGCTATAATTAGCACCATAGCATCCAGGGTTACTTGGGGTAGAATTTACCAGCAATAGGTCTTCATCTTTGTTGGTATATGGAGAGGTGCCCTTCCACCCACTGGTGAAGGACAAGGCCATAGCAGTTGCCACATCAAGAAAGGAAAACAAGCAAGAGGTAGAAAAGAGAACTGAAAAAGGGGTGAAAAAGTCTTGTGGGAGAACAGGAACTTTTTTTATTTCTTGTATCATTAAGAAAAAAAAAAAGCAATGCAAGGGACTTGGGATTCTCCTAGGACATGCTACTTGCTTTAAAGGTGCAATTTTAAGGCAATTCTAAAACATAGCTTATTGCTAGAATTTAAAAAAAATTACCACTGATAGAAGTTTAGAAAGCCAAATTTACAAATTTATCATGAAAGCAATACTGGAAGTCATGGGTTTGAGTTTTCAGTCAAGGATATAGTGGACCCTTTCACTTTACTCAGCAAGTAAACCACAATAAAAAAATGTATCTTTCCTTGTCACACATGACAAATCTAAACATGTGCTCAATTTAGGGCTTCAGTGATGAAGGAAGTGCATAGGTAAGTAGAGAAATGACATAAGAGTTCATAAAAATATCTGTGCATTCAAGGTTAAGTTCATGAGTGTTTTCCACTTCTGGACACTTCTGATGTCGATGTTTCCAATATGTAATTCAAAAAGCATACATCTATGTTGTTCATGCAGCATTAAACTGTTGACTAGTTACCCTCAGGCACCAGATATTTTATCAAAAAGTTATGTCTTTTTTAATAACCTGCAATAATGTAATTGTCTCTCTGTATCTTCTTGTACAGCCAGTTTTGGTAACCCCATGTTGTTTGTTGAGAGGCACTGCATGATTTTGGTATATAACTATATACCATTACTCCATATCACAAATTTAGTGAAGTTGTAATTTTTAAATAGAGTATATAAAACAAAAGCCATAAAATCTGTTCATTCATATCTCTATAACTTGAAGATAGAAGTCAACTTGAGACATACGCTGTCACTTTTCGTGTTCAGTATAAAGCAGTATATCTTCATTCAAAATACTATTTTTAATAATTTATAAAGATAAAATTCAGTTTCCACTTTGTACTTAGCACACACCAAAAAAATGGTTTAAATGAATGCTATGAATCTAATCTGTCTTTAATTAATTGTTTCACCCCTATCAGTGAAGATCACTGAAAGATCACTGGAGAAATTAAGTATGGCAATAGATACTGGAAGACTCAACAGTCTTCACAAGCAGTGACTTCCTCAGGTTTTAGCATAGCATTTCAAATATCCACTCTCCTAAGAAAAAGAGGCATTGGTGGTACTCAAGTTGTCAGCTCGATATTTTAAGTAGAAGGCCCAGAAGATTTGTGTTGACTGTAAAACGTTACCAATTAAATGCTTTCTTGATTAATGACAGAAGACATCACTTTTAAAACACCACCACACCAGTGACGTAAAACATCTGTGTCCATAGCTAACACTAACTTGCATTGACTCTACCTACTGTTCCACTCAATTTTTCCCAGCAGAAAAAACTTCATTAAAATCAGAAAAAATATCTTGATGACTGGTAGCATTTGTCTGTGCAAATGAAATGGCCTTGCATTTTTTTCATACATCATTTACTCTGTGAAATATTTAGTAAGTACATCCCCAGAAGTTTCCTTTCCTTTTCAACTGTTCACTCCTTGCTTTGCACATCATAACTAGGAGATGTTTTTACCTCTACTTTCCTTCACTGAACTTGTTGAGCACATGCACACTCAGCATTTCACTTTTATTTTGGGGATTATTTTTTTCAACTTCAGTTTTAAGTTCATAAAACTGCAGATAAGACAGCTTGAGTAGAAATTTCCATAAATCTTTCAAAGATTTCCCAAGGTTCTCTCACACTAAATTAGCTTTCTTCTCCAGAACGACTGAAGCTGTCAATTCAGTATCATTTCAAGCAACTAGGTCAGGGATACCTGAAGTCTGAACAGCAAAGAGTAGATATTAATTAAACAATTTGCTGAAGAATAAAATTAATAGGCAGAGCACTTCTGTCATATTTTAAATTTCAATTTATTTTTTTTTAAAAGATCCAATTTGAATCCTGTTATGATTAGTAGTGCATGACAATCACTTAGACATTCTGTGTACGTATCATGAGGTTGAACTTAAGGGATGGAAAACTTTTGAGTATAAACACCATTTTCCTAAAAAACAGCAAAAAGTGAACAAACTCAGCTTAATCATAGTTTCAAACCACAGTGAGAAACAAGCAATGCAGTTATTCACAAAGAACTTCTCTTTTTTCTAAATTATGTTCTATAATGAGGTTTATTAAAATAATAGTCCCAAAGGAAGAAAACTGATCAACAGCCTACAATAGAACTTAATGTTTTTAAAAAGGGAAAAAATCAGTTTATCTCAAATTCAGTTATATAAAAGTTATTAACATTTAGAAAGCAAGAGGTTATTTAAGAAGCTACATGTCAGATGAACTTGGAAAACCTATCTTTCCAAACAAATTTACCAGATCAGTTGTTTTAATATATTGTTATTTATACTGAGAAAGTTGTTTTTAATCTTTTGCTTCTATTGGCTATCTCTCCAAAGAACAATAGTAATGACAAAACTAGCCTCTACAAAATTAGTGAGGATGCTTTATTCAATTAGCTTCAGACTAAGAATCATATTTGAACCCACATCATTTTATTCTGACTTTATCCAGCTTGGAAAGAGCCATGTCTGCATAGAAAACATAGTGGAAGACAGATGCAAGTAATATTGTCAATTTTAAGCTATCTATTTAAATTTCATCATCTTCTCTCTACTGTGCTGACAGATGACAGTGGACTTGCTACCTAGGAAAAAGTTGAAAGGGAAAAAATTACTCTCTGTAGCACTTTATGAGATGTAAGGTTGAAGCATGGAAGAGAAGAAAATAGTAGAGGGTCAATACCACCAGGAAAGTAGTATCAGTCCTACAAATTGAAATCAGTATCGTTATTTTATTTGGACTCTGCTACAGAAAATATCACGCACTCCATATCATCCCCCCAGTAATTTTTATAACACCAGAACACATTGTAAATATTAAATTATTACTTGTTGCACCAGTTGGCATTATATTTGATTAGTTCCAGCTTTAATTGCTTTCTCTCACACAGTTTCTCTATTGGGGCACATCCCAGTTGCTATAGGATTAATCCTAAAGCAGCCCCTGATATCAAGGCTTTCCCCAGGAGTTTTCTTTCATTTGCAAGCTTTGTCTACACTGTCAAGTCTGAATACTTGGTCACCAGAGTTTTCAGGTACAGCAGCTTCTTTTCATCAGTCTCATATCTCACTAGCAACCATGACACATGCCAGGATGAGTCTATAGCAGATCTACTGTGTCGCAAGTGTACTACACAGCCCACACAGGTACAGGCAAGCCCAAGCTCACCACTTTCAGGACATCCTGCACATTCACCCTGAGCACCAGCCACCTCAGCCTTGCATAAGCAGTGTCCACACATGAACATATCTCATTTTGTAGTTCCTGTGCAGAAGAAACAAACTACTTCTATCTTGGCTAAGTGTTGTTCACTTAGTGCACATAAGTATAAAATGTGCAAACTGAAAAAAACCTACTATTATACCAATTGTCTCTACCCTCCCTCACAACATGCCATAATAATGAAAGAAACCTTCCAAATTTCCCATAACTTTAGGAGAAGGAAAGAAGAAAAAAAAAAAGAAAAATTTAAAAGCACACATAATATATTAAGAAGTGCATCAAAAGACCAAAAACAATGTTCCCACACTAATATAAGATCTGCAGTGTTTAGCCAAAAAGTCATATTTCAGCTTCCAGCACAAGGTAAATGATATACTCATGATAATTATGCTTGATGATTTTCTCCTTTCCACTTTCACTGACTGAAACATTTTTCTGCAACTTCACAATCTTTACAACCCTTATTAGGTGAAAGAAGTGACACTTAGCTTGCTTTTTGAGGAAAGTAATGAAAATTCCCATTTAAGATTAGTCAGTCTCAAGGCTGCATAAATGATTTAGTCTCTTAAACCAGTCATGGGACAGGGTCCAAGATTTAAGACTCGTTCTCTGCAATAATTCATAATTTCTAAACTACAAATCTTGCAGGATTAAAAACTAAATAATCCTCGGCTTCCCATTGCATTCCGTAACTGTTAGACAAATCTGTTGTGCTCATTCTCTTCTGCAGATTGTTCACATCAGGAGACAACAACACATTTCTCTTCAGTCAAATACTCTAACTCCAGACAGAAAGCATTATGAGTGCAATATTGCTTAGAATGAGAATACCCTAGTGCAATGCACCTATTCTACGTGTGAAGGAAACAATTCAACAAAGCCAGTAGTAATTCCTAACATTTGAAGACTAATTTCTGCTATCTTGTGTTCCTTTAACACAGCCTTTCCTATGTATTCAGATGTCTGCTATGTATTTGAGAAAATTGCTATTATTTCAAACAGGAAGGTTGATCATTTTTAATACAATCTCAATCCAAACCAATTCATTGGGAACAAAATGAGGTTTCCTTTCAGCTGAAGCAAATGTGCCTGTGCATATACAAACTGCATGCAAGCTGGATGATTTCTGTCACCCACAACATGCACCCTGGCATGCCCTGTGAAACTCAGCCTCGAGTACTATATTCCTGTATACCTCTAAATCTGGTTAAAAGAAATAACAATAGTCAACCTCATTAGGGTTGTTGGGCTTTGTCTTGGACAATAACCAGCTTCTGATGCACAGTGAGCTGTCATGATAGGAGCTGCACAGAACCAGTGAGATTTTGCTGAGACAGAGAGGGAACCTTCAGCATTCACTAGGTCTCCTGCAGGGCTCGAGGTATTCGCTTGACCTCTGTCCGTCAAAGTGAGTCTAAGTCAGTTCAGAACACTTTCATGCATAAACTATGATCCCATTAAATAGGGAAACAGGGAATCCCTTTCCAGCAGGATTCTACAGAAGATTTAAAATTCTTTTGGCATTCACTCTTTGCTAGTAATACAGTTTTAGTAATGTTTGTTTTAATGGGTTTTGAGTCTTAAATACAGAGAATAATATTAAAATGAAAACAATGCTCATGTCAGAAGGAAAACAAATTTTAACTTTGATAATGGTTGAATCAAAAAGTTAAATCCATTTGTAATACTAATATCTTTAAAAGAATATTTTAGGGAGGCCGAGTTATCTTGACTACCATACTTGAGTTTTTTGAGGGGGTCAGTTTTTGGGGGGGGGTTTTTTTGGGGGGGAGGGTTTTATGGTTTTTTTCGAGGGAGTGGGGCTTTTTGTTTTGTTTGTATTTTGTTGGTTTGATAGTTGGGGGTTTTTTGTGGATGAAATACAATAAAATTGGTGCTTGGGCAGGTTTCTGAAAGAAATACCCTTACTGTGTTTTTCAGTTCAAAGCAAAGTAATTGAATAATCATGAATATGCATTCACTACATAAGTAAGATATGAAGTTTCCAGGGGAGACTTCCTGCAAATACTGATTGCACAGAAAACCATTTTAGATTAGTATAATTTAGAAACAGTAAAAAGCCCTTAGGAAAATATCTGCACTTTATTTCCCAAGGACAATATACTATATTTTGTCTGCTTCATCTTTGTCTTGTTGTTTGACCAAGGCCAAAAGTAGGCAATAAAGTAATTGTTAAAGGACTGAGCTGTAGAAATCTCAGTAACACAACTTTGAGAAAACATTGACTCTCAAAACTGACTGCTTCTACCTCCAGAAGAGAGCAGTCAAAGTGTACATTGCTCGTACATGCAGGCAAATTATATCCATGTCTGATATGTTTGTTGGAGGTGCAACTATATTCTTCAAAGGCACTAGCCATGTAGCTAGCCTAGACCTACATTAGAAACAATAGATCGTTTTGAGTCCCAGTTGCTTGTAGAAACTTCTCAAAAACCCGTACAATATACTGAGCACTGTGACTAAATATATTTGTATTCAGTCTTTCAGTTTACATAATTTACCTGTCAATCATTTTCTAATATACATGAAAGGCCATAAGGCTTTCAAGATGCACATTCAAAAGAAAAAGAATCATACAGACTGCTTCTCCAATATAACTTAAATTCCATAACCATGGAATGTACAGTCTTCCCAATTAAATCCCATAAAAATAATGACTTTGTTAAATAGAATCCTATGTTGAATTGGAGCAAATTGTACAGATATGTGTCAACCACCAAGGTAAACTGACTGAAACATGTCACACCAGGCTAGTTCCTCAAACTGATATTAGAGGATATGACATTTTGGTATGTTTCATATGTTAAAGGACAAGCAACATAAGAATATACGCAATGGATCTAAACAACTTTAAAATAATACTGATTACTGAATCCTGCTAACAATTGAAAGTTTGTCAAAAGCTGTAAATGAAAAGACTGCAAAACAATTCAAATTTGCATTTTAACCATCAGTTGAAGCAATTCCATTTCTTTATTTTTGCATTTGGTGTCACTGGTGTAACTCAGATTAGTTAGATTGCATTAGTGGGATAGGAAACACTGCCCATTAACTGAGAACTTTGTTCTTCTCCACCTGTGACTCAACAAACATCCAGATAATGGACATGAGAGATTCTTTCCCAGCACAGTGCAGTACAGTGCAGAATACTCCTACGGTAACTCAGGTTCCATGAAACTGTCTGGAATTGATGCCCATTTGGGAACAATACATAAATAAATATAAAATATGACTTGTTTCAAGTGTCTGTTTCTTTTCACAGGTCAAATTCAGAACAAGAATCTTTATTTAAACAGAGTTACAGAACAAGTACATTCTACATGCATACTACTCCTATAAAGTTTGATCAATCTGCTCTACGCTGGACTCCATCCCTCAAAGCTAATGTTAATTAAATTAAACATTTACTTCTAAACACCTCAGAATCCACTTGTCCATTTTACTTTCCAGGAGAAAGGGATATAGTATCATAAGAAGCTTTTTCAGTGAAAGCTCTGAGACATGCTGGTTGCCACTAGTATCACCAATGAGAAACTTTTCAAACCTGAAAACTTCATTTTTGCTAGTCTTCCCTGCAATTCTTCCCTTCAGCAGGCGTGCTAAGATCATTCACAGGTGCATTTATCACACCTAATGATCTTCTTCCTGGCATCCAAACTTTCTTTCAACATGAATTGGTTTTCTTTGAGGAATACAGATGTGTCTAAAGAACAATATATCTGTTCTCCACAAGAGAGAAATTAATGTGAAATCAAACATTGCTGTTGTTAAGCTGTCACATTTGCTAGCATCCTCATTAAATATTTTCAAGATCTGGCTTATATAATAATCCAAACATAACGTAGTATCTCACATCCTATTCTTGCAGAATAATAACACACTCCATTTCACGTATGTAGGTGCTTGCTTTGTTGTTCATGCTATTTCCTAAGGCTACCAGTGAAAAGAGACATTCCACTGCAAAATATCTTTGTGTGAACAATATCCTGTAAATTTGTGTAGAACAGTCAGGGAACAAACCTTTTTTATTGCTTTTAAAGGGCTTTGTTCACTGCAGTCAGAAGTCTCCAAGTGAAGAGATGGAAACAGAGATTAATTTCCTCATCCGCTCGGGGTGTAATTCCCTTTTGGGGAGTACCATAAAGGTTAGAAACCTTATAGATGGAGTTGTGTTTTTTCATGGAAACATTACTAGTTTCTTTGTAATAGACTTAATCTGTTCAACTGTGTAATTTCAGACTGACATTTTATTAGTTGGAGGAGTAACACGTTGAAGTAATCTTTCTACATTGGGAATGACATTTCCTTATTAATCTGCATATGACTGCTTAGTCAAAGTCTTTTATCAGTGAGTTACATGGACTTAGAAGAAATTTCAGGGCTTTAATAAAAGCCCTTTCACTCCAAACAGGATTTGGGGTTTTGGCTTTGTTATTGTTGCTGTTTGGTTGGGTGTTGGGTTTGATTTTATTTGTCTTTATTCTGGGGGGGATGCATCTAGGAGGTTACCTTGGCTTTATGCAGGTCCATAGCTACAGTTATGTTAACTTTGAAAAAGGGTACTGCATCCACCTCTGGGGTCCCCAACACAGGAAGGACATTGACCTGTTGGAGTGACTCCAGAGGAGGGCCACCAAGATGACTAGAGGGATGGAGCCCCTCTCCTATGAGGAAAGGTTGAGAGATTTGGGATTGTTCAGCCTAGAAAAGAGAAAGCTTTGGGATGCCCTAATCACGGCCTTCCATACCTGAAGGGTCCTACAAGAGAGATGGAGAGAGACTATTTACAAGAGCATGTAGTGACAGGACAAGGGGGAATGGCTTCAAACTTAAACCAAGTTTAATTAGATATTAGAAATAAATTCTTTACTGTGTGGGTGGTGAAGCACTGGAACAGGTTGTCCAGAGAAGTTGTGGATGCCTAATCCTGGAAGCATTCAAGGCAAGGCTGGATTGAGCTCTGGGAAACCTGGTCTAGTGAAAAGTATCCCTGCTTACAGTGGGGTGTTGAAACTAGATGATTTTTAAGGTCTCTTCGGACCCGAGCCATTCTATGGTTCTATACAGTATCTGTAGCACAATCAAACCAAAATATGAAAATCTTTGTTTTTTGAGCAGAATGTTGAAAGATCTCAGAATAGATGCAAACCTTGCCAGTCTCATAACCAAAATACCTCACCCTTCTGATTTAAAGGTTCCAATCAGCTACCAGAGCTCAGCAGATTTGCACACATCATCACAATTAAATTAGAACCAGAGGACGCTGCACCAACTCAGAGCTAAATAAAAAAAAGAAAAACAAGAAACCTAAGTATTTCTCTGTAACTCTTTGCTCTTCAGTAAATGTATTTTAATTATGTTAACTGATTTGATTGTGCAATATAAAAAAATTACTGCAAGTTCATATTATAAAAACAAGAGTTAAACACCATTTCTAATAAGTAGAGGGCAACTGATCAGCTCTAGAGAGGATAAACTATTTACATTACGTATTACATCAAAAAGTCATCTTCATTTCTTCATATCATTTATGATATTACCAAACTACTGACCAGTGAATCCTGGGTAGGTTTTTCTTCATTGAAAAACATGATTTCTGAAGAGATCATTACCTGCAAGTAGTTAAGTTAAATATATTCACAACTCAGGCTACTTCTTTAGCCTAAGAGTAGTGTCATGGTCTAATAACTTCCACTTATATTGCTTCAATAGGGCCCAGTTGGGCTAGACTGGTTCCACAGAAAACATTCTGACTGTTAGGTAAAAGAAAAACTTGACAATATTAGCATTTTGCAGAAACCAGGCAAGGGATATTCCTCCTTAAGCACCAGGAAACACCTTAAGAGCCAACATATAGGTCTGTTATTCAATATTATTTTTGAAACTGTATAAAGCACAATGCTTTTGCAACCTGATTCTGAAGATCAGCATTTACTTTTGTAATAGGCTGTAACTATCAAGACTTCATTATCAGGGTAAGATTGACTTCTGCTTTCTAAGCTGTTACTGTTCAACTGATGAAACATATCAACAAAATCAGCATACATCAGGAGGTCTTTTACTCTAAGTTCCCCTTGACAGATTCTCCTTCATTCACCATTGAACGTGTTATAATGCTAGACTAGTGAATAGTTAATGGAGTTATATAAAGGACAATGGCAAGGGAAAGCCTCGGACTTTCACCCTTTACTAAACTCATTACAATGCTCTGAAGAGGATTAAAATAGCACAGAAAACACCTTTGATCCTCTTTCAGTCACAGAAATGACCTTTGAATTTTATTGTGTTTACAATAATCTTCTATGCAGATAGGTGTGAACTTTAGCTAAATTAGTTTGACCTACTGCAAATAAAGAAAAACGATTTGCATTTAATGTTTCTTCCTGGAAACTAAGGGCAAAACGAAACCATAGAGCAGCATTTCTAGAAAACGCTTAATCATAGTCTCTTATTCTACATTAGGAATATGTAAAATTCACCAGAAGAGAATCATAGAATCTTAGAATGGTTTGGGTTGCAAGGAGCCTTAAAGATCATCTAGATCTAACTCTCCAGCCAAGGGCAGGGATGTCACTCACTAAATCAGGTTGCTCAAAGCCTCATCCAACCTGGCCTTGAACGCTTCCAGGGATGGTGCATCCACAACTTCCCTGGGCAACCTGTTCCAGTGCTTTACCACCTTCTGAGCGTAAAAATTTCATTCTAACATCTAATCTAGACGTACCCTCTTTCAATTTAAAATCATTACCCCTTGTTCTGTCACTATCTGCCCATACAAAAAGTCCCTCTCCCTCCTTTTTATAAGGACTCTTTAAGGTACTGGAAGGCTACAATAAGGTTTCTCTGAAACCTTCTTTTCTCTAGTCTGAACAACCCCAATTCTCAGTCTATCTTCAAAGGAGAGGTATTCCAGACCTCTGATAACCTTCATGGCCCTTCTCTCAAGCCATTCTAATGGGTCCACATCTTTCTTGTGCTGAGGACCCTGACCTAGAACCCACACTCCAGGTGGAATGTGACGAGAGCAGAGTAGAGGGGCAGAATCACCTCCCTTGATCTGCTGGCCCTGTTGCTTTTGATGCAGCACACAATGCAGTTGCCCTTCTGGACTGTGAGCACACACTGTTGACTGATGTATAGCTTTTCTGCCATGAGAACCCCCAAGTCCTTTGTCCACAGGGCTGATCTCAATGAGTTCATCTCTCAGTCTGTACTCATGTCTAAGATTGCCCTGATCCCAGTGCAGTACTTGTTGAACTACATGAGGTTTTCATGGGCCCACTTCTCAAGTTTTTCCAGGTGCCACAGGATGGCATCCTGTCCTTCTGTTGTGTCAACTGCATCATGCAGCCTCGTGTCATCTACAAACTTGCTGAGAAGAAAGTAAGAATTTAAATCTATCTATTTTACACATAACAGTAAACTGCATGCCAATTGGCTACTTTAGAGACAGAGCGTTCCACCTTCAGAAATAAATTAAACACTTTCTTTCATGAACTCTGCTATGTAGGTATCCAACATAAGGGGAACAAAACTGAGCTATTGAAAACAGCACTGCAGTTTCCTTGCAGATAGCATCAGCCAACAGTAACTTCAGTTGCAAGGAAAGATAGAAGTCATTTACTTCTGCAGATTTTTTCTTGTGCAAAATTCCAAATTAAAGACCCATCTTATCTGCATTTTAAATTAATATATTCAAGACATATGGAATAGCCTTTTCTCAGCCAATATGACTGAGATGGTGCACAGCTGCAGCCATACAGAGAAAATTTCATCTGAAGTACACTCAGAATCTCTAGAACCGCAATTTTGGAAGTGGGATGGGCTGCACCCCAGGCACTTTATTTATTATGTTTTTAGTCCCCTGAAACGGTTCCACTATCTCAGTGCAAAGTGCTATTTCACTACAACGTGAAAATGATTTTTGCTTATTTCTCTAGAATACCATTCACTCCACCCCTATGCTCGTATACACACTACCATCCAAAGATGCAGGTTGGCAGAAGATAGATGTATTTATTAGGAGAAAGATTTATCTCCACCTGTCTGGCTCTCGCATCCTTCCCTGAAGGATCTTATGCCAGAGATCTGCTATTAAGTTTAAGACAGAGCTTTGGTCCAGACCCTGTCATATCCCTCACATCTCTTTGCCTGTCATCACATACACCTCAGGGGGGAAGCCCTGTCTCGATGCAGACGATATGTCCTCCTTCTGCTGCAAAGCTGTCACCATCATCACAATGTACCATTTTAATGAGGCCAAAGGCTTCTCTAAGTGTAAAGGCTCTGAAAGCTCTATAAAAGAAAATAATTATGCAATCTAATCTAATGCTTATAGATGCAAATGAATAAAAACTTTATTGACACTCAAACTGTCCTGTATAAACTATCCAGAATTCTTTATCACTGAATGCTTCTGGGACATGTATGCAGGAGCTGAGTTTTTCACAGTCGTTATTTCAAAGTCTGCATTAACAGACCCATGAGTTCATAAATATTTGGATGAGAATCTAGCTCTCTATAAGCAGGCCTACAAATTTCTATCCCAGCCATACGCTTACACATAACTAAGATATTGCCACCTTTTGTAAGAGATTCATTTGCTTACTACTAAAAAATAATAACAACAACCTGTAAACTCCGTCACATTCTGTACAAGACTACGAAACTTACAGATGTGCACTAGGTGATCACAAATGTATCTTCTGAAATACAAAAAAAAAACAAACAAGAGGAACTAGTGTACTGTTATCATCAGACTACGTAGCTCAATTGCTAAAAATATACCCACCTTCACATTGCCAAATCCACCACTAAACCATATGCTAAGTGCCACATCCATGGTGATGCTAGTACTACCCTGGGCAACCTGTTCAAATGCTTGACAACTCTTTTGGCGAAGATATTTTTCCTAATATCCAATCTAAACCTCCCCTGGTGCAGCTTGAGACCATTTCCTCTTGTCCTGTAACTTGTTACTAGGGAGAGAAGATCAAACCCCAACTTGCTACAACCTCCTCTCAGGTAGTTGTAGAGAGCGATAAGGTCTACTCTGAGCCTGCTCTTCTCCAGGTTAGAGAACCCCAGCTCCCTCAGCCAGTCCAAATCAGACTTGTGCTCCAGACCCTTCACCAGCTCCATTGCCCTTCTCTGAACATGCTCCAGCACCTCAACACCTTTCTTGAAGTAAGGAGTACAGAACTGGGCACAGGATTCGAGGTGTAGCCTCACCACTGCCCAGTACAGCGGGAAATCACTGCCCTAGTTCTTCTGGACACACTGGTTATGAATCAGGCCGGGATACCATTGACCTTCTTGGCCTCTCGGGCACACTACTGGCTCATGTCCATCTGGCTATCAACCAGCACTGCCAGGTCCTTATCTGCCAAACAGCCTTCCAGTCACTCTTCCTACAGTCTGTAGCACTGCATGGTGGTGTTGGGATCCAAGTTCAGGACATGGCACTTGGCCTTGTTGAACCTCACACAACTGGCCTCACCCCATAGGTCCAGCCTGTTCAGATTCCTCTGCAGAGCCTTTCTACCCCTCCAGCAGATCAACACTCCCACAGAGCTTGATGTCATCTGCAAACTCACTGAGGGTACCCTCAATACCCTTGTCTAGGTCATCAATAGAGATATTAAACAGGACTAGACCCAATAGTGAGCCCTGGAGAACATGACTTGTGACCCAATCCCACAGATGCACTCGCTGCTGCTGGGTAGTACTGGCATAAGGGCAGGGCACATCCTGCAGCCTGACACACAGGTTAACACATATTAACATGGGAGCTTTTCTTGGTGATAAAAACACAACTGTCAAATCAAACCCCCTGAAATACATGCAAAGTACAAACAGCAGTTTGATAATTTTTTTTTCTCCACATTTTAAAGTATTCTGAAAGTTGAAGGGGGAAGAAAGAGCATATTACTGGCATTATATTGCTGCTATGCCACACCAGGTGGGGTCCTGGTGGCTGCCCCAGGGGAGGGGAGAGGAGAGGAGAAGAGGAACTTTGGAGTGCACAGAGGTTTGCCAGTCCAATTTGAGGGAGGGGGAGGGGGTCTAGTGGACCATGGGGTCCCCTGACCGGCAGAAGGGCGGGCGGGGCAGTCCTACTTGGAGGATCACGGGTGGGCAGTGTGAGGGAAGACCTGTAGTAACATGGTAGGGGAAGGTAAGGTCAGGGCGGGTAATAGGTTTCTCTGGGGATTGGGGGGCTTAGTCTGGGCTGGGGCCATGGGAGGTACCCGAGCCCCGACTCAGTGCGGGGACCGGGTTTGTTTTGGATGTTTAGTGCCCTGAAAGGGTGCTCAGAGTAAGGGATTGTCCCTGGGAAGATCCCTGGGTTTGAGTATAGGTGGCTGGGGGAAAAGTAGGAATTGAAAGGCTTGCGCTAATCATCTTAGTGGGGAAGTAGTTTGAGTGCCCCTATGAGGTTGCAAGTTATGTTGGCAATGGTACATGCCTTTGGCAGGATCTCCCATGTCAGACAGGTCAAAACTGTAGGGACAGATAAAATGTGTCCATGGGCAGGATGGGCTCACTAGTTTTCTGGCAGTCATCCCAGGAGAAGGGCAACTCTAACTCCAAACCTGGGCAGATGGAGCTTGCTTAGCCCTGTAAAGCCATCCATCTAAGAGAAGGACGCTCTAATTAAACCTACATCCTAAGGACCTCACTGTCAGCGTCCAAGCTTGCTAGGCCCTTAGGATTAAAGGGTGGGTCCAGTTCTGCACATGCTGCGTCTCACCTAAAAAAATCCACTGCGCAGGCTCGAGGGTTATATCCATATTTGCAAAGCCCTGTAGCGACAGGTGAGGGTTGAAACAGCAGGTGAAAGGTGCACTGGAAGCTGCAGACCCAACCCTGCATGCAGGAGGTTCAGGACATTGGTCACCTGAGACTGACCCTGGAGATGACAGTCTCGTTTGGCAGCATCCTGAATGACCAAGCAGCCTTTTTCAAGGAGAGCACTGCTTGCTCCACACGGAGAGGGGCCTAGAAAAGGTGGCCTAACCAAAGCTCATCTCCACCCTTCACCTGGTTGGTTAACTGTGGCCAACGGGCATCTTCTGATGCGGTCAAACAAAGTTTAAGAGACAAAGGCATACACCCGCCTTCAAAGATGTACCCAAATTGACACTCGCATGCTCGAACATCAGAACCATGCTTGATACTGCGGACAGTGGACATCCTGAGCGTCATTCTGTCCTGATTGCCACGAACTGTCACATCTCAACATTGACATTGATGCTTTCAGTGAAGTTCATCTCCATGAGGAAGGCAGCCTTAGGGAACATGATGCTGGCTATACAGTCTTTTGGTCAGCAAAAACAACCAAAAGGCATCTTTCAGGAGTTGGCTTCATGATTAAAAACTCTACTGTCCCTAAACTTGAAAATCTGTCGACAGGTCATTCTGATTGCATTATCTCCCTATGCCTTCCACTTCACAACAAACAACATGTTGTCCTCTTTAGTATATATGGCCCAACTCTCCAAGCTGACCCTGCTGAAAAAGATAAATTTTATACCGACCTGCGTCACCTTACCCAAAAGATTCCCGCAGATGATAAGATCATTATCCTTGGTGATTTCAATGCCAGAGTAGGAAAGAACTTTGAAGCCTGGAAAGGGAAGTACGGTGTTGGAAACTGCAATGATAATGGATGCCTTCTGCTAGAATTCTGTGCGGAGCAACAGCTCACCATCACTAATACTATCTTTCAGCAGAAAAATAGTCTGAAGACAACCTGGATGCATCCTAGATCGAAGCACTGGCACCTCATTGATTATGTTTTGGTGCGACAGAGATGTCTACAATGTCCATCATACCCACATGATAGTGAAGAATGTCAAACAAAGCATTGACTTATATGCTGCAAACTTAACTTCAACCTTAAGCTAATACCTAAAAGGGGCGGTATTCCAAGGAGGAGACTCCAAGTTAACAATCTTCAAACAGCTACAGTGAGAGACAGATTCCAAGTAAATCTTCAAACTAGGCTCGAAAATCATTCCATAGATCCCTCTCCTGAAACACTCTGGCACCATATAAAAAACAGCATCCTGCAGTCCTCTGAAGAATCCTTAGGGTTCTCCTTCAAGAAGAACAAGGACTGGTTTGATGAAAACAATCAAGAGATCCAGGAATTGTTGAGGAAGAAGAGAACTGCTCACCAAGCACACCTTGGTCAGCCATCTTGTCATGTAAGAAAAGCAGCCTTTCGTCTTGCATGCAGCAAGCTCCAACAGAAACTCCATGATGTCCAGAACAAGTGGTGGATCAATCTAGCAGGAAAAATTCAATTACACACAGATACAGGGTTTCTATGAGGCCTTGAAAACAGCATATGGGTCTACATACCAGGTCCAAAGCCCTCTACTCAGCACAGATGGTCAAATGCTTCTGAAAGATAAAACCTCCATTCTGAATCGATGGTCTGAACACTTTCAGACTCTTTTCAGTACTAACCATGTAGTTCAAGGCTCAGCAATTCAGTACATTACACAACAACTGGTGAAGAATGAATTAGATACTGCCCCTACTGTGGGAGAAACTCTTAAGGCCATACAGCAGGTGAAAACTGGCAAGGCAGTTGGGGTTGATGGAATTCCACCTGAAGTCTGGAAGCATGGGAGCCAAGTACACCATGCTAAATTTCATGAGTTTATGGTGTGCTATTGGGAACTAGGCAAACTACCACCAGACCTTCGTGATGCACTTTGTACATCACTTTGTACAAGAAGAAAGGAGTTAAATCAGACTGTTCAAATTACTGAGGTATTACTCTGTTCTCCATTGCTGGCAAGATCCTGGTAAGAATACTTTTGAACAGACTAATACCTGCTATAGCAGAAGGAATTCTACCTGAAAGCCAGTGTGGTTTCAGAGCCAACAGGAGTACCACAGACATGGTATTTGTCCTCAGACAACTGCAAGAGAAGTGTAGGGAACAGAACAAAGGTCTCTATGTAACCTTTGTTGACCTCACCAAGGTTTTTGATACTGTGAGCAGAAAAGGTCCATGGCAGATTTTGGAACATTTAGGGTGTCCCCCCAAGTTCCTTAAAATGATTATCTTACTTCATGAGGATCAGTGCGACCAAGTCAGATATGGCAATGCACTTTCTGAGCCCTTTCTAATAACCAGTGGTGTGAAACAAGGCTGTGTTCTTGCACCAACCCTATTTGCAATCTTCTTCAGCAGGCCACAGCAGACCTCGATGAAGAAGAGGGTATCTACATTCGATATCGTACTGATGGAAGCCTATTCAAATTTAGGCGACTGAAGGCCCATATTGAGACCTTAAATCATCTTGGTCGTGAGTTGCTTTATGCTGATGACGACGCCTTCATCACCCATACAGAAGTAGTTCTGCAGCGTTTAACATCCTGTTTTGCAGAGTCTGCTGAGCTTTTTGGGCTGGAAGTCAGCTTAAAGAAGACAGAAGTTTTCTATCAATCTGCACCTCAGGAAGTCTTCCATCATCCCCATATCACCATCGGCGAATCAGTGCTCAGATCAGTCCAGCAGTTTAATTATCTAGGCAGAGTCATCTCCTTGGATGGTAAGATTGATGGAGAGATAGAAAACAGGTTAGCAAAGGCATATAGAGCTTTCGGAAGACTCCATAAAAGAGTTTGGCAAAATAAACACCTGAAGTACAAAGATCAGTGTTTACAGAGCCATTGTGCTGTCTACTGTCTTATATGGATCCAAATCATGGGTCATTTACCGCTATCACCAGGCAGCTTCCATCAGCACTGCCTCCGTACAATCCTAAATATCCACTGGTCAGATTATGTGACTAATATGTCTGTTCTAGAACAAGCAGCAGTCACAAGTATTGAGGCCATGTTGCTGAGAACACAGCTGCGTTGGGCAGGGCACCTCTCCAGGATGAAGGACCACCGCCTCCCTAAGATTGTACTCTATGATGAACTTGCCACTGGCTGCTGCATGAGAGGAGCCTCGAAGAGAAGATACAAGGACTCCCTAAAACAACATCTCAGCCTTGGCCATATTGATCATCATCACTGGTCTACTCTGGCCTCCAATTGAGAGGTCTGGAGACACACTATCTATAACACTGCTGCTTCTTTTGAGAACACATGCAGGATCATACTCGAGGAGAAAAGACAATGCGGAAAGAACTGTGTCTTGTTGATACCACCTAAGGAGACTTTCCGCTGTGCCTTTTGCAATCGGAGTTGGCTATCTCACACTGGCCTTTTTAGCACCAGCACACTTGTAGCAAATGTGGGTACAGCCCTTCCCACATCTTCATTCACAAAGTCTAGTCATGATGATGATAATTGTTACTCTAACTTAAGCAATTGGTAGAAGCACCATCTTGTCTTACAGTGTACTCATACTTTTCTCAGCACCAGGTGCTTTAACTCCATTCTGGAAAGCCTGAACTATTGTTTGACCCATAGGTTATTCATCCCTGTTCTTTATAGAGTTCACAAACATTTTCAAAGTGAGAAGAGAGAAACTGAACATACAGGTCCTTGCATGTCGAGCAATATCAAGAGATAAGAGGCTTATCTCTTACAACTTTTATAACTTTAAGATCTCTTCTAACTTTGCAAGACTGGGCGTTCCATTCTCTGCACAATATAGCATTGTGCTTTTATGTGTACACAGAAGGTTTTATTAGGTCAGGTGAAGTTTAATTAACAGGTATTATTTAAGTTTAGGGTTGTAAAAGATTACATTTTCTAATGCAACTTCATTTTCATGGAAGGATTAAAATTAAAAAAAAAAAAAAAGACACAGAGGATGGTAAAACAGGGTCAGGTAGAATTACACCCATTGCATAGGATTAAAATAAAATTTTCCTATATTTCCCCCTTATCAAGTGCTGTACATAGACAGAACAGTTTTCCAGCTTTAGGACTCCTTCTCTTTAAACCATAGGGTTGTCTTAGCACTGACAGACGCCCAATGGGAAAATTAGTTTGTTACCATGAACCTTTTGAGTCTGTCAAAAAACCATGAGAAGCTGTCGAGTTACAGAGCATTTGGATGGGGGTCAAAAGATGACCATGTACCTACAGGAAAAATAATCACATGTGAAACTATCTATCCGCTGCTGTGGAAAAGGAGTTTGTACTGTGATTCTTCTCCTCTCACTGGAGCAGAAGGGATGGTGGAAATTTTAACAAACACAAGGCATTCCAAGTAGCTAATTAAAGCAGAAAATAACAAACATTTTTAGTGAAGAAGAAAGGAACAAGATGAACAAAGACGCATTTAAATTAAAAAAGAATCAGGTCTTTAATCAAACTTTTATACTGGACATGGCTGGGATGGAACTAACCTTCTTCATAACTGCCCATAAAGTGCCATCTTTCAGATTTATGACTAACGTGGTGTTAATGACACACTGATGTTCTGTTTAGTGCTGAGCAGTGTTTCCACAGTATCAGTTTTTCTTTTTCTCACTCTGCCATGCTTTTCATGCCCCAGCCTGTAGACAGCTGAACTGAACTGACCAAAGGAATATTCCATACCATGTAACATCAATCCCATGCAGCACTACAGGCTGGGCCAGGCAGAGTGACTGGAGAGCAGTCAGGTAGAAAGGGACCTGGGAATTTGGATTGACAGGAAGCTGAACATGAGCCAGCAGTGTGCCCAGGTGGTCAAAAAGGCAAATGACATCCTGTCTTGAATCAGGAACAGTGTGGTCAACAGGACCAGGGAAGTGGTTCTTGCCCCGTACTCAGCGCTGGTGAGGTCACACCTCGAGTACTGTGTCCAGTTCTGGGCCCCAGTTCTGGGATATCGAGGTGCTGGAGCAGGTCCAGAGAAGAGCAACAAGGCTGGTGAAGGGACTCGAGCACAAGTCCTATGAGGAGAGGTTAAGGGAGCTGTTTAACCTGGAGAAGAGGAGGTTCAGGGGAGACCTCATCACTCTCTACAACTCCCTGAAAGGAGGTTGTAGCCAGGTGGGGGTTGGTCTCTTCTCTCAGGCAGCTATCAGTAAGACAAGAGGGGATGGTCTTAAGCTCTGCTATGGGAGGTTTAGGTTGGATATTAGGAAGAAATTCTTTACAGAGAGGGTAATCAGGCATTGGAATGGGCTGCCCAGGGAAGTGGTGGATTCTCCGTCCCTGGAGGTTTTTAAGATGAGACTGGATGTGGCACTTAGTGCCATGGTCTAGTAACCAGGATGGTAGTGGATCAAGGGTTGGGCTTGATGATCTCGGAGGTCCTTTCCAACCTGGTTGATTCTATGATTCTGTGATCAAGTAGAAATAAAAAAACCTTTCCTCTTCCACAGTAGCCATTCCTCTTAGACTGGCTGGGCATCAGTCTGCTTATGGGAGGTGATGAATGATTGCCTTTGCGTCACTTCTTTTTTTCCTTTCTCCACTTTCCTTCCCTTATTAAACTGATCATAATCAACTATCAAACACATAAACATGTGTCAAGCACATGTAACATTCATGAGGCCCATAAATTTTATTAGTTTTTAATGATCACAATATATCATATGAAGATAGCATAAAGAATAGTGTGCTCCAAGTTTAAAGAAAGACCAAGGAGGCTAACAAATTCCCTCAGTAAGTGGACAAATAAAGTCTGTATTACTTTTGAAAATGGATGTGGGGAAACTATTTTTTTCTGTATAATGGCTTCCTTTTATTCTGAATAAATTAATAAATGAGGAGAAAGGGGATTTCTTTTTTAGTACATCAAAACTGTGCTGACTGAATAAGCAGTAAAAAAAAAGCATTATGTTTACAGAAAAAGTAACTGACTTCTTATGTTTAATTAAATTTAAAAATTAGCTAGATTCTCTGAAGGTATGTGGACAGTTGCAGCATTTTTGCATTTCATAATGATAATTAACTAATACAATAGATAAAGTCATATTTATGCTATTATTTGTAAAATAAAGCCACATTTTGCAACATTTTCCAATGTATGACACTTACAACAAAAAATGCTTAAGGATAACAGTTTTAATATACAGATAAAAATAAAAACCCTTTATTACTTTATGCTGAATAGAGATGTCTATAAATACATCCTAATTAATAGTTATAAAAATAAAACCTTATTTTTGTTAAAGCCTACAGGAGGCTATATGAACTAGATCCAGTTGAATTCTGTTTCAAAGCATATAACTATGTATTCTTTGATTAAGACTGCAGGACAGAGTGCAAGACTTGCAGAAAGCATAGCCAGTAATGCGTTGCTACCCAAGTCAGGAATACTCTCCTTTTCAAGGCCTCATTTTAAGTAATATATGGCTTAGCCAAATGTAGCCATTTGAACGTTTCAGTTAAACTTCCAAATATGAGATTTTTAAACTGAATTGCCAAGAAAAAAGACTCCAAATATTGTCAACAGGGATTTAACATAACAAGAGTTTAACTCCATGGTAGAAAACTCCATATTTCCTCATCTTGTGGAAGGCATTTCTCCAGATTGTGAAAGTTATATATCTCAGACTTCAATCTTCAAAAAATTCTCTGTGTTATAGTAGATATCTTTGAGAGAGTGCAGCATGCCATTAACTACTGTATTCAAACCATATCTGCAGCAGCATTGAGCACAGAGCTTTAGAATCACAGAATCATAAAGCCGTTCGGGTTTAAAAAGACGCTTAAGACCACTGAGTGTAATCATTAACCCACAACTAAACCATACCCCTAAGTACCATGTCTACATGTCTTTTAAATACCTTTAGGGATGGTGACACAACCACTTCCCTCTGTAGCCTGTTCCAATATTTGACAACCCTTTAGGCAAAGAAATTTTTCCTAATATCCCATCTAAACCTTCCCTGGCACAACTTGAGGCTGTTTCCTCTTGTCCTATTAGTTGTTACTTGGGAGAAGAGACCAAAACCTTTCACCCCAGCTTGCAACACTGGAAAGGATTGATCTCGCTACTGTCCAAGTGGACTTTGCTCCAAACATCTTCTCTCTGTCCTATAACCCAGGTACAAAAGAGGCAAATAAAGAGATAGTCTGCCCTGAAAAATCAATGCTCCTTCCTTCAGGAGCTTAGGGAGTGTGGAAGCAGCAGCTTGGTGGTAAGCTCTAGAAATAAGCTGCTTCCAATGCTCTCACTGCACAGATCTGTGCACATGCCCTCTCTGCAGGAGCTAGCACAGCTCTGATCAGCTCCAGAGCAGGAAGGACTATCACTACTGCTCTGTTACCACTTGTCATCCTGTCACCTACCTGAGTGCTCAGCTGCATCAGTCACACATCTTTACTGCAGATAAGGCTGACAGAAATATAGTGAGCCATACCAATAATGTAATGGCAGGTAAACCTGAAGTTAAGCCTCAGAAACCTTCCAAAAGGTTACAACTACTCTATAGTCACAGCTGCATGGTATATATAGAAAAAGAGATGGAAGATAATAAATAGAGAAAAGGATTACTAAAACTTAATTGGCAGGTTGGTGCCAATGAGATATAAAAGGCTCTAATTTTTCCTTCCTTTAAAAGCATGGTTGCCTTTTTAGCGGTACTGCTTTCTCTCCCATTTCACTGCTAGCCCAGTCAGATGCATAAAGACAGAATTGCTCATATAGTTGCTTATATTTGCAAAGAGATTAAAAAAAACCCAAAACAAAACAAAACAAAAAAACCCCAAACAAACAAAACCCCCACAACTTTTGTAAATTGATTTGAAACATTAACAGTTAGATCATCCTGGCATCCTCACATTTTTTCTGCAGAAGAAAGGTCATGATAAAAAAGGATGGATTCTGTAGAATATATAGAACATATTAGTCCATGGTAGACTCGAATTTCCAGAGATTTATGCAGAGTGATGGCTCTTACTTTAATAAGGTTCTATATTTTTAGAAAGTATTAGTGACATGTTTTGATCAGTTTAACACTCCTCCCTCTGCCAGAAAATATGTCAGTTCATCATAAAACTGGCTGCCAAAACATATCTTTATGGAAAAATAGTTTCCAACACCTCTCTACAATGTATGTAACCTTCCTCCCTCTGTACATTTATATCCATATTAGTTTAAAAAGAGGACAATTTGGATAATGAAGACATCTAAGAAGCAGCTGTCTAAATTTTAGCAGATACATCAGATGTCTAAAAATGGTATTAACACTTGTATTTTTCTACGAGGCGGTTATCTTGAGAGACCTTTTTTTTGTTTCCTTCTTTTCTGAAATTCACTCAAATATAACAACCCTCTCCTCCAAACTTTATCTATCTGCAATAAGAAAAGCATTTGTTGACACTGTGGGCAAAGATAAAACTTAAGATAATAAATCACTGGTCAATAACCAAACCCTGAAAAATCAGCACAGTAAAAAACCACTAAAACTATCTATCAACCCTTTTTTTGACCAGATTTCTGTGGACAGGTCTTTGCAACTTGTGATGTTAAACTGGAAAACTGTGATAGTCTGCCTGAATGATGATGTTAGAGAATTTGTTGCATAGTTTTCCACTGTTGAATTATTCGTCACTTTCTACTGTGGAAATGGTGACTCCTGTGATGCTGGGAATCGTTTTCTAATTTACATACATATATGTACACACAGTTCTTATCACAAACACCATGAATCAGCTCAGTAGCAGAATTTATGCAGACCAGAAATGAATAATTGAAATTGTGCAGTTTCACCTCCTAATGCCTTTCTGGATCAACTTGGGATTAATGCACCCAAAATCTGCTTTAAGGTCATTTAAAATTCTCCATTTTATCATTATCAGGCCAACAGGATACAGTTTAAAAACAAACAAAAATCCAACAACAACAACAACAAAATCAATGACAACACGCAACCTCTCCAAAACCCAGCAAAATGCAAACAAAAAACAAAATGCAACTACAAAAAAACCATCCAACCAACTCCTGCTCCCTCCAACCTAATCCTGATATGACTTCAAAACTGTGTCTTGCTAATATGTAGGCACACCAGTGACTAAGAATGAAGAAAGATAGCCCAACGTTCATACTCCTTCCTTTTAGACATAAAAACATTGCTGCAGCCCCTATAAAGGTACAATTTCACAACAGTATTCACATTGTTTCTGGGCATTTGTTGGATTGAAACCTGGTTTCAGCCATCACTTACAATTTGCTCCAATAGGTTTACAAGTGCTTTACCACAAACTTTTCAAAAGATACCATGGAAGAAAGGCATCCTTCTCTAAGACCCTGCAGCCCAATGCCACATCAGCCAGATTCAGGCACACAAGGGAAGGGGCATGACTACAAAAACAGCTCAGACCTTTTAAACATATATGAGTCAGTTAGTAATTTTTTTCCCAGCCATGGAGTCAGCAGCAGAGCTCTATGTCCACGTGTGGGGTCTTCCTTATCTCACTGCTGTTCTCCATCTTTTATCCATGCAACAGTGCTGACACCTGACAGTCCCTGTGCTACCCCAGGGAATCATTTTAGGTTAATGAGATCCAACTGAACACTCAATATAATTTGCAACTAAATACAGTGGTCCAATCATCACTCTCCACTGATCCTTCTTGGACTTTAAAGTACAGCTGTCTGCAGAACAGCTGGGACTGTCAAGTTTGCAAACAGAGAAGTTATGAAGGCATAAGAGAAAAGGAAGACCTGAGCAATACTGCACTCACCAAAATTACAGTTCTAAGAAAACATGAGAGGGAAAATATAAATCTCAAAAATAATGCTTCATTTTGACATTTTATTTCAGAACTGGCCTCGTTAGTCTTCAGTAGCTCTCAAACATTTCAGACAGAAAAAATATTTTTTTAGTCCTTTAAAATATTTTTACTCATTTATGAAAGCTGAGGTAGCATACTCAGGTAACTAGCACCCCCTATCCATTTTTTTTTTATTTTATTTTATTTTATTTTTTTTTTTGTTATAAGTAGTTGCAAGCTCTGCATTTCCTTATGCTTTCCAGATGGTCTTTCCAGTACAAGATATCATCACTCCACAGTGATGTCCAGCACTTGAGGTTGCTTGAGATACTCGCATGATTTCCATACATAGCCCTCCCAATAAAATAGTCTAGCCAATTATTTAGTTCTAATATATTATTTTCTCATTTCTTATAACCTTAGTTGTACAGTAAGCTTAGAGTTCACCAGAATTATAACATAAAGTACAGCTCCTAAACCACATTCTTCAGGCTCGTCCTCTTCTACGTCATGTCATTAGCTGCACACTCAAAATGAGAATAACTCCACATTACTTCTTGGATTCCCTCTATGACATTAGGGGGACCTCAAGTATCATCCTCCAAGGTGCAATTCAGTGTAGAGTAGTAATGCTCTCCTTATTTTTAGGTGGAAAGAGGTGACGAACATTCAATATTCCATTTTAATTGGGAACACTGAATGTTATTTGGAAGTTTCAAAACATCACCTAAGACTGGAAACCTAAATCACATGAGAAGAACTGAAAGAATAGCATCTTCACAACACTCATTCCTGATAGTGCAGTACTTGCATGCACCACACACTTTCATACTTTTGGACTTTCAGGGCCAATTTCTAACAATTTAAATTAGTAGCAGGCTTGTGAAAAGAATTATTACAAAAAGATCAGGCAGGATGAGTGTAACACCATTGTAATAAATTAAAAAAAAAGACTAATCTCTCTGAGATATCTTACAACAAATACACAGAAGTATTCTTTCCTGAGTAAATGGAAACACACAATATAATTATTTTATGTTTACAGAAAATAAAACAAAGTCCAAAGTGTAGAAATATCTTGCTCCTGAAGTAGCCACTAAGTTTTTGTTGTGTTTTTACTTATACTGACGCACACACAGAATTAAATAAAACTATAAAATTAAGATATAGACTTTATATCTTCTCTAACTTCAAATAAAACCCACAAGGCCAACAGACTCACGTATGCAACCTCCATCAAATACATTTGCACATAGACTATTTCAGAAAGAGAAGCCCTAAAATGATTTTATGTTCATTGACACCATAAAATCATCATGGTTCTGGTGTAGGAACCTCTCTTTAGGTACGCAAGACAGTTGTGGATGACCTGACTGTTTCTCTGGAGCTTCCATTTCACCATCTCTTTGTTGCTGATCTTTGATGCCTGCAAAGATGAGAAGGATAGACTATAATGAAAACAATAAAAGCAAAATAGTTTGAAAAAGGGGGAAAAATAAGAAGCATAGGAGTAAGAGAAGCAAATGAACAGGAGTGATATGCTCCAACCCTCTATATTCTACTTTTCTAAGGGACAACAGGCTCCACAAGGATTTAGGTGCCAATAACTCAGTCTAACATTTGTATTTATTTAGTTCAGTACTTCTTGCAATGAAACACTGTCCCCAGTGCATGGCCAGCCACTGATACACTCACAACAGGGTTGTAACGTGCTAGCTTTATGGACAGTGTTTTAATCTTTTTCCTTCAATATTGTTATTTCGACCAGGTTTTAATAGTTGAAATTCTGAATCAAATGAGTCTCTACCTTCCCTTTTTTGCAAACATAGTCTTCTGATTCTTTAAATAGATTCTTAAAAATTAATTGATTCTCATTAAGTATTTAAACTTACAATGCTCATCAAGAAAGTTTTATTTTTCTTTGTCTTTGAAGAGATAATTCTTATCCTCCTGATATTGGTGAACAGTTGCTTAATTATTGTTAAGCAATTAATATCCCAGTTACTTTCAATATTTAATTTCCAACTTCTTTGTTCTTAATACAGAAAAGCAACTCATGAAAATGGCATCAAGCAGTCAATGTCCTACAGCATATTTATGTACATAATGCCTCTGTCATTTGAACTGTGAACAAAATCTTACCCTCTGCACTTTAATCAGAGAATAACTTTCTTTAAAAAAAGTCTACTCACAGTTAAAAACGAACAAAAAAATTATCCTCACCTTCCCCATAAGAAAACCCCAAAAACCCAAAAAGCCCAACCCTGAAACACAGAGGAACAAAGGTTCATATTTTCCTAATTCAATAGAAAATATGATAAAACAGATCCTTATTATCATGTGTGTTTTGGACAATGATCACAGGCCATCAGATAGCCCTTTCTAACAAACTGCCTTCCAATCATTTCATTTCCAATTTAAAGACAAAATTCACATAAAAAAATTCATTGCCAGGAAGACACAGCATCTCAAGCTCATTCATACCTCTAAAAACATTACTAGAGAACCAGAGTTAAATTTGGAGTTACCTGCAGGTAGAGATGCAGTCCCTGTCTCAAAAGAAACTTGAATCACAGCATACTGATAAAAACTGAAACTTTACAATGGGAGAATCTTGTCCCACTCTTAGCTATCTATTGGACCTTTCATTTGATCCAAATAAATTTTACGATATGATTCTTCAGAATATTTATAGATACAGATTGTAACCGAAACGTAAGACCCAAAATAACCAAAGCACATGACTGCCAAATAAGAAACTCCATGATAAAAAAACTTACAACCCTTATTGTAGGTTAAGCCAGTATTAACATAGACCAGAGCAGGCCAGTTTGAAAAACACAAAAATCACACACTCCTCTGCCCTGCTATACCAGTCAAAATGCAAAAAAATATAGAAAGGGACTGGTAGCATGGTAGACTTGCCAAAGTGTCTGACAAGGCAAAGAACTGATTGCACACAATTAGAAACCTACAAAAAGCAAGTGGTGAGGACAGGAGAAGAAAAATCCAGAAGAAAGGTGGTCCTAATGACATCAAGAAATACTGCAAGGACCTGGACAGCCACCAAAGAATCAGTGTCTCCAGGTTAGGACTCATTTGCTTTCATCAGACTTTGCTTTTTTTTACTAAATGCTAAGACTATGCAGTGTATCCTGATGGCTTTGACGGCAAAGTCAGAGCCAGAGGCTCACGAAACAATATGCAATTCTATTCAACTCCTTAAATTTTTTTTGCAGTGAGACAAGCAGGTTTCACCCTCACTGTAGGGATTGCTTTGCTGTTTTCCTGTTGGAAGCAGCTGGTGAGCAGCTCAGGAACACTTCCCCAGTCCTTACTTTGCTCACATAATTGTAACTTGGATGTCGATCCTGCCATTTTGTTAACAGACAAAAAAGAGAAACAGCTTTCCCAATGTTCTCTACAGAAGTAAGCTGGAAGCAGACATTTTCTCCAAGTACAGACATAAAAATAAAAAAATCTCTACTTTCAGTAAGAGCATGAGCAAATCTGCAGTTATTTGATCATTTTAAAAATATCTTTATTAGCTTTTTCAAAGACAAGTAACATTTCCTTTAGTTAAGAATGACCATAAATACATTTAGATGTGTCTACAAGCAAGTGTACACAAGACATAACACAGCTTGAACATCAGAGTGATACGTCTTTTTCGGAAGAAAAATTACTCTGGATTTCATAAATGTGAAATTTTAAAAAAAGTATTTTCCTGCAAAATATTCTTGTTATAATCAAAAAATATTTATTTTATTGCACAAAAGGTACTGCTGTTTCTCTCAGTGTTTTTTTGGAGTAGTAGGAAGACTATTCGAAATGTAGTTTTTTACATTTTGGGCGTTTGGTTTTCGTGTTGTTGGTTTCTGGTTTTGGGGTGGATTTTTTCAGATGCAAATCCAGCTTTCTCTGAACTTGACTACAGATTTAGACAGATCAATTGCAAGCTTCAGATTGAAGATTGTGCCTGACTAGGTTGGGTAGGCATTTTAATTTTACCTTCATCTATTTCTATAAACAGCATACAAACCACATTTCTTTTTTTATTAAGACAAGGATATCTGAGATTCATCATAAGAAAGATATTTACCCCTCACAATTGTGGGTTTGATTTTAATAATAATAGAGCTGAGGGCTGCACATTACATGGTTTAAGCAATATACTGTTGAACATGTGGGGGGAAATGGAGAACTAGGTGGAGCTCTATCTAAAAAAACCAAGGTTATGTTAGCACAAAAAATCATAAAACTCAGAGTTGACTTCCTCCTTTAAAGACTCATTTCCTTGCAACAGCTCCTCATTTACCTCCATCATGGTCTCGAAGCCTCCTCCAGAGGTGTTCTGCAGCTTTTGATCAGTGGTGCCTGAACTGAAACCATAACCAGCCCCAGCAGATCAACTCAGGGTGCAAAAGTATCACCTCCTTGCCCTGACTTGAAGGGTAACATTAACATTTATACCACAATTTTAGCCCAAAGGAAAGCAGATTATTCTTCCTTTTCTGTCATAAGTACAGGGGACATCAGATTTCTGTCTTGTAGCAGTCTCCATTTCCTCAGACTAATATATTTATGGGCCAAATTTATAATATCTACTTCATATAAAATGAAATTTCCAGGAAGGAAATCTGTCAATCTGGACTATTCAGATACCACCAAACCATTCAGAAATTGAAGGTGCTGCTTAAGGTCTAAATAAGCAACAACAGATGAGTTCTTCATTGCACAATACAGACTTTTTATTTTTTTTCCCTCCCACTCCTCAGCTCCTGTATTTATGTTAGATTTCAAAATTTACTGCTTTCTGTGGTCAGCCTGGCTCAGGAGTGCCTGGCACCTCAGTAAAAGCAGATACTAGAGGAAAAAACAAAGCAACAAGCCACAATCTTATGTTTGATATTTAATTGTAGCAAAGCCAATTAAGTGGAAAGTTGCTACAAAAACTCATGTCACTTCTCTGCAGAAAGAAAGAGAAGTGTATCAAAATATGGACATGAAAGCAAAATCTAGCAGCAGACCAGACTATGAACCTGCTATTTACTCTAACTGCAGGTGGTTTAAAATTACAGGTTTTAAAGCTATCATTTGGAAACAAAGTAAAAACTACTATCACTGTTTGGCACCAGAGTTTTATAGGACTGATGCACCATCAGTCAGTGAAGCATGTTTACATTAAAGCATATCAAATATAAAATGCAAAACAGTCTACAAATTCAGGGACAGATAGGGAAGCAGGGGGAGCAGAGACAAAAGGCACATGAACCCACATCAGGCACCTCACTATTTTATATTTGAAATACAAGTACTGGTGTCAAGAACTATATTTCTTCTAGGAAGCTAAAACTTCGCTGCAGAATCAAAGTACAGTTTCTTCTAGGAATCTAAAATTAAAATGGGTCCAACCAAAGAGTTAGATCAACTTTGGAGATAAAAACCCAGACCCCAAATAACAGAAAAAGATATCTCATTTGGACAGTCTAGACTACGAGAAATTCAAAAGCATTACTGAAATGGAAAGAGCTAGAAGATGTCTAGCATCACTCACAGTTTATGGAAGGATTAACCATTGCCTCATTTTCCTCTGAGTATGTTGAGTACTTTCTATCAGGCAATAATGAGTCCAAACTGAAATGAAATTCTTGTCACATTTACAATCACCAGTAGGACTTGTGATTCTGTGTTGACACTTAAAAACCAAAACACAACTGGGTTTTCCTTGCAGAAGGGAATCAGTCATCAAACTGTATCTTTCAAAAGGAGACTGTGAGAAAAGATCTACAAAAAAATCTTAGAATATGACTGCACAATGCTTTCTGAATATGTATTGCTCTATTCATTTACATATTGACAGTGAAAGAGAAATGCATAAGATATGCTTGTAGTAATAAATTACTGCTTTAATTATATTCATATTTCTTGATTATGGCATTTACATGCCAGTTACATTCCAGTTTACAAGGACAGATCTGAGAAAGCTGAGAAACGTTGGCAGACAATCACGACTACACAACACAATTAATGACAACACTGTGTAACTAATTCAGTCTCTGCCAAATTCTTAATTCTCTCAAGTGAGACTGTTTTTTTCAACAACAACCAAAAAAAAACCCCAAAAGTGAAAAGTATTATAGTCCTAAATTGAAATCATTTTCTGTAGTAAAGATTAGAATGACATGTAGATTCCTGTTTGCATTCTCTTTGTGCTTTGACTAACAAGATTTCATTTTTTTTTATTTCAAATCCCAATTCTGTGATTCCCCTCTCAAATTGCATGATTTCTAAGTAGTGTCATCAAGAATATTTTAAGAAACACTTGAGTATTTCTGTAACTATCAAATTATCTTGAGAATACCTTGAGGAAGGGGAGAATTAATCTGAATTTAGCTTAGCCTGCATTATAAATGGGGGGAAAAAAAGGTAAATTGGCTGTAAATGCCTAATATTGAGAAGTTATTAGTTACATATCAGCAGATGACCCAGTTTTCTGTTCTTCTGGGACTTACAGAGGGAATCAGTACCAAATTTTTTTAATCCAAAAAGTAAATTTTTATCAAAATGTAAAGGTCTATATACAGTTATGATATCTATATATCTCATTATTCTCCTGCTACAGCTTAAGACTCACACTGCCAAAGGTGTTAAGCATTAGTAGTACACAATACAAACATCTACCCTAAATGGCAGGGTAGCAGCTCAGAATGAACTTCCACAGTGAGAATCTTTTGCAATAAACAATTCCCCTCTTACAGGAAACATGGTTGCACTTTTAGTGGTAGAGTTGCAGTTAGTAGCTGGCAATGCTCTTCTGGTTTACAGGCACTCAGTTCACAGCTCCGACAGGTACTGCACCTTTAATTTGCTTGTGAGAAAAGGGGGAAGCAAAAACTCAACTAGAGCCTTAGCATGTGTTTGAAGTTTTAAGAAAAGTTTGTTAAAAACTTGCTACTGCCTGAGTATTGGCCTTCTATTTTGAACCCAAAGTTATTTTAGGTAAACTCTACATCAATCCGAGGCATATTTTAGCTGAGTATAAACTACTGCAGGACAAGCCCAAAGAAGGCCAAAGGTTAGAATTTTTCTTCCTGCCTTAATTAAACAGATAGCTTGCAATGATACAACTAACTCAATACCAGAGGCAGAGGGATAAAATCATGGCTAAGAGTAGAAGGACAATTTGGATAGTTTTTTTAAATGTTTTCTAAGTTTCTTGGCTCAGAGGAAACCCAATTATTATCTCAAGACTGTTTCCAAGAATTATCCAAGCTGTTCATGGTAAAAATTGGTGGACATGGTGGGAGATGGTAACCATCCAGATGAATGAAAAGCAATAAATATCCCTTCCCTTTAAAGAAAAAGATTTAGTAGCAATGAAGATATGGTAGACCAGTCATGAGAACTTAAATTCATAATAAATACAGAAGCAAATATTTAAACAACATAAAGCCTTTGGACAAGAAAAATAAAAAAAAAAAATCAAGTAAAAGTGTTTTTATCATGCTAGTTTCCTTCTATGAAATAATTAGCATTTTTAAAATGGTGAGAAACAATTGAAGTCTTGTCTGTATCTTGGTAAACTCTTGATGTGGTCATGTTTGACACCTTCTCAAAAGTCAGTCATGTTCTTCATGAGGCTATCGTAAGGAACATGCATAACAGATTGGAAATATACACTGAGCATCTTCCTATAGCACACTTAAAACATAGTGATCCATCATGGACAGATCTGAAAGGGGTCTGTTCTACATTCAACAGCAGACAGTATTTTCATTAGTACCATTAAAAGTTTAAATGGAGAACAGAATTGGAGAACAGAACAAGATAAAAATTGAAAAGGACCTGAAGCTGAAGTGTCTTGAAAAAAAGGGAAAACAAATCACAAATGACTAGGTTTACAGCAATGACTAGTTGAAAATGGCTAGGTGAAAGCCCTTAAAGGTCAAAAGTTATAATGGATCTCAAGATGAACCTAAGTAATGCACCATGTGACTGAAAAAGTCAATCAGTATGACATAGTACAGAAAGTGAAATAAAACCTAGAGGACACCTAAGTTAGCCTCTCGTTTTTTCCAGACATTGACAAAGCTTGAGGTGTCATATGTCAATGAAAAGGGGTAGTTGCAGCAAACTTCACACAGTGGAGCAAGACTGTTGAAAGCATTTCAGGGACATAATCTGTAAGGAAAGAGAATATACATCTCAACCTTGGAAAAAAAAGAAAGTCTTTCATGCATCTCTGCAAGAGAATTCAAATGACATCTTCTTCCAGTCTGGAATACAAATGAAGAGAAACCTGACTTTTAACTGGAACAAGGGAAATTTAGGTTAGATAAGAAAACCCACTAGCTGAACAATTAAATGGTGCAATAGCTTTTCCAAGAGTGTTGCTGTAATATCATATTTGGGGCTAACTAAAGTAATTAGACAAACATTTAGCTCAGAACAAGTTTGCTTTCTATTTTGGTAACAGCTGAATGCAGACTTGTAATAGAGTACATCTTAAATGCTCCTTTTACTGAAGTCTACAGCCCTGACAAAACAGCTCATTACTGTTTTGTAGCTACAAGGTCATTGAGCATAGCATAAGACTTTCTCAGGCTTAAATCCCAAGTAATTTTTTTTTATGAGTTCTATTTTCTGTAGAACCTAGAATTAAACAGAAATCATAGTCTTTAATTTACCTATGGACATAGATTTCTTTTTGGTTTTCCTCAAAGATCTGCCCGTTCACAGCTGACATGGTCAAAACAATGCATTTAAAAATAAACTAAAAAATAAAATAATTTAATAAAAAAAGAACTATAATCTATAACATTCAAACCAAGAAGCCCAGAACATACTGAGAACTGTAAGAGCAGCTGCTACAAAACTGGTGTGGAAAAGGTATACCATGGGGAAACTTTTCAAAGTAGTTACAAAAATAAAAAGTCAAATAAACATGAAACTTTAATGCTATTTTAGAGAATTAAATAACAGCACGTAAGAAAAAAACAGTACGTGTTCTTGTTGACTCCTTGTTCAGATTTCATACTTTAGGTGTTTGTGTTTTTTCACTTCTTCCCAACATACCCTTACACCCAATAACTGTTCTGCACATTCCAACAATCCCTTCGAAACAAACATGACAAACATAAAAACTTGCAGTTCTGTCTGTTGCTGAGAGATGCTTTCTGCAAATGAATGCTTTCTGATAGTACTTTCCTACTGGGATGTTTATGAGAAAATCTTGGTTTGGCTTTGTTTTAAGTAAGGGCTTTGCTTCTCTCAAATTTATGTTTTGTACTAAATTTTTAGAGTTGTAGATTTAAAACTGCTAGACCACTTTCTCAATAACTTTTTCTCCAGCAATTCTAGTGATACTACAATAAAGTTATCTTGAGCACTACAAAAGAAAGCAGAAACTCACGCCAATTCAAGAAAAGAGAGTGTTATCAAATGAATATTTTAGCCTTCCTGTAGCAAATAGCTTAGAATAACCTCTGAATGCCAAACTGAGATTTAGCATAAAAGACTGATGTTTCATTCATATCATGAGGAATCTTTTAAGAACAGAAATATCCATCAGTCAAGAGCTCATCATGCACCCTACTAATAGAAAACTGTAACTTATTAAGCAGAGCAATTTAAATCAAAACCTTTAGGAATGAGATGAAATACTAAGTAAAGATTTCAATTCCCAATCAGTATGTATGCTTTTTAACAAGCAAGTGCCTACAAAAACTTGATTAGTAATAAAGAAAGAAATAAGAAAGAAAAGAAAGTAGGCAACTGCTAAAAGAAAAACTACATACTTTGAAAGTAGGAGATGAAATACATACTACTGATGAAATACAAACTACATATCTATTTCAAACTCTGCAGCAACTTTAGTTACAGTAAAACATTTAAGAGCATATCAATGTAATATTTAGAACCATGATACCATGTAAACTAATTTACACAACTTTGTGACTTTACAGAATTTTTAAAGCATAGTCTGTTTTATGAAGATCTGATGCAATTTGATGTACTTGCAATCCTGTATTCCATTTATATTAAAATAAATAATGCTGCCCACTTGGCAATGTAAAACAACTAGAAAATATGTTATTCTATAAAATGGAATTTCTCTCTTTCCTAAAAAAAATAAATACATTAATTTAATTAAGTCAAATGGATGAACACCTTAGTGGAAGTGGTCCAGCACAGAGCAGTGTGCCCACAGCACACAATGAATGGATCCATTGCATACTCTGCCATGGGGCCTCTCATGCAGGGTGGATAGAAGCAGCACAAGCCAAAGGCCTATACAGTCAAGATGAGTACTTTCCCACTTAATTTTTTTTCCTACACACTATCAGAAACTATTCTCAAAAGGTGTTTTGGAAGTCCCAGCTTGCTTATGAGCAACAAAAATGAAAAAGAGGATTGCTATCATGTTCTGTGAAGTATCATGTTTTTGAAAGCCTTTTCTTGATGGAAAAACAGAGATACAATTTACTTGTTTAAACAAAGGCAAACTTATTCCAGGTACCACACAATTTCTGTCTACAAAGAAAATATTTCCTCTGACTGACATCTAATTTGGTAATCTACAAGTGTTTTTCTGCCCTCTGGAATTGGGAATCAATTATTAAAAAAAAACATCAAAAACCTTTATCTTCTTATTGTCTCAACAGAGTTTACAGTTTAGTCCATTCATTAATATAAGTCTACTCAGACTTTAGTAAAACCTTTGATTCTTTTTTCCCACAGCATTCTCCTGGAGAAGATGGTTGTCTTTGGCTTGGAGGAGTGTACATTTTGCTGGGTAAAAAAATAGCTGGATGAACGTGCCCAAAGAGTGGTGGTGAATGGAGTTAAATCCAGTTGGCATCCAGTCCCAGGTGGTGTTCCCTGTGGCTCAGTATTGGGGCCATTCCATTGTCTGGATGAGGGGTTTGAGGGCACCCTCAGAGAATTTGTACGTGACACCAAGTTGGGCAGGAGTGTTGATAGACTGAAGGGCAGGAATGCTCTGCAGAGGAATATGAGCAGGCTAGATTGATGGACCGAGGACAATTGTATGAGCTTCAAAGAGGCCAAGAGATGGGTCCTGCACTTGGATCACAACAACCCTATACAGCACTAAAGGTTCTGGGAGGAGTGGCTGGAAAGATGTCTGGCAGAAAAGGATATGGGTGCTGTTCAACTGCAGCTGAACATGAGCCAGCAGTGTGTCCAGGTGGCCAAGAAGACCAATGCCATCCTTGCTTGTATGAAGAATAGTATGACCAGCAGGACAAGGGCAGTGATTGTCTCCCTGTACTGGGTACTGCTGAGGGTGCACCTCAAGTCCTGTGTTCAATTTTGGGCACCTTGCTACAAGAAAGACTTTGAGGTGCTGGAAAAGTCCAGATAAGGACAACAGAGCTGGTGAAGGGTCTGGAGCACGATTCTGATGAGGAGTGGGGTTGTTTAGCCTGGAAAAACAGGGTGATCTTGAAAGGAGATCAAAGTGAGATGCAGGTCAGTGTCTTCTCCCAGGTAACAAGTGATAGGATGGGAAGAACTGGCCTCAGGTTTCACCAGGGGAGGTTTGGATTGGATATTGGGAAACATTTCTTAATGGAAAGGATTGTCAAGCACTGGCACAGGCTGTCCAGGAAAGTGAAGAGCAACCATCCCCGGAGGTATTTAAAAGAGATGTAGATATGGTAGCCAGGGACATAGTTTAGTGGGGGACTTGGCAATGTTGGGTTAATGTTAGACCTGGATGATCTTAGAGGTCTTTTCCAACCTATGGTTCTGCATCTCATAGCTGTAGTAACCTTCGTCGCAGCATCAAGCGAGAAATGTCATCTGTCATCCAGAGTGACAAATCATTCTTTAAACACATTTATTATTAAAAAATAACATTGTACACATTTTTCAAAGCATGGCCACTCTATATATCTTACTCAGTTGAGTTCACACTTCTTTATCAATTACCCTTATACTAGACGTTGCATGACAAGTAGAAGATGAATGTAAGTAGTAAAGACAAATTCTATAAGCTAGACACAGCACAATGCCCTGATGAATACACAAGATCAAGACGTTATTTACTTTGGAAGTTAACAGTAAAAAAAGAGTAATATAGCAGAATAGCCATGTATCCTGGACACACCTTTATTACAAGCCAGACGTGGCATGCCTCTGGAGTTCATTGGCTTCTTTTCAGGAATAATTGATATTCATTGCTAGTTCAAATGCTTCTACAGGGTTATATTGTTACAGGACATACTTGAAGTGAAGCCTTTATAATCTCAGAATGAAGTTTTTTAAAAGCACTGCTTTGTCAGAATTAAATTATGACATGAATGGCAAGTTTATTCCTAGGAGATGACAGTATCTCTAAGACATTAGAAGGACACTAAATGACAGTTTAGGAACACAAATCTACTATAAAAAGCCTTTGCGGTTTCTTTTTTTAAAACCTAATGGATTATATGAGTCAAACTGGCATCTTAGAACTCAATTTTTTGCTATGCCATTACATAGTACCCATGGAAATCCATGTACAGGCATGTTAATCAAGAAATTTTGCACTATGACTAAATAATTCACCAATAATTCTTGCTCATATATGGCGTTTGACATCCCAAAACATGGATTCATCTATCTTGAAAGGCAAGGTTTAGCCAAAGTGTTGTTTCTTGCCTGTAAGCACACACTTATCTGTTTTCATGAACTCCTATATTCTTAGTCTCAGTGGACTACCACAAGAAAAAAAATATATTTAACAGTAAGAAAAGCACTAACAACTCAACAGGATTTGTTCTTTTCTTTCATTGCTTTAGTCACAAGGAACATTGCCTTGATAATTACTCATGTCACTATGCACCCTATTGTCTTTAAATAACTGATTTCTATACCTGTTATACAAAATAATATGGTGGCAACTGGATTACTGATGAAACAATAGCAGTTTAAAAAAAGAGAATCCCTGAAAATAAGGCATTTAAATCCTCTGTAAGGTTATCCCAGACAAAATATAGTGAGTATGTCAGAATCCACTGTTCATAAGGTAGAATAATGGAAATAAAGAGAACTATTTATTCTATTGACAAAATAGAATGTCACTCCTCAGTGGAAACATTGTCAGACACAAATGATAAAGCGAATTTGCAGGTTGATAGGACAAAGTATTTCTATTCTTTTGAGGATGCACAAAGGGTAGGAAAAATGGGTGGGGGAGATGGGAGGTCCAGATGAAACTGTGTGGGAAATATCAAAAATACCAAAAAAATTTATCTGGCAAATTATCTGTCATGATTACACAATTGTCATATTTAGAAATGAACTTAAAATATTTCCTACTTGTTTCAAATAAGCTCTTTAAAAAAAAAAAAAAAGAAACACAAAACCCAACATACCCAATTGTTTAGAACCTACCCAGGATGGCAAAATCTTCAAGTACATGCAAAATTAGAGGGATGGTATATTTCTTTGGTATAGTAAGGTCCAGATGATCAATAGTCTGGCTGCCACCCAACTGTTCTCCATTTCCAAGCCAGAATATGACACTTGGATAGCTGTGGATCTCCTACTTAGCTCTATGAACTGTACAACCACTTCCAGTACCTCCCTCAGAATCTTCTCACATTCTCCCATCACTGAATGCTGTTACTTAGAAACTTCAGATTTAAGATTCTGAATTCATGATTTTTGCTAACACTGTGGGGTGTGGGGAGTTTTTCTTGACAGTTCCGTAGGTGAGCATAGTAAAATTATGTTTTCATCCAATAGAAAACTCTTAATCCATAGCCTTTACCTTTTTAGTAAAATTCAGGAAAACTAATCAAAATACTGAAAAAAACCCACTATTAATCTGTGAGGTTTGAGTTAAGGAACATATATTCAGATAGTAAGAAAGTGAGAATATTTTAAAACAAAGCACCTGCTCTAACCCTCCAGCACAGTGTTTCTTTTCAATGTTTCAGCACAGTTCACTTTTCTAGTTTCAGTGGGTCATCACAGTTGCAAGATATCAAGTTATTTGAGAAAGACAGCAGCATAGTGATTGACTAGTATTACCTGGGAAGCTATTTCAGGGTACTTGACCAGACAAACACATGGTCATTCATCTGAGAGTCAAGAGCAAATATTATTAGTATGCTTTAGAGTTACTACTTCCTTACTATTGCAATCTCTCCAAAACTTGCAACTCTATTGAGTTAGGACTTTGAGGAAGTTTGACATATAAGTGACTGTCAAAGCATATTTCTCGCTTGTTATTCCAGACAACAACCCAATACTTGGCTATATGAAGACAGAAATAACCTATTTTCTGAAACATTTAACTTCTTCATCAAAATGGTCACAAATAACCTCCAAAAGGTTCGTTAAAGCCTAACTTAACAGGAGACATTAAAAAAACAAAGAGACCTTGTTCTGAATTATTGTTAAATAGAAGTTTTTATTGTGCTTCTATCTTCTCTCAAGTTTATGATGAAATTAAACAAATGATGAATGCACAATGTTTGTACTGATGTTTTTAAAATTAAGATTAAGCAATAATTGAGCAAAAGATACAGTGAGCGTTAACAAAGAGAAATTACTGGAAATTCAGCTCATCAGAACATTATGCAAGCTACCTCTTTAAACTCCACATTGTTTCCACTGGAAAAAACAGAAGGCTAAGAATCATTGATTTCTTGAGCAGAAAACACGTGTCTATACACAAAGCATGTATAACAGTATTCCTATGCTCCAGCAGAAAAGCTGAAGTACTTTTTCTTTTCTGCAAAGCCAAATGCCAGTGTAGTAAATATCACTATTGTCTTAGCATAATTCATGCAGTTCTCATTTCACAAGATACTCACTATTTTTTGAACAATCCCCAAAAACCTTCTGGAATGTGGAATGGGCTCCCTGTCACTCAGATGCTGTGGCCAACGTTAGCTAACAGCATAGCTAGTATGAAACCACTGCCCTGTATCTTGCATACCTTGTACAAACCATGACAACCTGCTTAGCTAACCTGAGCAGCCACTAACCATGCTTATTCTAACCCCTTTGACAGTTTTGACAGAACAACTCTGCAAGATGGAGAGGGAAGCTAGATTAAGGTAGAGGTGCAACTGTAGATAGACAGTTCTACACCTAAACATCATCATCCAGAACAAGTCTTACTACAGTGACAAGAACAACAAATTTCAGAGGACACCTTGTACATTTAGGTGGGAAAAGGAATCTGTTTATATAAATATTTCACTGTTATGACTACCTATTTTGATTTATTTTCTGCAGACTAAGTACAAGCTTTTTGTGTACGTTCAGTGAATTCAGTACCTTACACTGTTTTGCCATTCCGAAGTGTTACACACCAAGTAATTATTTATTACCTAACACTGCTTTCCTAAGCCCACTGTACTATATAGACTGCAAGAACAGCATGCACCTATTTATGTGAATTTCCATCTTAAGCAAACAAACTCTTTACCGCATTTCATTTTCATTTTACCGAAAGATTAATATAGTCACATGCTGCATGAGAGACAGCTTAAAATTAAAGCATTACAATCCCTAAACTGTCATATGTGATAACAAAGTCTCCATGGTGACAAGAAAATCCCCTTTGCAATATTATAGCTAGACGTTAAATTTAGTACTTCTTACAATTTGACAGTCATTTTAGCAACAATAAATCATAAATATATATATATACCTATTACATATGGGGGAGGGTAGGCACAGTTACATGTGCTACAGAGCTCCACTTATGCTCTACAAATCCTTTCATATTACTAGATGTTCAGTTAGTTTCATTTTCTATTTGGTGTCCCAGTAAACCTCAAAAACGGTAAGTTCATAAATACCACCAAACTCAGTTTTGAACAGGATAAAACCACTCTGTAATGTCAAGGGAGAACTTAACTCACAGGTGTTTGCTCAAAATGCTGAAACAGCTCAGGTTTCATAACAAGAGTTTCTGAAGGACATAGCCAAATTATTTCTGCCAAGCGTATTTCATGAGAAGTCTGTTATATAGTCCCAACTTAAACATGATTATATTTGGTGTTTGGCTGGATGTACCAAACTGAAAATTGAGTTTTTATTTAGGACAATAATTTTAACTAAACGCAACCCGTGGCTCAGGCACAGATGGATTAAGTGTGATACCTCATCAGCTAGTAATGGTATGTTAAGCCTAAACTTAAAATTCAAAGTTGATATTTTAAATACATTCATTTCTCCATGCACACAGAAAATCACACAGCTACTTTCGAATTTTTCTTACCATCACAATCAATCCTAAACTTCAGCAGAAAAGCAAGCAACTTGGGTAGGAAAGATTATTATTTTTAATCAGCACACGTGGTGTATGTTCTTCAGTTGACAGCTAGAATAAAATAAATCCCATCATTTTTACTAAAAAGTAGCAGACTATCTTCTAAGTTGCCAGCTGTCTTTCATCTTTTTAAGTGATCCTACTATATGTTTGGGATTGGCTTGGTTTGTTTTTTAGAGTGCTTATTACTCCTTAGAAGAACAAATTCCTTTTGTCATATTGCCATAAATATTGCATAATACTTAAAATTATACAACTTTGTCCTGCCAGTAAAAATGCTGAGGGCTATAAGTGTGTTTACTAAGTTTGCAAAACACAATAAGAATCCTACCACGTTAAGTGGATATTAAAACACAGAAATGCCTCAACATCAGAAGAAGTCCAGGCACTAGCTTCAAGATTAGTTTCCTAAACTCTGCATTGAAAACACCTCATCATGAGCCAATCTTCAACTGAACCAAACTATTGACCTTGAACTGAACAAAGTAAACAGCATCCTTGACCTAAGAATTTCACAATCTGCATTTCATATTCATTCAGAGTGTCCTAAAAAACAGTTGTCAAAAATTTAAATTGGCATTTCTATTTTATAATAAGTTCTTCATCCCACCCTTCCCCCTTTACAATTCAACCAGAATCTTGCAAAATAATGATAGAGGCTCCCTACATTACAATGTAATTATCATGGCTAAGAAACAGTTTTGAAAGGTAAAAGGTTCCCTCTTTCACAAAGATAATTTTAAAGATGATTTATTTCAAGATACAGTTAAAAGTAGGGTATGGAATCTTGAATACGCAAATGCACTCATACATCTTCAATCCTCAACATGACCATAGCTATAATTAATCTTCCTATGTTCAGAATTAATTCCCTATGTTCTGTGTGTCTATTAAATCTCGTCTTTAGTTTTATATATTACACTTGCCTCAGTCTCAAAGTGGGGAGATTTATTATGCTTACTTGTTGAAAGACTTTCATTGTTCAGGCTATTAGTTTGATTCATCATCAAGTTTTTAAAGGTCAGCTGCAAACCCACAAACAGCCTGACAAACAACCAACCTTGTAGATGAATATCAGATTTACGTGATATCATTCTCATACTCTTGCAATTTGCAACAATCTAGTTCATGACGTGTCATTTAAAGATATGCACATCTTATGAATTTTATGAATTATTCATGGCTTCAAACCACCAATAAATTTTCAGAACTATTTTCCTTTCTTGGTACCTGTTCCCATTTATATAATTTCAATTTCAAATAATTTATTGAGAATTCAAACTGATAACCAAGAGCACATCTGAATTTGAGTGCTTATTTCTCAATTACATAATCTCCAGTAAAGTAGTTTAACCAAAGATACTCACATGAAGATATCACTATACTGACCGTATAGCATTAGTTAGTTATATATTGATAATGTTTTATTTATATTTGGAAGAAACAAGAGTGAGGCATTATTGCAACATTATAGTGGATGTAATTGTCCTTTACATGTGCTTACACACACATACACCTTTAGCATAACTGTTGGGCTCTTAGTGCAACTGGAGATTTATAGACCACATGAAGAAAACATGGCAACAATGACACCAAAAGAATTTTCAGCTTACATTTCATAAAAATGAAGTTTAATGTAGAAAGAAAGAGGTGACAATGGTGAAAAAGTTGGGCCCATGCCAAGCTGGGAGCTCTGATCCCAATGTTAGTCACTTGCTCTACAGTAAATAATTCATTCTACATTTTCGAGTTTTTTCAATAGGAAAGCAATATTGTTTTATCTATATATGTTGACTGGGAAAACAAATCACAAAAAAAAGATTTTACTTCTTTGATATGTGAAGTGGCAAGAGTCTGAGACTATATATGTGTGTGCGTGTGTGTGTGAGTGTATGTCCGTGCTGGAAAAGCCCCAGATAAGAGTACATGGAAATTACTCATCTAAAGATATATTTACCTCTTGCATAAGGATGGAATCACTTGACTGATATTTGGGATATTTACAGTTAACAGTTTATTCATTGTTCTAGTTCTTTTTGAAAATGCAAGGTCTTGCATCTGTACAGTGATTAGTATCTCTCATAGTACTTGCTTTTTGTTTTTGCAAGTCATTTGACTAGTTTCTCAGCATTACTGACTGAACACTTACTGTACACTTGTAGTTGACATTGATCATTTCAGAATCCTTTGAAGGTGCTGTATTTCTTCAGTATAAAATTGATATCTCTAGACATTGCAGTGTCAAAAAAACAAAATAAAACAAAAACAAACAAAAAAGGAACAAAACCAAACCAAACCAAACAAACAAAAAAACACAAAAACTCAAAAAAACAAACAAACAAACAAAAAAAAAAAAAAGCCTGAAATAGCCACAAAGGTTCTACCAACAACAACAGTAGAATGGTTTTTGGAAATCACATAACAGAAATAAATTCACTTAACAGCCCTGATCTGTGGCCAATGAAGACTTTTTAAACACTAAAATAAGTCACAGTGGCAACCACATGGCAATAAATGACACCTTTTCAACCATCCTTCACATTACCTTTATATGAAGCAAGTCATTACTTCCAAAATAAACACGACTATGGAATTTCCTCAAAGGTTCATTAAAACCATTGTACACACCACTGATTTCTCAGAGGTTTATAAGCACTTGCAAGTGGTCTATCACATGCCCAAAATCTATGATGTTACAAAAGGAGAGAGGGTACAGACAGGAATACAATACATTGATACTACTATAGTGCATAAGCTATCATTTATGGGGAATTCTATTTTGTGCAGAGAAATTGATTTCCATCCCACCCTTGGGTTTCTCAGGAGCACACAGATTACTGGAATTTCTAAATTTACTGATGTGTATTATCTCACGTCTCCCCTTTAAATGGTATGTTTTAATCCTATACATTATGAAGTAATCCTGGGACAGATTTTCCATGCATGATAACTGCAAATCAGTTTTTAGGGAAAGCAGAAACTTATTCTCATTTGCAGTAGGAATATTTCATAACATAAAGGTCCTTTAATTTCATCCACAGTGAACATAACCTTCCAAAATTATGTTTATATAAAATACTTGGCACTCTACCACTTTTTATCCTGGTACTCTAAATTGCTTCTGTTCATAACAATTTTCAAAACATTAATAAATAATATGGGGTCCTGCAGTTTTGATTTTTAAATTTCCTGAATGTCAGAAAGAAACCAGCTTACTGAACACAACCAAGTTACTGCTGATCACATTTACAAAGATCAGAGACACAGTGAGCCCCTGGTTTAACTATTAGATGATGCCTTTAACACATGGTAACAAGATGCTACAGTTGAGCTGGAGTTTCTAAAAGGTGTCACTTGCCTTCAGTTTTCTTTCACTATAAACTTCAAGCACAAAAGAGTTGACTGTATAAAACAAAAATACAAGGATACAAAGAAAAAAAAAAGGTTATATCATTAAAGACAAAGGCACCTGTGATCCCACTTTCATTCACATGCTGTTTCCCATCTGGAATATGTCTAACTACCGCTTGAGAGGAAACCAAAATTTCATGGGAGACACAGCATAGCCAAGGAGACAAAGAGTAGGTACCTGAATTAGCCTTCAAGACAACGTGTAACATTTTCAGAAATGAAAAGCTCATATTTATGATATTATTTGTTTCATTGTTTTGCAGTAAAGACTCAAGAACAGAGAAAACTGGACAAAAGGACAAATTCTCTAATACCCTCTTCAGGTAGGGCCTCTGGTTAAGGATACTCTTATTGTTCATTTATTAGAGGAGAAATACCTTGAGTAGGCCTTTCAAATCTAGCAAATTTTGGCAGAATACTCTTGGCTAAGTACTAAGGTTATTAATGATAAAATGTACTCTGAGGCTCAGTCAAGAATGTGCATATATTTCAAGCTTACTGCTGTTACAGAAATTGGCAGCCCTGAGATCCAGCTGAATAAAGACTATCACTCTCCTCCAGTTTTTTCATTAGTAGACTCTCCAGTTCTGTTCCTTCAAGGTTTTTAAACCGTCTGTTCTCCTCACAGCATTTTGACATGCTCCTTCGACAGGGTATCCCTGAAAGGTGCTATTATTATTGCAACTGCACCGTACACCACCCCTTCTCCCTTAAAAAATAAAAAAAAAATTCTCTAAAGTATAAAGGACACAGCTTAAAGGAATGAGTTCACCTTAGAACTCTGTACAGAGAAAGAAGCCATTTCTAGGAAGCCCCATTAAACTACATCTGCAAACTTCTGCCACACCACTGTTCTACCTGTTGTTCCAATTTCACATCCTGCCTTTTTTTTTTCCTGCACAACAGCAGGAACTGTAGAACTAATGGAGAGTACACTCCTGGCTCAGACACAAGCAAGTTATCATGATCTTAATGTGTTATGCTGCCAGGCTGAAGTAGCCATCTGCCTGCATGCTTTTAGCCCACTTCAATTATAAGAGAACACAATCTAGCTTAATCTTCAATGTAAGAGCAAAATGTGAGATAATAGGACTTAGTTCAAATCTGAAACTAAACTGCATTATCTCTCAATTTGACAGGCAAAGCATGCACCCAACTAATGGATAGCAAAGGTTAGCTGAAGGGAGGAAACTTGTTAAGCTATTACAACTCAATCATGCTAATGAAAGGTTTAATCTAATGTGCTTTACAGCATATCTGCAGCCGTAAGTGCAGTTAAGGATGCATTCATGAATAGGTACTCCAGCACAGATGAGGTACAATAATTCACAAAGCTGTATAGTTCATTCGTGATGCCTGACAGATCATATAACATTCATATATACTCTAGAATGAAACATGGCTACTTTGTAAGTCAAACAAACCTGAGCATGCAGCATTCTACAGACAACCCTCCTTTTTTGAGGAAGCTACTAATCTATGGTTAATAGACTTATATACAGCTTGCAGAAGATTTATTTAGTGTACAAATTTGAGGATCCTGTTTACAAAGCAAATAAAAGTAAAAACTACATCCAGTTTTACTGTACATAGTAGATGGTTCCAGTGTCACACCTGATGTTCAATAAGGTTGTTGTGGATCTCCATCACATGTTGAGACCACACAATAATTGGCCATATCTCAAAGACATGGATAATTATTTGATTTTTCAAAGAAAGTGGTACCTGTAAGAAATTATCTTTTTTATTTTACACATACCCATACTTAATAAATTCAGCATATAAAGCACAACATACTGTGAAAAATTATTAAGTTTTTTTAATCTGAATTTTAAAACAACAAAAAAGGCAGCTCCTCTAGTATTTAGCTGCTGTGCCTGAGAAACAATTATGTTCCTTTCATATGGCTATTTGCTCAGATACATTCTCTGAACTTACATACCTGAATCTTTCCAAAAATACTGCCTTTGTTGCAATCAAAAACACCCCAACTTATTCTAGCATTCTGGTTGCTTAATAATATGGAAAGACATGCTTTGTTTTTAAACAAATCATAGTATTCCTGACCAAGCTTAACCTAAGCTTACTGTATGGGCTTCTGCTACAACACAGATAACTCTGTTCCATTATACCAAAGTTATTTGGAGCCAAATTATGATGAATTATCAGGCAACGAGAGTTAAAAATGGAGCCAAGGCTTCTGTTCAGAATGAATACTAATAAAGTTAAAAACCACCAACAAAATTTACTACATTTGCACAAAACTCAACTGATTGAGGATCCTGAAAACTACATAAAATAGTGCATCTGTAGATTAATCTTTCCATAAGAATACGTAGCTACTACTTAGAATAGTAGGATTAGCTTCAAAATTTTTCCCCATTTAAAAAAAATCATGAAAAACCCAAACAAACAACCCTCAAACTTAAACATGTAAGGATAACCAAAAAGATTTGCTCTTCTACTATGGGGACTTTGCATAAATCACTTGTTATAATTCTGATCTTGTAGTAAAGATACATGCAACTGTACCAACCTTATTCTAGTCCACTGAGCCTTGTCGAAACAAAACACTATTTATAAGCATGAAATATGCAGATTCTTATACTCTTTCTGCTCAGACTGCTTCAACACGAACTATTCTGCCATTCCTTTTCCTTCTGCCAGCTATAATAATCTTGCAACTTAATTCCATTGTTATCTTTTTTACCTTTCAATTGTAACTTAAATGGTACAGTGCAAATATCTTAGCTAAAGCACTGATCTTCTTCCTGTTTTCCCTTTCCTGGTGCATAAAACTCACAAGTTCTGGAGTCAACTCGCTAGGCACTCCTAACAATTTAAGCACAGCAAATGAAAACTCTTTGAAGAAAACTGCCATTAAAGAGTAGTTATTCAGTATTAGCACTGTGTGTGAAATTATAAGCAGCTTTTGTGTTATTTATTCTTTTATTTACAGAACATAGCAGGGAACTCGTATGCTGCATTGTTCAATGTCATAAAATGTAAAGTTATAGCCTCCATTTCTCATATTAATTGCCCAATTAAGAGCTCACAGGCTGGCTCAGTATTACCTGATCTGCGATGAAGAGCAGACTATTTCGTATTGGGTTCAACACTGGAAACACCACCTGGGCAACTGCATGGGCAAGGTAGCTGCTTTGCTTTTGAAAAGAAAGAAGCCTCCAAAGCAATCAGAAGCAGTACAGCATGCAATTTCAGGCTATTTTTTCAGCTAACAGGGAATATACCCATGGACAATTTTTTTTCTCCCCTTTTGGTATGAAAACATTTCCATGCCCAGCATTATTTCTAAACTATTATAAGTCCAACAGTATGTAGTACATCTAGACTTTGCCAGTTAATTAATTAAAACTCTACCATTTGTTTAAATGACTACCTCCTCTTTACCTCTTTACCTCTTTACAACAACATTTCATAGTGTTGTACTCTTCCCAAAGCTGAAAGTTTAATATAAGCAATGAGCAGCATTCATCACAGTCCAGCAGGGATAGTCAAGTTTCAAACAATGGAACAAATTTAAGCTTGTTTAATGAGCATTTCTGGTGAACAAGAGTGATGATATTCTTAGGTACAAGATTACCAGGTATGAGCAGTCACTAGTTATACAAGTCACCAAGAGAGGCCTTTTGTTGCCAAACTTTCTCAATCAACTGAAGAGAGGTAAAAAAAGCAGATTTCAAATATAGCCATTGCATGCCAAATCCATTTGCATAATTTACAATTTTAATATACAACAATTTCCAAATTAAGTTCCATCTTGTCAAAAATCATTTTAGTTTATGAAAGCGTGACTGACCTGAGGTGATTAGAGCAGCTGCATTTGCCTTTGAATGCTCCAGCCAGAATGGATGCCCTGTCAGGACCACCACTAGCATGGGAGTCAATAAAATCATATAAGATAGATCACATCTCACATAGTTTACAAAATCTAACACCTATGTCAAAGACCATATTTTTGTAATGGTAGTCTACCTTTCTCGACAAGTTTGATGGAATTTACCAATAAATTTGCCTTTTCTTGCTTCTGTTTCTGCGCACTGCAATGTGTGCAGTACTTGTAGTACTTGCAGTAACTCGAGCTTAAACAAATGAAGAGAGTGGAGAGAGCAGGAAGAATCCACCCTTTTAAGCACATCCCAGACAAGGATCATTTTTATACCTTAAATGGTTAACACAGACTATTCTAGAGCACACTACAGTAACTTTCAGAAAAGTTCCTTCTATCCCAAACCAACATTTTCAATGTATGTTCACGCATACGTATACGTATATATACCTTTCAAAAATCCACCTCTTAAACCTACACTCACAGGTTGGAAAGTAGGTGGATTGATCTTTCCAAATATTTGACTACCTAGATTCTTCAGTGAAGAATCAACAGTTTAGTGAAGGAAAGTAAGTCAGCTGTCTTCAGCACCTAAAAACAGATTAAAATCAGGGTTTAAAGGTAGTTCTAAAGGTATTTTAAATTTTGGAGGGTTGAGTGAACATTAAGAAAGAAACCATCTCATCCACACTTAAGACTAACAAAACCAAGTATAGTCTTCTCAAGGACAGAATATATATTCCAGAGGGTAGAATATAGAATAAACTACAACACTTGTTTTGGTAGCATTAAAATAAAGAGCAGCAAATCTGGCATTATCCAATTCTAACTTAATTGGTTTACTATCTTACAGAAAAATTATTACAAAATGCAATATACAATCAATATATGTTCTAAAAAGCACAAGCAATCACAGTTAAGAGACAAAATATTTCCACAAGAGACAAAAATTAGGTGCCAAGTTGAAACTGTAAGTAAAATGTGGTAATATGGCTTCACCAATAGCATCCATGAAAAGGAATTCTGCAGACAATCTAGTAACTAATTCTCATGTTCTTAAAAACAGAAAAAATATCTCTGAGTTTCCAAGTATTTTTAAAGAGACTAAAAATACTAGAACATATCAAAGACCAGTTCTGTTTTATTTGTCCAAAATTCAGAGCTCAGGTTGAAGTTACTACATTGTTGTGTTACAATGATGCTATCCATTATTTTTCCTATATTATCCCTTAAAAATAATCCAGTCACTTTTAAATGATGGTTTCAACTAAAGATAGAAAGTTCCTTAAACAGTTAACACTTTTATTGGTTTTCAGCTGTAAGACCCACAACGTGATTCTTTCAGAATGCCTTTTCAATTAAATCCCTCATGCCAAACAACTCACATTAATAAGATGGTTCTACAAAATGATCAATGTCATACTTAATGATGACATTTAAAGTTGATTTCACTTGAAAACAGTTGTCACATTTTATATTTTCTGTCTACAGAGGATTTCCACATCAGGTGTCCTCAGCTTTCAAGTATAATTACTTTTCCCTTACTGCTAATAATACTAAGCTACTAAATTCAAACTTAATCTAAAAGATATCTTCTCCTTGATTTAGAAGATAAAAACATGGAACACTTAAGGCCCTAGAAAATATAGAGCAACTTTTTTTTTTCAAATGTATAGCTGTTTTCTATATAGGACACCAATATTTAGAATATTTACAGTGGAAGAGATTTACAGAGGAAGCTCACTGATTAATCAAAATTTTAGTTACCCTCTTGAATTAATACTGCTAATTTATGCATTGTATGAGGTAGCCTACAAAACAAAAGTTAAAATACATATATACACCAGTCAGCCAGTCTTTTTCTTTAAAAACATAATGTCTAACTGTAGATACTGTAATATTGGTATTTTGACAAGATACTTTAATCAAAATGCCTCAAAACATATAGGTAATTATTAAAGCATTTCAGTTTATGAGAATTTTGTATCTACTGCCTAAACTAGGCAGTAAGTTATAGTTACGTTTAACCTGAACAAATTCTACTTTCAAACCTACCTCTTTCTTTACTACGTTGTCTCATAGTTCAGTGAATTAATACCTAAAGTGGATAAAAAGCTATTAATTTCTGCAGATGCACAAGTATGAAGGCACAGAACCTATAGCATAGGTCAGGCCCAGGCAAGTACCCTGTCAGGAGCTGAAATGGGACCCCTGCTCTTATGGGTCAAATGGGGGTCCTTGGTGAGGCTGTTCAGGACCATTAACGCTCATTAGTGCTCTCAGGGCACTCATCTTCAGCTGTGTAGCTATCAATCAAGTAGGGTTTTTTTTTCACTAGAGAGTTTTTATAAAACATTCTTTTGGGTTTCCTTCTCATGAAATTATTTTGCTTAATTCATAACTTCCTGTCTTGATTCAAGGGGAAAAGGGAGCTTCTGTTAAAGTAAAACAAAAAAAAAACAACCAAATTATGCATACTACATCTTTATGATCCATTGAATGACAGAAACCTCATTGCTTTCCAGAAAAACATGGTAACTAACACAGAAGTCACAGAAGTCATATTCACCACAGCAGATAAAATGTAATGATATATACATTATATATATATAATATAATGGAATACAATGTAATTTCAGATGCTACACAAAGCAGCTTTGGTCATTAGAACATTTTTTCATAGCTTTAATTGCATTTTTTTATTTAGTCCAGATCATCAGTGTATCTATTCACCTTTCTCTCAAATGAGTTACTTCTACCGAAAAGAGATGGCTCAGGGTTGAGACTGGACTTTATTCACCTTCTGGATGGATCAGTTGCTCTTCCATGCACGCCTGAGTCACTGTAGACACCTGCCTGTCCCTCAGTAGGCATTTCCAAATTAAATGAAAGAAACAAACACCAAGAATTCAAAGGTTGGTGAGCCTTTCAGTTAACCCGGGAAGCATTACTGAACTTCCTCATCTTTTGGTTCCTGCTCAATCTGCATTAGTGCTGTTACAGCTGGAGAATAAATGACTCATTTATGAATAATAACCTTGCTAATCTTCATGGCAACTGTTAGTAAAAAGTTACCTAAATTTTGAAAATAATGTTGTTTCCCTTCCTCTATTGTAATATAATCTTCAACTGATGCAGCATACAATTTAAAAATATTTAATTTTTTGTCACGTAGTTGAAATCAAAATAGTATTTTGGCTTCCAACGTAATCACTAGATGATGGAAAGTTTATTCTACTATAAGAGTAACATGGTCTCAATGCTTATGTAGTACATTTTATTTATGTGTATTTTCAAAGAAAGAAAAGAACTAGCAGTAGGTAAGAGGTGATCTTCTGCAATAAAACCGTGACAGGGTAACTTCTGTATTTAACATATTGAAATTATTGCATGAGTATGGTGTACAATTGTAAATCTCCTGGGTTCTGCACAGTTTCTGTATCCTTATTTAATTTATCCACCTTTGAATGTGGATATTCACCACTACAAGAGGGACTACAAGCAAGAAAAAGAGACAACTATCATGGTTGTGCCATGTTTTTATCTTATTTAGTACCTTTTTTTTTCCCCAAGCATAATTCAGAGCTTCTAGCTCTTTTCATATGAACTAGAGGTACAAACAAGTGCTGTTCCTGTACAGAAATCCCTACTCTGAGTAAACTGTAAACATAACTCATTTTGGCACAAATTAATGCTATATTTTTAAAGAATGGACATTTACAGACGTGTTTTTAAAAAGGAGGAACCTTAAAAATATATGAGGGATAAAACAAATTTAATATCAAAATACTTCATTACTTATTTTAAGGTGAATGTAATTACAGTCAAAATAGACAATTAGGTATAAAAATCTATACATATATTTCAGAAACAAAGTAATTTGGGTAAATATTTTAACAGAAAAAAATACCATATGTTATAAAGCTGTGCTCCAAAGCACACTTATGCTTCAGTTAAAATTATTCATAGTAGTATGTGGGTCACCACAATATCTGACATAATAAAGGTTAACAGCATAGAAGCTCAGCATCAGCCAAACCAGCACATTTTAGAAACACATTGCAGTGTCCTATATGTCAAGTAAGGATATTTCCATGTGATCTGCATAATTTTCATTCTTTGTATTAGCCTTCACCTACACAACTGGCTTTCTACCTCATGTGTATGTTTGATATGAAGGCCTTCTACAAAATGTCATTAAAAAGTAACTGCTCAATAAAACATCGTTGTTCATGTTCTTCAACACAAGGCTTTTCTCGCAGAGACAGTTACATATGCTAGAACTGCAAAGAAAGCCACAGACCTTGTATGTCATACACATTTTAAAAACACAAACAAATAACAAAAAACACATTTATATTTATTAGTCCTGAGTATAAAATCAGGCATTCAAATTTGAAATTACTCCCTTTAGCGATACATGTGGCTGTACCACCTTCATAAGCACAGAGGGTGCTAAAGTATTATTAGGCCTGGCTGTTGTTGCTTCTGACTTGAAAAGGTATCTAAATCTGATTTCTAAATGTTGATGAATTCTCTCCAATGCCAACCAGGTTTCCCTTCCTCTACAGCAGTGCTCCTACTGTGGTAACAATGTAATAATGAACCCCTGCAAAATACAAAAGCTCTCTTTTCATTTGCTACCTATAGTGTGTTAAACACCAAAGAAATATCTTGGGAAACATTTCATAATCCTCATGCAACCCATACCAACCTGGGTTATCCCCACCTTCTGGAAGTACCTGAATGAAAACAATGCACAGAGCTCTTGTGTTTTTTCCCTTTGTAGGAGCAAACTCAACAAGACCTCATGCTCCCAACCCTCATTGAACCTATGAATCAGGCGCATTTTTTTGGGACAATTAGCCCAGAATTTTAGAAGTGAAGTATGAAGAGGATGGCATGACTCTGAGGAGAGCATCTCAAGCAGGAAGCACGTCTCTCAGCAGGCAGCTTTTACACGTTTATTGCACCAACCTTAATTCTCAGTAATAAGTCAGTTTCTTTTTTTTTATGAGACATTGCAATACAGTTAAACATAGGCTTGTGTTCACATAGCCCATCTTCATTAATATAAATCTCTTTTCCTTCCTAAGAGATGGCTGTATTTACTGCAGCATCAAAACTCTACAATTTCCCAGAGAGCTCATGAAAGTGAAAGTAGGTGGTCTCTTGACAAAGCTGACGGTATTGGGATTTGATAATGAGATTGTTGTCCTTCTTGCATCCTGACTGGAAAAAAAAGCCTTACATATTTTCAGTCATTTTATACAGTTTTAAAAAACATCATAATTCTTTATAGTTCCAAAAGTTTTTATTGTGATGTCACAGACAAACCAGGTTAATAAATTCCTTCTATCAGAATATTGAAAAATAGATTTCTTCCTTTCAGCAGTAGAAAGAAAATAACAGAGTGAATTAATTCCTACTGCAAAAGACAAACATAAGTCTTCCTTTTCCCACTGGAATTTTGAACACATTAGTTTGCTATTCACCCAGGAATCCCCTCTGGTTGTGTGTCCTCCATTCTATTTTTTCAAGTAGAAATGCTGAAACATTTGTAATAAATACATGCCAAAAAGGAAGTTTATTGTTGTTAAAATAATTGGAAATCTACATTTCATCACTCATTGACATGTTTCTTATTATCTGTCATTGAATTCAGAAAGTTATATATTTATGACCAAACCTGGCAGTGCTCTCCAGATTTATATACTAAATACAATCTCCTCCAATTTACAGCTTCAGTCAACACATTTAATGCAGTGCATGCAATTCCAATTATTCTTCCACTGTAGCAAGGCAAATAGAAACTAAGATGCAAATTAGCTGCTAAACATCCAACCCAATTCTGTACCCACAGCTTCCTTTAGATCACTCTAGAGAGAAATTTATAGATCAAGTTAGCTGGCTAGTAATTTACTTATTTTAATTTTTTTACAGGTTAATTTTGCCAAAGCCCGGAACACATCTGTTTCAGTTAATTCAAGGTAATTGTCTTAAATTACTATCCCCTCCGAAATGACTCAGCAGTTTCAATGAGTGTTACTTATGTATGATGTCTGTGGGACTAATCCCATAATCAGCATCAGAAAACTCAGCAATATAACTACAGAACTGTTAAGGCACTGATAATTTTTGAAGGTCTGGTCTTAGACTTAACAGAAACCTATTCAGAATGGGGGGAGGCATTCTTTCTAATCTCCACTGTATCAAACCATGAATGTTAGCATATTTTCTGTAAAACATATATGACAGTATATATATCAATATACCAATTAACATGAACACCTATGAGAACTTTTGTGTTAAATATCAAGATGTTCATTACCCAGATAATTGAACTGTTCCACAATTCTCTCTGGCTTTCCTCTCCCAGAGTAATATTTTATCACTTATATCTATTATATTCAAAAAGCGAGGTTTCCTGAAAAATACCTGAAGATAGATCCCATTCACTTCAAGATCAGTTCACAGAACTGACAATATGTGAGGAAAGAAATGTGAGGGCAGGAGAACAGAAGCAGCACTTAAGTTACCTGGAGATTTCAGTTCATTACATCATAATTCAAACTCAATTTGTTTAAATTTATATGATTTTTATAACAGTAAAATAAATAATTAAAAATTAGTAAGACTTTGCATGGCAACCAACCAGGAAAGATTCTCATTCTCTAGGTAAAAGTGCATTTTTTAGGCTTTAGAAGCAAACAAAAATAAAACTTCTGTTTTTTCCAATCATTCCTCTTTTCAGTAATCTCTTCTCCAATATACTAAATATTTTTAACTTCTTTTGAACCAGAACTTCTAGGCTCTTGAGCAGATCAGATATTCATTTCAGTAGCCTGAAGAAACATTCTTAACATAAAAAACGCATTCATTAACACCATTAAAACCTGAAAGTTGCTTTTATTTACCAGGTATTTCAAGATACATTTCCACTGACAGATTGCAATTATCCTCATGTAGGAATCAGAGAAGATCAAACTTTTACAAATGTCTCGTACTTAAACCTTATTCCAAATCACGCAATTCACTCTAAGGAATTTAGCTATATTGCATGGCAAATCCTTCATAAATCTAGTTGATCTTTTTTCAGTATTTCTATGATAATCTGCCTTTTCTTACTTAGGAATGTTTTGTCTCAACTCTTTCACTGACAATGAAAATGACATTTTGAGGTGCCTACAAAGACTAAATTCTAGTTAAAAGAGTAGCAACCTGTGAGTCAGAATAGTTGTGTTTTATTCCCAATTCTTTAAGTCACCTTCCCTGAAAACTAGGGCAAGTCACATCAAATATTTCTTTTCTTTTGTTTGCTCTCTTGATTTACCCTTCTGGAAGCTCCTCTGAGAACAGACTTACCATGTACCTATGAGCATCGCATGGAGGCCTCACTCTTACTGAGGTCTTCTGGGTCTTTCATGTTAGATTCCGCATATTAAATAATGAATAGGAAATACTATTTGTTTGTGGTTTACAAATACACATGGGCAAAGTGTTAGGTTTTCTCTCCAAAACAGCCTGGATTTTCAGAATCTGATATTGTGGGACTGCCACAGACAAAAAGAGTACTCAGTGTGGAGGAAAGATACTCAAACCTGAACAGTTAATGTTACTGCTCTAAAGAAGCCCTTGTAAGAAAATTAGAGATGCAGAGAAAGAAAAAAAGTAAACTTGTTTACATCTCCTCTTCCTGTCCTTAGTGGTGTAAATAAATATTATGAAGAAAGTACCAGATCTGAGATTCTGGTTATATTTCAGCACCTGAAAAGAAATCTATATTTAATTTTTTGTTACAATACAGTGAAGCTAATTTTTTATCAAAAAATAGGAATGCAAGTATTCCTGTTTAAAAAGATGTGTACTGCTGTACAATGTTTTGATCTCAATTATGGAATATGCTGACTATTCACTGAAATTGTAACAACTTCAATTTATCCTTTACTCAACCCTCAGATTACAATTTCCAAGGAAATTCTCAGCTCATCTCCATTAAGGCAAACTATGTTGCTCTTTCCTTTCCCCATTTATTTATCTTACCCAGACTAAATGTAATTTAAGGCATCTCTTGAGATAGTAGTGGTGGGGGGAGAAGAAACACAGATAGAGTAATAAGAGAAGAGATGAGAGAGAAATCTTACTAAATTAACTCTGTCCACAGAAAACCTCTGAAAACAGTTATATGTTCATCTAGACTGGGAAGGGAATATTACTTTTTGCATATAACACAATAAAGTAGTAAAATTTTAAAATGCACTTGGCAATGCAACAGTGTATTTCCTTTTATCAGGTACAATTCAAAGAGCTGAACTGTTTACCTAAGGGACATATCAGGGGTTTCTGCACCAATCTTTGAGGTATTTTTTCCACTTAGTATGGGAGACCTGGTTCAAAAACAGTCTCAAATATTTTTTAATTCTTAGGTTCAAAATAAGTAAACGCTTACAGACATGTTTAATTAATGGATTCAAGAACACTGACTCTGGACTAATATAACAAAAAGAAAGTACCAAAAGCAAGTTGTAGAAACAACAATTTTAAGATAATTTAACCATAATGAAAAACTGGAAATCTTGGGTATTTTCTAAAAAAAAGAAGGCAGTTGAAAGACATATTCAGTGAAGAGTTTAAACACCAAAACTGAGCAACAATTTAAAATAGCATTACTTCCCCCTCCAATGTAAGTTCAGTACTCAAACTTTAAAAAATAAGCCAGAGGAAAAAAATCATGCTCACCTGATATCTGGTGTATGAAAAGATTTCTAAAATTATATGGGCAGGTCTAAAACATTTCAAAATGTTGTATTGACAGTGGCATTTTTTTTAACAAATAAGTTCTAATATGAGCATATTCCACAATTGTGGAGATTTTGTTATAAATCTGTGGTGATTGAAAGTGAAGAAGTGTGGCTCAGGCAACTGCTCAAAGTAAATAGATGGAAAGGGACGGGGAAAGACTGCTTCAGAAATGCCTTGTTACAAGGAACTACCCATAGGTTTTTGCTCAGGTAGCAGAAATACGCGCCAAAGAGACAGCAGCAAAGTTTATCCAGGGTAGTCAAGAGCTGGGACAGAAAGGTGAAGCAGCAAAAGCACATCGAGTGTAGGATGGAGTTAGACTGCCTGTGGGATCAGTAGCCAAGGGACTTGAAGTACACAGCCAGTTGCTGCCAGTGTCTGGCCTGCGGTGAGCAGGCAGGGACCTGAAAATCGCAAACCGAGAGAAGATTGAGGCTGAAGCAGTGGGAAGCAAAGAGCAACCACACTAATAGCCTTGCCAAGAAAAGGACTGTACGTAATTTCAGATTTCGGGAAAGCAATTTTAGGGATGGCAAATCATCTCATTGCACTGTAAATTATCCTGTTGCCTTTCCCCCTTGATAAATTACTTTTCATCAAATCAATCGATTCATGTCTGAAAGTGAAAAAAAGGCAACTACCTTACTGAGTTCCAGACAGCCCTGTTTCATTTCCCCAAGCTTCTAGGGAAGGCCAAAGCTGGCATTTATCAGTGATCCACAAAATTTCAATTGGATATTTTTGCTGCAAATCAAGTTCTAGATTAACTTCATTTATTCCCAAATCCAAAGGTGAAAAGAAATATTTGATTCCTTCTTCAAAATAAAAATAAGGTTTTTTAATTGAAAAACAAATATTGAGGCAATCCAGGAAGAACTGGAACATTTTTACTTTTTAACCTTATTGTTCCTGGCCACTTAAATTTTCTCTTCTTTACTTGCAGCTACACACATTGGGGTTGAATAGCCCATGGTACCTTCTTGCATCCAAGCTTTACTGAGATCTAAAATAAAACAGTGAGAGTTTTGTTTTTGCTTTTAACCAAAATACTCAAGTGCAGAAAAGCCATTGCAAGCATTTTTAGACTAAAATACCAGTTCAATATTAAATTCAACACAGGAGAACCTGCTGCTGTTTCTCAAAACACAGAGATATATGTTCTCCTTTAACACCTACTCTGAAAATGAGGAGAAAAAGGTTATCTCTTCAGCTCATGGGAATTAAATACCTTGTACTTCCCTGGAGTTCACCTAGCACCCTCTCGTGACCTAGACAGGCACTTTCCACTATTCTTTTTTAGTATTTCCCAGTGCAGATGTGAATTTGGTGCCCCATTAGGTGCTGCTCCAATTCTCTAGCCCTTATGATCAAGAGAGAATTTTTAGCTCCAGACCTCTGCATTAAATTATGTGAGTAAATGAAACTAAAGCAAATTACAGTAACATCAACAGGTGAAATGGAAAATGACTCCAAAATATTTTATATTCCTGTACAAGCAAAGACTGTAACAGACAGATTAAAAAATGGAGTCTACTTCTGCATTGCCTCCAGCATGGAGCTAAAAAGTCTTGATGCAACAGCTAGGCTGCTGCAGAGCTGAGCGGCTTGCAAAAGCTCCAGGAAGCACCCAGCAAGCCATCAGAGGAGGGAGACCAGCAAAAACGATGAGAAGTTGTTACAATCAAAAACACAGCAAGGATTTACTCTTCCAAATAAGATATGCCAGGTAGATCTTGCTTTGATACTGTGAAACCAGACAGCGGACAGTCCGGGTCCATCTTGGCACCAGGCAAACTTTGCTTGGATGCTGGTGAACTGGCCAGTGGGCCTTCAGGGTCTACCACAGCAGGGGTTTTTTTTGTTACAAAATAAAGGTGTATTTATCGATTTGGGATCCAGCATCTGGCCTCGTTTGTACCTTAATCTCTCTTAAGGGAATGTTTAAGAACTTGGTTCCCCTCTGCATCTAAGCATATCGCAACAGAGGGGGGAGATTCTGCAGAAATAATTTCGGAATCTCTTTCTCTTGCTTGACAAACTTTTTAATCCAGAGGACAGGGAAAGGAGAGACAGTCTGGCATTTTGTCCTCTAGACATATTTTATAAAATTATACATTCTTTTATTTAGATAATGGGGACAGTAGCTGACTTTATGGAGATATTCACAGACTGTGAGTTCTAAATGTTGTGAAAATACAACTCATTGAAATATAAGTGTGATTTCAAAGGCAAAAGGAGCAAGCTTCGAAACTAATCCAAGGAAAAGCACATGCATTGTCCTGTGGACCTTTGCATCTCATGGCACTGGAAAACATGGGTTTCCTTTCTGCCTCAGACACCCAGCAACTAAAGGCTGCAGTTTTTGCCTTTCATGGCTCTAAAGAGTTGTTAGTTTTAGGTTTTGCTTAAGTGCGCCAGGAATTAAGGTAAGCAGACTACTTTGCAGTGGAGGCTAAGCTGGGAGCTGACAGTGACTCAAGTGCAGGCCTTGCCCTCTCTGATGGGGCATCTGGGCCAGCAGTGGTGGCAGAGTTTGCCAACAGCCCAAGGATGATCACATCCCTTATTACCGTCATTTGGAAATGAGAAAGAGAAGAGTGTAGGATAGGACCCCAACCCAGCTCTGCTGAAGTAACAACTGGGTGATACACATGTATGTGTACAAAATCTGTACAGAAACTTCATACTGATTGGATCTGTACTGCTGATCAGAAGTGGAGGTGGTGTTACCTTTCCTGTCTGGATATAAAGAATTTCCAACAATTTGTCTGACAGACAAAGGCTTGAGCAGAAAATTAAGGCAGAACAGGCAATAACAATAGAAAATGGGGTTTGGAATAGTCATTAGTACGTGACTTGCTCACCTAACCACCAAAACAATATTTTTTTCAGAGTAGTTATTTATAATCCTCTGTTAATAATTTCAACGTCTTCCATTATTTACACATTTATTCTCATGAAAGTCAGGTATAGGAATAAACTAGGGATAAAATTTAAGCCTATAGAACATTTTTAAATTTCAGGTTTCTTCTATAGTCTCCATAGAGCACTGATAAACTGTGGTAATGAGGAAATCAGGTCCCTTCCAGTTATTTACAACTGCCCTTATTCTAGATAACAATATTGTTCCAAAAAAAATGGGAGGCAAAATAAGAAAATATAAAATACACACAAAACATGAAAAATACAGAAAACACAGACAAAAAAGACAGGCATGTGAGGAAATAACAAATGTTCTCCTAATTGTATTCATTTGCAATCATGAGATGTAGGAGTGCTGTTTACTGAAAGAAAAAAAAAAGCCAGTGAAAGTCATAATTTTAGCAGTTCTCTTGCTGAGGTTGGGAAAAAAAAAGCTTTCAACAGAACAGAGTCAAGCCTTGATAAATTACATAGTTCAAAAGACAATCTGGAGACAATAACTCCAGAAGAAATCATCCTGGGCTGATGTACAGCAGTCTGTTTAATATATACTAGATAAACAGATACGATCAACAAAATAAAAGACTACTTTGCCACTTTCATAGGCCTTTTGCAGATATCTACATCAAAGAACTGTGAAAATGTCTTCAAATTTTTTTAGTACAAATCACACAGTAAAGAATATACATACAAAATGGATTTTAAAATATTTGGAGGGCCAAGAAAAAAAACACCTTAAAAAAAGGGAGTTTTGTATGAAAAGACTGTGACTTGAAAATGGAGGTAAAGGAATGTAAAGCTTGTGTATGTCTTAATTGAAATCACAGATAGTTCATAATATTTCAGCTCTCTCAGTTGAAACTTTAATAACTGTATGTTTTAGCTGTAATAAAAACACTTTCTATATTTTTTGTTACGATCACAGCTGTCTGAGTAAAATTTGCTTGTAACCTGCTACTGGTCTTAGAGAAGATGGCCATGCTTAAGGGCATTTTCTAAATTATACACTGGCCAAAGCATGTCAAAGTTCATGGGCTATAAAAACCTTAAACACCTCAAAAAGTTTTAATATTTTAGCACAGAGATATTGGTAAAGAGATTCACAGGTTAAAATACATCCTTACTCCAAAATAGAGGATTGAGCTTTTTATAAGTGTTAGCAACAAGCAGGTTTTGCATAACTGACTGTATTTTGGAGGTTATCTATATACAAACAGTATCAGTAATATTTCGTGTTTTCTTGTATAGCCTGTGAGGGAAAGCTTGCTAATATGTCTTTCTTTAGATCAGCAACGTGCCATGGCACATAAAGGCAGCCTGGTGGTTGCAACACTGTTAGTCATTTTTACAACACAACAGTTCGGATTTAAAATCACTTCTACAACAGTAATGGATAATATAAACGGAAAGCAGCAATAATAAAATGAAGACATACTCCAGACATCTGATCTTTATTAAATCCCCCCCCCCCAAAAAACCTAAATGCCTATTATTTTAAATTACATTTTTTTATCTTTTTTGTATTGTTTTATAATAGTTGTTCTTACTATGATTATATTATTAGTTGACATCATGATAACTTATCTGAAGTCCCATATCAGTATAAGCTACTAAGCTAACTTACAGTGACATTTAAGCCCTGCTCACCTAGACTGCCTATATTTTAATGAAAGATTACCAAAATGAATATATTTTTTACAAAATACCAGAATTTATTGAAAGGGACTTATAACCACTTTTAAAGATTCAGAATGATTTTTTTCCTAGATTAGATAGTTTATTCCAAATCAATAAATAAAGATAAAAAACCAATTAGAAACTAAAAAACTGAGAGTATGCTTTTTTCACTAAAAAGGTAGTTATGAGGCAGATATGACAAGCTGAATTCTACTAGATTTTAAATCTTGAATTGCACAGAATAGGCGCAGCTTTTCGTTTTAATAAAGCACTATTCTTTCAGTGATAAACACTTTTTCTAATAACTCTTTTTTTTACACATTTATATTTAATTAATTTTTATTCAAATAGTAGCTTACTGATGTTTTTTATTTTATTTCCATTTTCATCTTAATGTAATTCTGCACAGAGTAAGAACTAAATACAACTTCTGAAAATTATAAGCATTGGAATTCACTGATAATATAAAACATAGAAATATTTTTAAAAAATTGTTAGGTTGTTTTTAGTATGTCTATACCTATTTGGAGGAAAAAAGTACCAGAATTGTTTAAAGTTTATACACAGTTGTTCATCAATTTAGCAATAAACCCTAATGTTTCCTTGGTGGAGGAAAAGAGAGTAAAAACTAAAAACAAAAAAAGGTGATATGTGAGTGAAAACTTGTGCCTGTTCATTAATCTGTGGATAAAGTAGATGGTTTAGGCTCCTTAGACTAAGTCAGTCCCTGCTAGGCTCTATCTATTCTTGTTTGATTATGATAGTGGTGCATATTTTAGCCTCTGTGAGGTAAATCCCAGGTACCCCTCTTGGCATATATAAAATAATGTGCTATGCTGCTCATTTTTTGCTACTTTATTTCATATGTTAGAAAAAAAAAAGAAATACAACAAATTCTATTTAGTCTTAGTTTTTCAACAAATACAATTTGAATTCCATAAAGTGACAGAATATGTTGCTACATATCATATTCAAATAATTCAAATTTTAGCAATCAGTCAAATATTCCTTTGACATACAGGACTTTTCATGCTTAGTTGCAAGGCTATGTATAGCAACAACATTGCTTAGAGAAGGTTAAATGTAAGCAGCAGTATAGCTGTCCTCAACTGTGATTAAAATCAGTTCCTGAGAACGAATTACTCCTTGGGCTTAAGACACCTGAAATGAAAACTACAGTGTAAGCTACCTGGTTTCCTGCATGGTATTTTCTTTATCTGGTTTCTATAATGGAAAGAAACCAGTTTCATCTGCTGAAATGAATAGCCCAGATCTCTCTGAAAGGCTATATTTGCATAATACTTTTCAAACCCATGTTTCAAACCAACCATGCCCAATACTGAGGGCACAAAAGCTCTTTTTACCTTCACCCAAGGTAAAGCACTTTATCGGGCATTGGTTTTTCTTATTGTCATACGGGAAAATGCAGACATATAGAACTATCTGTTAGTAATTCTTACAAAAGAGAAAACAGAGATTTCCCAGATGATGACTCAGCAAAGACCTAACAATACTTTAATTTTGAAAGATTTAATATACTTTCAGACTAGAGCATAGAGGAATTAGAGTCCAAATGAAATTTTATTAATATATAAATAAATCTCCTTGGCAGCCCCACCCAAATTTATAGTGTGTATCTGTATTCTGTGAAAGCAGGGGAAACTAGCGCTTGTAAGTAAAGTGGAACAGAATGGACTTTGTGTTTATGCAGTGTCTTTCATATGTGTGTCTTTAGCTAATGGCATCTAAATGTGCATGTGACAGCATCATCTGACATCTTTTGCCAGTCTTCTAAAGAACTTGCCTGCAAGCAGTTCTCATTGTGTCATTTATATGCAGTTTTATTAAATAAAGGAAATGTAATGGCCTGCTGACCATTTTACTTCTGTACATGTCATAAAAGATGTATTATAGTAATTAAATTGTACTTGTTGGGCCCAGTTCCTACCTATATTTTTGAGCTGTTTAAAGGTTTGTGAACAACATGGAAGAACCAAATGATAAATAATAAGATATTTGGTTTATTCTAATTAATATAATTAGAGGCTTTACCTCAACTATGTCTCTCTTTTTTTAAATGAGTCTCTGTTACAAAGGAAATCAGCTCCAACCTCTCCATTAATTTCAAGATAACTCATCCTATTGTCGTGTGACAAAGTGCCTTAATATTGATTAACTTGTCCCAGGAAATGGCTGAAATTCTCCTTAAAAAACAAATAAACTAAACAAAACAAAACAAAAAAAAAAGGAACAATTAAAACCACTGCTAACCACCCTGGCTGTTGTTGGCCAAACTGCCTTCTCCCTACCCTGCCCACTTCCAGATTTCGCTCCCCTGGAACACACCAAGATGTGACATCTAAACCCTAGTCCTCACAGCATGTTTGTTATATCCAATTGAGTGCTCAGTCCCATGTCTGGATGACTTTTGAACTTCTCCAGGAACGGACACCACACAGGTTCCTTGGACAAGCTATCAGCGCTCAGCCACTGTCACAATGAAAATATGTTCTGAGAACCTCCCGTGTTTCAGTTTGCAACTGTTGCCTCGTGAATTCATGTAACTGGTAAAGTAGAAGGCACAAACTTATGCTTCTCTACTGGGGCTACATTTCTTAGTTTAAATTATACTCTGATGTTGCTGACAACTCCTGTTGCAACTGCAAAGACAATGAATTTAAAACACATGATGTTTGATTTGAGGCAGATCTCCTTGGTGCAGAAAACTGAAAGCTTATAGAGAAACTTGCAGTGAGAGATTTTTGGAAACCAGGTTAACTAAACATTTTAAGTTCTTAACAGTAAATTTAAAATATTTTTAATGTTTCTTTTCAAATTTGCTTTTCAACAGATGACAGATCACAAACAAGGTACTATCTTTTTGGCCAGCTCTTCAAATTCTTAGCTTTATCAAATGCTGTAGATTGGGCAATCTAATCAAGACCTGTATCTACAAGGGGAGAGCATCCAGCTAACTGCATTTGAAGTCATCAAGAAAACATTTGGTTAGAAAACATCAGGAAGCAGAGAAGTGTGGTTGTCCCTCAGGCAGGGGAACAAGGGCACAGGGGACACAGGGGGCACAGGAGACACAAGGCCAATGGGCAGGCACTGACAAGGGAGGCAAGAGACATGGGCTGGGACGGAGGGTTGAGCTTGTAGCAGCCACTAAACAAGATGGGAGTCCCCCTAGCAGCCCACTCCCACTCAAATCTCTCCTGTCTCGCTCACAGCCCACTCCCACTCAAATCTCTCCTGTCCCAGGGACCCAAGACCTATAGCTGACCAGCTGGTCAAGGATCAGGGTCCAGCAGAAAACTTAAAGATGAATTCTCCTTATGGTAAGAATAGAGAAATTAATGACTAAAAGAAATGTGTCATGATGTCAATCACAACCTTTTTCTCCTCCTTGCAGAATTATATTGAATTCACAAAGGTTTGCTATAAGTTTTGTTTACAAAATTCCTAATTGGAAATCTCTGCATAAGAGATACAACAGGAAAAATTAGCAAGAAGGTGACACAGTAGGCTGCTGACTGAGATTAACATATAGGGGTCCTTATGTCTATTTGATTTGTGTTTTATTCCTATTGACCACATTCAAAGGTCTGTTGCCTCTCTGTATGGTACTTACACTAGAAATACGACTTTTGCTTTCAGATGGTGCCTGTCTTTCCTTCCTATGCAGGAAAAATACTGCATATGAATTACACACATAAAAACATATGTGTATAACACGTATTCTTTAATAACCACATATCCTCATTGATATATAGAGTTTACTAAAGAACAGTACTATAAAACTCCATGAAACAGTATCACCCTTAGTTTAGAGACACATAAGGACCATCATTGGCAAAGCATGCATTTTGCCTTACATTAAAATAGTTGTGAGAGAGAAAAGGTAAATTTGGAGCTGTATTTATATTCTCTCCCTTCAAAAATAATAAGTAAGTGATCGATAAACTCAGAAATTACATACACAGAGGAAATATTTTTTATACTTTGCTTATGAACTTTTGAAACTACCACAATGTATCAATTGATTCCAAGACCCTAAGAGGATTCTACAGGTATTAGCCATGTATATCAATAATGAATACATCCAGAAGTGTAATAAACCAAACATGAAGGCAGCAATAAATAGTAATCATAAAACCCAGCTATTTTCACCCAGGTCACCTAACCTTTCAAACATCAACTTTCTGCCAAAAAGGTTTCAGAATTATTTTAAATGCAAAAATAACAATGCATTTATGTATACTAACAGGCTTTGAAAAATTGTTCCCAGACTACAGTATTAGAGTAATAAACTAGTTTATTAAGTGAGTATGCTCTCTTCACACAGTTCATCTCATTTGCATTTTAATCTTCCATTTGGTTGTTCTATTAATACAGTAAATGTATTAGCCAGAATTCTACACTAGAAGATAATTTCAGAATATTTCATTCACTAAATAAAGGCAATACAATATAAAGGGTAGAAGAGTAAAACTAGATGTTACCAAAACTGTTTTGGTTAAACTAAGAAAATACAGACTTTGAAAACAGTAGTAATTACTATACCTGGCTCTTGCATGCTCTTTTTTGAACAAGCAGGTCACAAAACACTATGCAAAGGAAGTCAGCATCATTACCTTTGCTTTTCAGATAAAGTGCTTTTCAGAAAAAAAAGTGACTGAGCCCTTTAGATAAGGGAAATCTCTGGGAGCAGAGGGAGAATTATGCTGGAATCCTTCTGACATATGCATTAAATCACACCACTCATGATGAACCACTACGGAAATCTGATGAACAAGCCATGGTTTGTCTCACACATTTTTAGTACTGAGTGTGAACCGTTCACACCAGCTTCCCATAGTCTTTCTGCACCATAACCATAAGGTAAAGGCTCTTTGAGGGACATCAGTAAGCCATTTCCTAAGAACAGCTCTTCACCAGGTTTTGGGGAAGGGTTATAAATTACTAAGTCAAGCATCAAAATTGTCTGCTTGCCCAGGATGCAACTCTCTCCTTTTGGCAAGGCCTGAATTTCTTCCTCCTTAACACAAACTACATGTTTCTTCCAGAAAACTGTTACAGTAACGCTAGCTGACCACTCACAGGGAAAATGATTTTCATGTGGTCACTCTAATCACAGTTGAGTAACAATACTGTGTTTTCTGTCATCCGATCAACTTTTACCTTATAGGAGATCAAAAGGGCTCTTCTCAGTCATCACAGCAACAGACTTCTTAGTAAAACAGTGGTCCAGAGTGATATTCCCTGCTTATCATATCACATATGAGACAACTGCAGCAGTTGTTGCGTTCTTGACACTAACAGGGAAATGGTAAGATTTTAAGGAACATTCACTGAAGAAACTACCATTTCCAGTGACTTAACAACTTAATCACAAAGTAATATATTATGGCAAAGTAATATGTTATGGCAAATTCATGTACCATAGCAAAGGCATATAATCCATTTCAATTACCTCTGTGTGGATATAGAAGGCAAATAAAAACAAATGTAAAAGAGGAAGAGTACATAGGTAAAATGAGAGATAGTTATTATTTTGGGGAAATAATAACAAAGAAATTGTCTACAATGGCAGAAATCTTACTCTGCTGACTAGTTCATACTCTCCTATTCTATCACTGGTGCTTACCATATACAATTTTACATGTTATTTTATGATAAAGACCTCAACAATTAAGACAGCTAGTATCAAATTGCACATTGAACACTTTCCATTTAGGGAAACTGTCTGGCGTATTAATTGCAATGTAATTCAGTGTAAGGGGTATTGCTGTATTTAATGCTTTAAGAATGGGAAAGGAGAACCAAGCCCTCAGAAACACCCAGCTCACTAAACCAAGGGTCCTCAGTGGAATTCAGGCCAGCTCTACACACTGTCATGGCTCAATCACAGTGTGTATCTTGGTCAGGTTTAGTAATACTGCATGACAACCTTGCTGATAAGCAGGTAGCCTAATAAAGAATTTCATAATATAAAGCCATTTTAATTAATAAGATAATAATGAGATAATACATTGTCTGATTTGATTACATTGTTCTTCAAAAAAGTAATTTTACCTCTTATTTTCAACCTCTTTACTTCATACAGTAATTCTTCATATGCAATGTGTTGCAATAAGATTGATATAACTTTTTCTGACCAGGACTTCAAAGAAAACCTAAGGCTAGCTAAGGCTAGTCTACTTTAGCGAATTCTGAAGCACTCAGATACAATATTTGACAAGTCAAATCCAGAATAGCATGTAAAATTAATTGAAATTCCCAAAAAAGTATTTGAAGTCATCATCTACCAGTTGCTAGAGCAGAGTATTTGTATATGGTGATGTCATTATCTCTTTGTTTTGTGAAAACATATTTTATTTATGTGACTTTAGTCCATTACATTATGACAAATCTCTGACTCTAAAAAAAAGTCACTTCATGACAAAACCATATCTTTAGTCACTGCTGACAAAATGGTGAGAGATTCCACTTGGAATCCCGTTTTAAGCAGACATAGCAAACTAGAGAATTATTGCTCATTTTCATTCTTGAATTTCTTCAAGGCTTCAGGGAATTCATTTATTCATAATCATCTGCTGTTAATAAGATATTAGTGCCTCATTTTCTCAAATGTGCACACTCTGTCTCTGCTCTCACAGTGTTTTCCTGCACAGTCCTATGCAGTCGCAACATACAACATCTCACCAGCTACCATAACACAGAAATAAATAATCTTCCTGTGCAGCAGTGCCATCAAAAGTCAAATTTAGCTAAGCTTTAGAGCAGCCTTCAAATTTCTGGCATGATTTTTCAACAGCAAATTGTTGTGCGCATCTTTTTGGCACTCAGTAAGTCTGAAATTTCTTTTAAGCTATAAATGTATTGGTTTAGTTTAAATATATGCAACCTCCAAAATGGATGTAACTGTGACCAGGGAAAAAAGTTGCATAAGGCGTTATTATTTATGGTAGACAAAAAGTATGGGTTATATACTAATGAACAATAATTAACATGATTAGGTACAGGCTTGATAAGAAAGCCAAGGCATCTCTGATGCTACTGTTGTGTAAAACACTTTTTCCTAGACCTTTGCCATTTTCTGTGTACTAGCTGGTTTCTCCTCTCCTCCCTGATTCCTGCCTGGAAACTGGAGTGATCCTACTGCTATCAATTCAGTGTTCCAGCAGCAAGCAGTAGATTTTTGCGCTCATTTTTCCTGCACTTTTTTTCCCCTTACCAGTAGTGCTTCTCTTTCTCTGACAGCAACAAATGTGAAGTGGGTGAAGGGGCCCTGTGAGAGAAAGAGTTGTGCTGAGATGCAGCCACAGCTTGTATCTTTGATATTAGAAACCTTTACCTTTAAGGACATCAACAGAACACTTCACAGTCTTCACAACAACAAATAACAAGGTGTTAAAAAATGGGAATCCAGGATGATGTTCCCAGATAAAGCTTCAATAACTAGTATTTCCTGCTAAATCTTATGTGAACTGAAGTAAACTCACTAGTCAGATCTTTCTTTCCTCTTTAAATATATATTATATATAAATATACAATTTCTTTACAAAAATTTATTATCTTTTTGAAGACAAAAGAAAACTGGCATATGCAATATCCAAACTTAGCTATTCCTGACTTTCAGTCTAATCCTAGACTTCTGTGAATGCTGAAGAAAGTGATAACAAAAAGTATTAAATAAATTAAATGATTGAAGGTGAAGAAAAATATAAGCTAACTGTGAAAGATACATAATGCATATTTCTTAACTGGAAGTATCTGGCCAAAAGCTCCACAATTTTTGTATCCAAGGACTTAGAAAACATGGATAAAATAGTCATAATATCTGCAATTAGCTGCAAAATAAACTGAAGGCTGAGGTCACTTGGCTTGTTCAGCCTGAAGAAGAAGGAGACTGAGGGGAGACCTCATTGCAGTCTGCAAATTCCTCATGAAGGGAAGTGGAGGAGAAGGCTCTGATCTCTTCTCTCTTGTGATCAGTGATAAGACCCAAGGGAAAGTCGTGAAGCTGTATCAGGGGAAGATTAGTTTGGATATTAGGAAAAGGTTCTTCACCCAGAAGGTTGCTGGGCACTGGAACAGGCTCCCCAAGGAAGTGGTTACAGCACCAAACCTGACTGAGTTCAAGAAGCATTTGGGTAACGCTCTCAGGTACATGGTGTGATTCTTGGGGTTGTCCTGTGCAGGGCCAGGAGCTGGGCTTTGGTGGGTCCCTTCCAACTCAGGATATTGTGTGACTCTGTGATAAACAGTTTCAAGTATCCTCTTAAAGGCTACAAGCAGGTCTCTCTCCAGATACATCCACAGTTTGAGTGCTAAACTCCATCAAGTCTCCCAAAATAATCTGTCTGGATCTCATACATAACAACATATCCATACTTCATTCCCCAGTCTTCCCTTCACATGAAGGTGAAAAAAGATTTGTCAAGGGACTTGCTAAAGATATAAGCATATTTAAGCGTTGTGTGAAAGAACACGCAGGAGTCCTAAACTTTATACAGGTTTCTTCTGCAAGGCACAGAAAACTTGGACTTTAACAGTTCAAAACTCCTGCTGAGGATCAAGCAGCATGAAAAATTTCCATACAATCCTTCTTACTTTGTTGTGACACATTTGAATAAATCCAATGGATTAGAAAAGCCACACAAAAATTCCCACAACAGGTATAATTCTAGCCTTGACTTTTTAAGGACTTTAATCATTCTTGGTTCTTCCAGAAGGTCCTTCAGAAGCATTAGGCACTAAAGACCCATGTAGAATGGGTCTTCCCCTAGACTTCCATGTAGAATGACATGGAAGCCAAAACTGTCTTTTCCTATCCATCTTAGTAAAGCCATTTCAGAAAAAAAATGGGGGTTTTTTGAAGGAGAGGTTGGAGCTCTCACTGATACACACAGTGGTATTTTCCTTCAAGGTTGCTTTTGCTATTATTGTATCTAGAGTTATCTAGGGGATTATATAACCAAAAAGACTGTACCAAGGCTTTGGAGGCCTGTCACAAGGGAGCAAAGAAATGCATTTTCCAGAGATACATCACGGCTAGCCATCTGAAATAGTACATTGTGCACAGAAGTCACAAGGTTAAACTGCCAGCATTTTTCCTTTCTTCTCTCTCCCTTTATTCCTCTCTTAATTTAAAGTGAAAAAGGTCACTTTAAAGTGAAAATGGCTGGTAAGCCCAAACCCAGATGCTAAATTTCCCTGATTAGAGCAGCTGGCAGACTTGAGCTACTGGCAGTCCTCACCACTTCTGGAGAGATAACTCCATAAATTCAAGAGTAAAACCGTACCTGTGATGTGGTAGCCTTTGTTTGTCCTGGATTATTCTTTGTTCTGAGAAGAAAAAGAGAAAAAAAGTAAAAAGAGGTTCTAACAGCTTCACTTGCTCTACCTTGCATAAATTTGATATTTCTAACTTACTATATTAACAAGAAGTTCTTTCAACATGAAGGAATATATATATATATATATATATATATCTCCCATGAAATAGTGAGCACAGTTTTAGTGCTGAATGGTACCACATTCAGTTCACAGACACTCACTAGTGGGTATCCCCAGGGCTCAGGGATTGGTCCCAGTCCTGTTTAATATCCTTACTGATGATAGAAGATTGAGTGTACCCTTGCTAAGTTTGCAGATGACACCAAGGTGGGTGGCAGTGTTTTTCTGCTGGAGGACAGGAAGGCTCTGATGAGAGATCTGGACAGAGCAGATAGACAGGCCAAAGCTAAGTGCATGAGATTCAGCAAGTCCAAGTGACAGGTCCCAGACTTGGGTCATAACAACCCTATGCAGCACTACAGGCTTGGGGAAGAGTGGCTGGAAAGCTGCCCATGACTTCCTTCCAGCTTTTTTAGGTATCATGGGAAGTTAAAAGTTGTCAGAAGACAGAAAGCCCTGAGACCTGACTGCCATGGTATAATTAGTAGGTCTGAATTCAAAGGGCTCACTATTAACCAGCAGAAGACCATGTCCCTTTTAAAAGGACAGTCTAAAATGATAGTCTACTCCACTCTATTCACTTACATCTTGAAAACATATCAGTTTGATTTCATGCTACATACAAATGGAAAAATTAATTTCTCTAAGAAAGAGGGGGTTTTCCTGTATTTTCGGCCTATTTCTCTAATGAAGGAGGAAGTTTATGTGATAACGCTATTTATCCATATGTCAGCTTTCTCCAAAGATTTTTTTATTGCCTTGGCCAATTTCAGTAAATCTGACTGAGACAGAAGTCTCAGGGGATGAGATCTCAGTTTCTCAGAGGATGAGAAACAGAGAAGGCAGAGAACTGAATTAATGTCATAAGGGAAAGGGAAGGGAACAGGATTGCGAAGGAAAGGTGTGAGATCTGTGACTCTCCATCTCACTGCAGGCAGGGCAGACAGTGAGCATCACCCAGCAAGACCCTCTGTAGCACAGATTCAGGCACAGGACCTGCGGCCAACGGTACAGCTGCACAGGGAAGGCAACTTGGCGGGAAGCAGGAGAAATAATAACAGCAGTGGTAGGAAGTATAGCAAGGGGAGGTATGCCGAGAGGGTTGAAGGAGGACACAACAGGTGGCTGGGGTTATAAGGAAGGAGGCAGTGGACAGGAGACAAATCCAAAGAAAGTCATTAATTCTGCTGCTCTCTGAAATGATTGGGCTTTTGGGAAGCTGAGGAGGGGACTCTCAAGCTGACTAGCCAATAGACAGGATGTTTGTCTATTAAGGAATTAACAGATGAGGATTAGGAGCACAGGAAGTTTACCATAGAATTGAAAAGAATTTGGGAGAAGTCTTGTTGAATAAATTGTTCCCTCTCTGCAGAACCTACTCACTATTCCACCAATGTCCTCTGCAGAAACAAACCAATTGCAGCCCCTGCTCAAGCACACAAAAATATAATTAATCTTTTCCCAGTTGCCTTCTTCTCTGATGAACAGAACTATCACCACTGGATAAAGAAGAGGGATTTTCTGAAATATGTCCTTGAGGTATTAAATGTCATCCTCTCCAAAAAGTAATCTCACCTCAAGATAACTAAATCTTTTTTCCATTCATCAAATATCAGAGAGATAACTATCCTTACTTGCTATTTAAATTCCTCTGCAGAAATTGAATTCTCGCCTCACAAGTAAAGATTGTTGCAATTATTTTCTCAAACACTAAGCAACATTCCTCTTTAAAAAAAGAAAAAGCAGTGGGACTTCAGTGGAATAGCATAATCTGCAGACTGGGGGAACAAAGCCATTTGTGTCTGTATTCTATGCTCTAAGACGAATTCAGTTGTAATTTCCTGTTTGTTTTTTTTTGGGGCGGGGGCAGGGAAGAATTTTCCCATTAACTGATTATTACTTAACGACAATTTTTGAATAGAGTTTTTGGGTCTTCCAAAATTCAGGTAAAATAAAACAGGTTTATTTATAGCTCTGGTCTGCATTTGCGTGTCGTAGATGCATATATGTGATGAATTTGCATCACATATACATTCTTCTGAAACAAAGCACAGATTTGATTCCACTCCAAAACTCCACACAAAAAAAAAATCAAAGTGACCGGAGTTACAAAAACACTGTGGTTGTCTGAGCACCCCAAATCCATCTTTCTATGACAGAAAGAGAATTCTTTCCTTACTCTACAGTTAGTTGCTTTAGAGAAAAGAGTGATAAATCATCTTTAATTCAACTGACATAAATCATTAAAAACAATCTACCTTCATTGTCTAAAGACTCAACAACAGATCTGCTTCAGAATATGCTGTCTCAGAAAAATGTAAATAAAAAGTATGCATGTTTCTGACATATATATTTGTCAATACACTTTTCTTGAACGTTATGAAAGAGTTCTTTGTTTTGTTAAGAACAAATCTTGATATAACTTCATATTTATAACCTTCTACAAAACAGAAACAATGGCCACAGAATTTCCCATTTTTTCATGTTTATTCAGCTTTATTAATGTTTAAGTTATCATTTTCAACCAATCCTTTTACAAATAAGGTAGCAATTGATGAAGACACCATATGAATTGACCAAAATCCCCTTTATTTTTAATTGTCCATTTCTTCCCCTTTTCCCCCTTTTGTTTTAGTTATCTCAAAGTCTGAAAGGAACATAAGTTCTCCCCCATAAGTCACTATTCATACAAGCCTGTTTCAGAGCTTGCAAAGGCTTGGGCTACTCAGGCCACACAGCCTCTTACAGCAGGGTAAGTCTTTCCCAGAGACAGACAAGAAAGTCTGGCTTTTCTGAATACGTCTACACCTCATGTCCCCTGTTTTAAAATGATACTGTCATACTTTCTATGTGGTTGCATAACTGCGTTTGAGAAAAAGTATTAAATTATTTCTATAATGATGACAACAGCTATACTAGTTGCCTTACAGAGACTGTGGGATTATATGGTAACAAAATAGATCTGACAAGGCACTCTAGGAAGGATGTTTCTTCCCTCATATGTGGAGAGGATCATAACTGGGTAGGTCTGACAGTAGGTCTGTATTCTATTTATGTTCTCTAGCAGTTCTAAGATGTGACTGGTATTTAATTTCATATTAAATGTAATAAAAATAAATATCAAAATTAAATATTTCAGCTAAAAAACAAGATGATCACAGATATCAATAATATCTGTCTGATTCTTCAGGTGTGTTAAAATTGTGAGATTTTTTTCAACCTTCTAGGGCAGTTTTTTGTGGGTTTGTAGGTGGGTTTTTTTTCTGTTTTGCACACATTAGCATTATCTCAAACAGCATATTTGCTTCATCTCTGAAGTTTCAGTCAATTCCTGCAGTGATATCAGCAAGTGCTTATAATAAGCTTTCGGAAAACGTAATGAGGATGATGATTTCTCTTCAGTTCTTGGCTCTGTGCTAGAACACAACAATAGGATGTCATCAGAATAAAAGTTTGAATCAGGACGTCTCATTTGCTTCCTTTCATTAGTGTTTGGGGAGCAGAGGGTTGTTGTGACAGCTGGTCAGTAGTGATTCAATTATGTTCTCCATTCTCTGAACTTCAGTTCAAGATGTCCTTTGGCAAGCTGAGCAACTGTTTGATAGAGTATGCAAAGGACATGACTGATTTTGATAAATTTGTCATGCAGCATGCCTTTGAAGGTGCACTACAAGCTGTGGAACATCCATTTCACCAAAGGTCCCCATTAAGTTTAGTTCTCCTCTGTCTTTCGTAGTGAAAGTGATCTGTAACACATGCACACACCACTCAGCATGTGAAATTGTATAGGCCAAAATGAGAGGAAATCCTTAGCTCGCAAGTGCTAAGGACTGAGAGATGGATATGTCCTGATGTAATGTCACTTTGTTAATGGTCACATCTCAAGAGAGGGAACTCGTAAAGGAGCATTTCTCTGAGAATATCACATCAGACCTCAATTGTACAGGAAAAGTCACAAGGGGCCCCCAAAGAGTTCCAGTAATATCACTAAGATCAGATGCCTTAGGATGTTTAGGGCAGGTGAGCTCTCCCATTTCTGTATCTTAGAATGCTGAACTGTACAGGAAAATAAGTTTTTTCAGCCTTTAGAGTTCAAAGAAGCTTGGCTGAGGGGACCCCTACCCATCTCAGTCTTCTGAAAAACGAAGGCAATGGAACAAATCATGAGTTAAACTTATACCTGCAACAGTGTAGTAGTTTTAGTCTAGGCCTTCCTTGGCAACCAGTTTGTAACCAAGGGAGTAGCTATATGCGCAGTATTCCCTACGATTTTTACATAAGCCAGCGTATAAAGAGGAAAGGGAGGGGAGGCCTTCGCTCTCTTCCCTTCCGGTGGTTCTGAAGGTGCAGGTTCCCCGGCGTTGGTTCTGCTGAATGAGGGAGTGAGGTCGAGTGAGGCCTTGTAGACCTTGGGAGGCAGAGGGTGCCGGCGGTCATCCAGCGCGACTTCTGCTGTCCCAATGAGAGTAACTGTAAGATATTCTTTTGCTAATTCTTTATTCTGCTAGTCTCTGAGTTTTTAGATCGTGCATATCTGTTTTGTTTTATTCCTTTTTGTCCCTTTTTGTCCCTTTTTCCCGTTTTCCCTTCCCCTCTTCCCCTTTTCAGGAGTTCTACATAATATTCTTACTGTAAATAACTGTAATATATGTAAAAATACATATATATTTTTATATAATTCAGTTGGTTTCAATTTCTCTCAGTTTCTATAGTTTTTTTTCCTTTGCCTAAAGGGGAAGGCAGGGAAAAGGCTTTCGCTGAGCTTTGGAGATTTGGCAGGAAGCCAGCTCAAAACTTGCTCAAACAGACAAGAGATCTTGCTAATATATTGCAGTCTAGGCTTATCACTAGCCTTTCACTGATCCCCCTGGAACAGTCATGTGAGTTGAAGGAAGGATTGCTACCAAGGGAACCTTCTCTGCAGAAAAACCCTTCTTCTCACTTCTGATGCAACAAAGTCCAACTTGCATATCTGGGAGACTCAAGCCTTATCTATTCTGCAAGATTTTCCTGAGAACTTTAAGACTGAATAAATGTTCTGGAGCAGAGGCATTTACTATCTTCTTAGATACTTTTTACAAGTACTCTAGAAATCTACTTTTTGAGAAATACGACCATCATGCAGATTCTCATGGAAATATGCTGTAAGCATTAGTAGAGCAAAATGATTTTATTAAAAATCCTAAAGCAAGAGAAAACATCATTGCAGATCATCAACCTATGTGTGAAAAAATACAAAGCTATTCTATTTTACTTCCTTTCAGGACAGAGTGCTGCTATTGTGCTTGGCAGTGTTACATGAAAGTAAATCTTCTCTTAATTCTTAGTTTTTCAGAGAAGAGAAATAATATGGAAATTATAGTACAACTATACTATAGTGACAAGTGTACTAACTATACTGTACTATAGTTTGTGTAGCAACTGTAGAAAAAAGTGCACTTATACTTATTGTGTATAACAATAACTGCCTAAGACTGATAGATCATTCCTAGAGGTGTTTAAGGAAAGACTGGATGTGGCACTTAGTGCCATGATCTAGTTGACAAGGTGGTGTTTGGTCATAGACTCAATGATCTCAGAGGTCTTTTTAAACATAGTCAATTCTGTGATTCTGCGATCTTTTTCTGACAGTATTAATGAATGTAACCAGTTTATTAAAACCTTATTTTACTATAGCATGATAAAAAGGTTAAGGGAAATAGGCATCACAGTGCTAGAAGGTTGCAAAAGAATTTTGCTACCATGAGCTCATAATTTTACTAAGCAGATATTTCGAATATATCATTCTTATCTAACTGATACCCAAAGGTTATTTGCATGATGCAGTGAGATTTCTTGGGGAGGTTGACTTACTGAGAGAAAATTACCACATATTTTGATTAAATCACACTCATTGGTTGTGTATATAATAGATAAATTTGAAAAATGGTAAATAAATAATACAATTGAATAAGTATGGCAAATTGTGATATCTAATGTACCTCATCACAGCATTTTGTTGATTGTTATTTAAATATACTTTATTATGGTCGTTCCTTATGGAAGGAGTCACTTAGGAGTATTTTTAGCAGGAGATCTGCTAGAAAATGCCAGTTTTTCAAAATATTTTTGAGATATAAATTTTTAGCTCTTGTCCCAAAGTATTTATAAAAATCAGGATAGAAGATGATATCACAGGGAAATCTAACTCCACTGGTGTGAAAATACTAGCTTTCTTCTTAAACAAGTACTCAGTCTTTATTTTTGTTAAACTTCTGTCTTTTCAGAATATTCAGCTTTATTGCTCTTGCTTTGGTACATAAAATTGCCTTTTTAGCTAGTGTAACTCGGTGTTACTTTAATACCATCTTTCTTATATTCAGCTTTATATAACGTCGATTTTGCTATATATGACATTATTTCTCTGGAATGGTTAGTCTTATCAAAATGTCTCTTTAATCACTACTGTTTAGTTCATTATTTCCATTTCACTGTGATGACTCCTCAGGGAAGGCAACACCTGTCAGAGGTTCACTTTTATAAAATGTGCTTGTGTAATATTGCAGACATTAATTTTTAAAGTGAGACAATAGTGTTTCATCTCAGTATTTTCTGCTTTATAAGCAGAAGACTTCATCTAAAGTTTCTACTTCATCATACCTAGTTTTGAACTACTGTGATATTGAAGAAAGAGTTATGAAATGGTCAAGTAAAAATCAGAAATTCTCCAGTGGAATAATTATTTATAATAATCCTTTCAGCAATAGAGGGCATGTGCTTTCTTTAGAGAAATAACCCTTCTTAATAATCTTTAGGAAAATAACCCTTTTTAAGATTCATTTACTCAAGATCTGATTTAAATTTTATCTAGAAGGTTGAAGGAATGTTTTCAAATGTACAAAACTTTGGGACCAAGTAAACTGTCTTCACGCCGCGTGGGTAATATGCTTCTCCTGTTAAATTTTGTGCTTAGAATGTGGCCAAAGGAAGTGAAGTGGCTGAAGTGAGGTCATCAACAGAGCCCCTGAGCATGCTATTGAGGTACTTGAGAGCAGTTCTGCTTACAGGCATTCAGTCTCAAGCAGTACAAACAACCACAAAAACTTCCTGAAAAGAGGTTATATCAAACGTTCTCAGCAAAAAAGTTTAACTTCTAAAGACAGCTGATCTGCTTAAAGGAAATCAGTCTTCTAGCACCAGAAGCAGGGAGGGAGTAGCAGGTTTACTTCTTCACTGTTTCTGTACTTGTGGCTACTAATACCATAAATAGGTCCAAATGCTCTAATATTCAACACTAAAGCAATAGTCTGAAAAGGATGTGACCCCAAAATAATGTTCAACATTATTTGCACTTTGAGAGAAGTTTGTATAATGAAAACCTTGTACGTATCCGTTCATCTGCTGATTCACACAACTACTCAGTGACTATTATAGGTTCCTGCTTCTCCCTGCACAGACCAGCTTCTGAGGCAATCTGCTGATGATGAGATGAACAGGTGCTACTGCTTCTCTCTCTATACCTTTGTTTGGATGTTATGAGAGATGAGGTTCTCTGAATTTCTAGAAATGTAACTACATGGGCACACCATAGATGGATAAGAAGATCAGGTGATGAATTTTTCCCCTCTGATACATCACTAGATCTCAAGAAGTTAGGAACATTTTCTTGTGCTTAGAGTAGAGGGTGAATATAATCTATTTACCTTCATAGTGCTACAGATCTGTCAAGCCTTAGGTATTATCTCTCATTCTGATATATTTAGACTATAGTTCATGTTCATGCTCTCCAAATATCTTTTGCTCATGCATTGACTGCATTGTTTCTTGGTCTCTGGTCTCTTGGTGTTATATATGATAAATTGACAGATACAGATACTTCATATTTGCTAGCTCTTTCACAACCACTGTTGTTCACAAGTTCCTGTTTTACAGGAAGCTAGACTAAACTTTTTTCCCTAAAATCTGTTTTATTTTCTTTAAAGATGAAAGCTGAGATTCTTTTATGGTTGCAAGCATCCAGGGAAATGGGGATTTAAGAGCAAAACCTTAACACTATGTCAGTGAAAATATAATCAGAGCCCTCCTTTGTCAAACGTTCCAGTAGGACAATGGCAGCACTTTGTTGGGAAGCATTGTGGGGTTTTTACACCATCTTTGATGTTATGAAAAAACATGTTTCCTGTTAAGGTTTCCAACCCATAGCACAACATCAGCCCTCTGTGTTCCAGATCACAACTGATGATATATAAGATACCCAAAACTTGAGGGTAATATATTTCTTTCATAATCACGCTCGACTGACAGTAATAGAATAAAACCTATGAGACGGTGGAATAATTTTCAAAAAAATTAATCAAAATGCTGGATTTCAGTAAAGAGTATCTTTGATGCAGCATGTGTGTGGGGAGGGGAGTTGATAACCCACTGGAATTTATGAAGAATTATATTCCTTGTTCTGATTCTTACAAAAAGCCTTCAAACACACATGGAAAGATATTCTTTCTGTAATGCATGTTTTACTACAAGCTTGTTCACAAGCATAAATATATCCTCACAAACTCTCACACAAGGAACTAAATCACACAACTAGGATTCATTTAAACTTTCAGAAATTTAACTTAATTTATTAATTTATGTATTAGTAAAGGGCAACTAACAGCTTCATGGTGATCTCAGCTGCTCTGCCCACATTCTATACCAAACCTGATGCTTGGAAACTACATTCCCAAAACTGCCATCTCTTTCACACACCATACACACATGCTCAACAGAATATGGTTTATGAAGATCTTTTGCTTAAATAAGCACAAATCAAGGATTCAGCTAACCATTCAACAAAACAAATTATTCCTATTACAGTCATTGCTTCAGTCAAACTTGACAATGAAGGATTTAACCTGTTATAGAGACAGGAAAATATTCTACTCTTGCTTTTAAGTCTTTTTCTTCAAAAACAACACTCAAGTACAGAGGTATGTGCCTTTCCAAAAAACACTTCGTCATGTCTGCTGAAGAGGAAAATAACCTGTGCTGTGAAACACGTTTTCTTTACAAGCTTTTGCTCTCAAAATAATTTATTGCTGTTAAATTCCTCCAAAATCTTCTGAAACAGATATGTAAAATATCCATTGTAATTGCTTGAACCAGTATGTGAGACCTAACTGAGATTAAAAATTGGAAGAATATCAAGCAAAATGCAGAAAATACTAAAATGTTTAAGTTCAGTCTTTTTCAAAGGCTGAAAGGCTCTAGAAATTAGAATTAGTAGCTTGGAATTGCATGAAGTACTAAGTTTTTGCAATAATTCATGCTTAAATAAAATTGAAAAAGGACAGTGAAAAAAGAGAATTGAGTTAAACTTTTTTGTTTTCCGGAGAAAGGAAGACCACCAGTTGTAGTCATACAATGTGAACAGGATTCCTAATTGGTGTTACTTTTTTCGCCTTTTCTCTATGTCTGTTACTTAACCATATTCAATGTCCAAATTAGTAAGTGAAAAGTTTTCTTAATGCTAACAGAAGATTATTAAGACAATAGATGAAATACTGTCAGTTCTCATGGTGTCTCTCTAAACAGTGTTTGGGCCAAGTTTAGATAATTGATCATTGTGTCTTACGTGGGTAGAAAGTCAAACTTTGGGCTTTAATCTGAGACATTTGAGTGAAAAGTGAGTGTACTACTGCCTGGATGGCTACATGTGATACTGGGTTGTTGTGTCAAAAAGCAAGTCCATACCGGCTACTCCATTTTCAAAATGATGTGGCTGGTAGTGACTCACTTTTACATATGAGGTGTATGTGTAGTATAAACAGCTGTATTTTCTAAAATGAAAGTGCTTCATACAGAGAGATCAAGTGTATTTGTGTACACTGAAAATTTTCCTATCTCTATAGCAGCTGTTTATAACTTCACACTGAGGAATGGGGAAAAATATCATGCCTTGACTATGATACAATTTGGAAAGCTAGGTTGATAAAGGATACTGTCCATTCCAAGAACAACAGCTTCACCTTCCCACTCTCCCATTTTTTAAGGAGCAAGCCCAAAAATTAGGGTTTTCCCCTAAGTCTCCCTCCTTAACCCATCTCTTTTCCCCATCATTTACCTTCACAGGGCAGGAGTTGTATGCTTATAACCCTTCGTCTTTGATACAGCAACATTCGGTTTTGCCTGTACTGTTGAGAAGACACAAGCCAAACATGAAAAGCAATAAGAGCTTGACAGACCTAGTTTGGGTGCACATGTAAAGCACTGAGAGAATGAGAGAGGGACAGCTGCTTCAACAACTGTCCTTAGGACTTGGAGTAGAGTAGGACTCCTCTAATTACGTGCTCAGAAGAGTCTTCACCTAAGATCCCTCATCGAACCAATGCTGCATAATGGCCTACCATGAAGAAACACATTTAACTCTCTCTGTCTAGAAGTGCATTTTGTTAAACACAGATTTCACAATTTCAGATATTTCCAGGGGAGAAAGACTGCATGTGGGAAACAGGGAGACAAGGGGCTAGGTGAAAAAACTAGAGGAAAATAGACTTTTTGGATATCATGCAGCTTTACAGAGAAGCTCTGGTTTTGCAGAAATGGACAAATAACTTCCCAATCTCCAATGCATGCCTGTAACTTCAAATTCACAGCCAAAGACTTGAATACCTTCCCTAGTTCATCAAATATAAAATTCCAGACTATATCAAAGTACAGCAAATGTAACAGTTACTTCAACTAGAGTTGTCTCATTTTATTTCTTTGTTTTTACATCATTTCATCAGGCAAAGTCTCAGCAGGAGTATTCAATATTCTTCTAGCCAGTGGATTACCTGTACTAGGTGGGACATTCATTCTATCATGATTGAGGTGAAATTATTATATTAACAGGAAGACAGTCAAAACAAACAAAAAGCCCCCCACGTAGTTTCTGGAAAAAAAAGTCCTTAGTTTTTAGCAATGGCACTGATAGTAAGTGCCACTGACTTTTAAAGAGGTTTAAACACTCCAAGGCGTTACCAGATTTGAAAACAGGACCTGAACATCTAGTTGACTCAAATGCATTAGGAAATTGTACACAAGGTTAAGCTAGATAACCAGTTTATTTATTTATTTATTTATTGTAATTGACATGCTTCTCAGAACCATTTTAAAACATACACCTCTTGGGTTTTGACTGAATCTTTTACGTATAGCATTGTTGTGAGCCCACTGATCATTATTTTTGTTCTATTGCTCCCACCTGGAAAGAATGAGCCTGTAATTGAAAAGGCAAATTTAGCATTTATATTGGTAATAACACGGTTTCATTGTCATTCTCCCCAAAAAGAATTTGAACATTATGGTGAACCATATCTCATTGATAAGTGAATAGAAGGGAAGTAAAGCTTTCTCATTACCAGGTCCTCATGAGCCAAGTCATTTTTTTTTTGTTGAGCAGAGCCTTCTATTGTGCTGTAACAATTACTTTTGCTCCCAGATATGATAGCTCTTTGAAGTTGTACCTGGGAGACGCACACAATCTACATTAGCAGGGGAGTAACACAGTGTTGGCTGATAAACTAATCTCATTTGCTGTGCACCTGATATTTTATTGTGGAGGTTTTTTTCTTCTAATGGTGAAAGCCATGGACTCTGAATTGAATAATTTAACTCAGCAGAATAAATTACTTAAATAAAAGATTCAGTTTGAGATTATAAATTTCTTTTTGAAACTTCTGTCAAAAACATAATGCTTTAGCACTTTTTAGCTAGCTAGAGATTAGAGGAGTTTGAATAGAGTCATGTTATGCCAGCAGGTTTGTATGTATGTTATTCCAGGACACCATTTCAGACTACAAACTTTCAGTGAGCTCCTGAATCACACTGTGATTAGAGGGATGGTAAGCAAGGCAGTGAAACTGTCTTCATTTATCATAAATTACAACTAGCATTTGAAGATAAAACACATGAAATACTAGCTGGAGGGTTCATTCTGAGAAATTATTAATATCATAAAGTTAACAAAATTACTGACTGTCACAAAGTGGATTTGCTACTTTTCTGTACTTTATGTGCAGAGTAAATGCATATGTATACCTAAACTGGCAAAACAATCTAACCTGTACCTTTAGCTATGAATTTAGGGAAGTATTTTCTGAAGTAGCATGGATTTCAAAATATCTTGTTGATTAGTATTATACCTGAGTGGTTTTTGGGTTCTTTTGACCAACCCATACTTGTGATTAATAAAACTCCTTATTGTTGTGTAAAGTAACTGTCCCTTTATACAGTTGTACAATAGGACACAGGTATCTCATGCATTCAGAGTCAAGTACACATTGCAGGACATGTAGAAAAAATTAAAAAGTAAATTTAAAGCTTCTATGTGCTCATATTCAAACAAAAAATCCATACAAATTCCTGTACGAGTCTCTGTTTTGCTGAGACATCCTCTATTTCATTCATTGTACAGGTAAAAGTGGGCCCCCTGACTTCAGACATTGATCAAAATGCCAATATACTTGATGTCAAAAATTTGTGCTCTGAATATTAAATAAAATTATTCTGACAAAAAAGGGAACAGAAGATTATACTTCTGTACAACTCCATGATCCTTTCCCCTGGAGAAAACGAATAAAAAAGAAAAATATGTTATGCACACAGTGCTCATCTCTGATACCTCTATCTTCTCAAAGGAGCAAGTGGACACAGTCTCTCACTAGTCATAGTTATCCAGCTTGCAGAACGCCATTGCATTTAAAGGTGTGGAGGCAAAAACACTCAGATAAGTAACTGGAGAGTTCTGGCCTCTTCCATATCCACTGAGTTGCTTCAGGCAACAGAGCTTTTACATCTGCTCATGGCCACTAAATTACCTCTTTGCATGCATCTGGTAGATGCATGAAATTTATTTGCATGAAATTTTTTTGGTGTTATCCAGTTCGTTCCTGCCTCACTTTTCTGAAGACTGAAGATACGAAGGACAAATACTGAAATGCTGTTCATATGCCAGTATTCAAGCTGTGCCATTTGTTGGCCATCTTCTTCATCAGCTGCCAGTTAGAGTTTTACATGCCTGGGTAATGCAGCTGCACACTGGAAAGCAGAGATGAGTTTTTTTAAGAGCTTCCAACATGTCTGCTTCCTTTCTGAATGCTTTGGGCTGGTACATCCTGAAAACAGACACTCACATATCCCAAGGAGAAGTCAATAAGACCTGTACGTGGCACCTTTTCTTACCTTTGCCTCAGAGGGCACTGCATGCTGCCACATTCAGTCGTCCTTGCTGATTTTACGTCCCAGCTGAGTAGGGCTCACCACTCTGCTCACAGACACCTTTATGCATTTCACAGTGCTGAGGCTCAGCAACAACCCTGCCACTGAGGGTATCTACAGACTGATAGCTCTTTCTTTGAGACTGTTAGGACCAGCAGCTCTTTTCAGCCTCCTCACTTTTTTCTATTCCAGGCAATCCAATCATTTTGACTCTCCAGTTTTGCTTATAATTTTCTAAGAATATCCATCTGTTTCACACTCATTCTCCTCTGATCACTACCAAAAAAGGAAGGAACATTACCCGTCCCACACAACTAAGGGTCTGAGCATCATACAGCACTTGTAACTGTGTAGAATGTGATTGTCACAAGTAGGAAAGAATAAATCAATAGTTACGTGAAAGAAAATACCTGTTAATCCTGATGCTATCTTATGTCACCCTAGGCTGCGTGCTCCACACTCTGTCTGCCCTAAGTTAGGTACCAATGTAGTATGACAAGCAAGAACAGGCAGCCTGACAGTTGCACCAAATGTGGTCTGAATATGGTTTGAAAATACCACTTGTGTCACCAGACCTCTCTAATAAAGCTTTAGGTGCTGATGATTGTTGTCTTTGTCCACTACTGAGACTGAGTTTTCAAATGGAATTACTGACATTCATACTCCTGTTTAGGAACTGTATGTTACTAGTAGTAGTCTAGTGAACACTGCTAAATCAGGCACTGTTATCCATGCACTCCATGTGCCACTCCCATCAAACTATCTATACCAGAGGCTGATGCAACCCTTTATTGTTGAACTTATCCAGAAAGAACCCTTCTTTTTTTGAAGAAATTCCTCTGTGGGTTTCTCTCCAGGTTTCCTGGATGAAAGCAAGATTTCTTAATCTCATTTAGGAATCACTGTGGCTTACCAGGAGACACCAGGTGTGATGGTCCCTATGCAAATATGCACAGACATTCAGTATGCAGGTAAGTGGATTAAAGATTAATTTATCCTTTCCTAAGAACCAGTGAAAATTCTCTGCAAACTCACAGAAAGACATATTAGCAATTTTTTTTCAGATGATAATTGCAATTAAACTTTATTTCACTTGCTTTAGGTAAAATCATCATCTTCAAGGAAAATTCAGGCGGAAGCACATTACCACCCAACAGGCTTTTAAGCACAGAAGCAGAATCCTACTGGAGAAGTTTGCACTATGAAAACAGTTACAATATTAAATTGCTCACAGGCAGGTAAAAGCCATCACATCTACAGACGTGGACAAAGGTACTTATGTCCATGTGATTTCCATAGTATTCTTAATTAGCTTGGAAGTTACACCAGACCAGCAAGATGACTGCAAAAGAATAATTTTTCTACCCAAAGCATATAGTCTTTGGAAAAACTGTTCAATTCCTGGTTTTCATCTGCCTTTAATAACCTTAGTGAGCTGTTTAAAAGTAAATCTGTGAACCAAATTTGTTTTGCAATTAAAAAGTGAGTTTTAAATATGATTTGATGAAACAAAGCTCCTCTTTCTATTTAGGGTTTCCAGTGAAATTCTACCTTCTTACACAGATCACGAAATGAGGACCTCGTAAATCAAAATAATACCATGAAGAGCGGTATTTCTTAATGAACAACAATTATGTGATAGGAAGGTATGCTGAAAAATACTTACAAATCAAGCCAATGAAGTGTGAGAAATCTTAGTTTCCCTCCCAAACACTGCAAGAGCAGAGTGACAGTACACAATTTTGTAAGAGGCTGCATATTAGAAGTGTCCTGCCCAGCATGGGATCAGATTTTTGTGCTCTTATTTACTTGCTCTCTGATGGAGACACTTTGTACAGGGTGTTCACTTGATGTTTGTAAAACACTATAGACACTATGCTACTTTCATTTCAAAGAATGTATTTTACTGCTGTTATAAGGCAAGAAACTGTTTTTCATCCTATGACAACCTCAAACTGTCCTTGTAGCCCTAAAGCTCCCTTGCCAATGAAAGGCACTGAGTTGCAAACGCTCCTAAGAGGACTAAGTGTCTTTCTAGGCTACTGGGTCAGTTTTGACACTTAAAGAGATAATCCAGACAGATCTCAAGGGGATTGGAGAGGAAGCCAACAAGTTGATCCTCCTAGGGAAGGAAAATAACAGCAACTCTTTCCAAAAGCAAAAAAATCTTATTTTTGAAAGATTCTCTAAGGGACTAATCCTCAGCTAACCTAAGATCTTAGTATATAAAGCACACCAAAAGAAAAGATCTACACTGAAACAGTGTTCTGGTAGAGTGCATCAGTCCAGAAAGCCTAAGCTTGCAAATATGTTATAATCACAAGAGTAATATGGTTAAATGTTGCTAATGAAGGTTACCTGTAAATATGTACTCAGGGTGAATTCAGCATTCCAAGCAGCCATAAAACAGAGTTCTAATATTCTTACAGAAATTAAAAGCAGGTACACTGCCTGTATGAAATGTTGGGAAATAAAATTTTTCTGCCAGCAGTGTGCAGCCTGCATTTGATTATAGCTAAGTCAACTTCTTTAAATGAGTACTGAAGCAGTGTCAGTGTCACTGATCCTTTCTGAGGGACTCCATTAGAAATCACATTAATGAGTGAAGGAATAGAAGTACTGATCTGTATCACTCAACTCAATGTGAATTGATACCACACCACAGACAAGTTGATGTCTTGACTTTTGTCACCTTGAAGTCTATGAGTGGTCTAGGTTATACTTAGCTTCTGCTTACTGAATCTAATCTTATTTGCTTTACTTTCTTCAATAAATCTGTTCCTCAATAGGACAAGCAGGAAAAAATTATTGCATGGTAATGATGTTCCAAGTGGTCCTTTAAAGTTATTTAAAAAAAAAAAAAAGGCAAAGCAAGTATTTCATAGAAAACATTGATTCAAGAAACTAATTTTCACAAGTCATTTTCTCTTCACTATTTTAGCATTTATCAATACTTAATAATGAAAACATGAAGTTTCAAATTTGCTTCTATTTCCAAATCATGGTACAATGTTATTACATACTGTAGAAGATCTGAAGCATCATTTTAAAATAAATAATCCATCACATATTCTTCATTTCTATGCCTGTATTCACTAATGCTGTGGATACAAACCCATCTTTTTTCACTTGCATGGTTTCTCATACAGTACCTTGCAGAGTTGATTCACCTTCAGAGAAGTTACCAGAATTTTTCTACTTCCTTTACACTACAAGTCTTCAGTATTTCTGGGAGCAGTGAGCTACTGGCTTTTCTTTCACTCCAATTTCCTTGAATCCAAGTGAAATAGCAAAGTTGCTAGATATGTAAACCATGCAATTCAGTTGCCATGGCTAATTATTACATGTCATTTTTAATACCTTTTTAGAATGGCCAACTTTTTGGAAAACTTTATTATTAAAAAGCCTGAAACCTTCTTCAAAAGAACAATTTTCCTCTGTTTGTATTGGATAAGTAGCAAAATATTTTGCACCTAACATAATTCTCTCTATATTTTAGATCAAAAATTAAGTAATCGAGTTAAAAAGGAGCATGCAGACATTTTTAAGGATTAAACCACACTCATTGGGAAAAAATATATTTAAAAAATCACTTTTATCAGCATCATGAAAAGTAATATCAATTGTCATTCACACACATACACACACACCTTTCTTTGTACTACTGTTCTTTCTTTGTACTACTGTTTGGGTTTTTATCCCTTACTCATTTCATTGTGATTTGGCACCAAATGACACAACTGCATTCATTGTTCAAAGCCGTGTTTTTTTACACCTTCAGAGGCACAAGCATGAGGCCCTCCTGCAGTCTTCCATGCCTTCCTGTTCCATGTTGGAAAGGAAAACACACTAACATTATTCCATCACGGAGGCATGCAGCATGTGCAGTTGGCTCACAAAAGTGCAAGTTTAGAGTGATATCTGAGCATATTCAGGCATTCCAGTCACATTATCTCATCAGGTTATTTTCAAGAGAGTAAGACCATTTGGAGAAGAGCCCTAGGCAGAATGGCACAGAAGCTAAGGATAAAAGCTCAGAGGCATGGCAGAGAGGGCAGGACAATGGGATCAGAACTGCTGGGCACACGAAAGAAAACTGGAGACTTGACTGCAAGTCATTCTTTCCCACTCAGACTTGAATTTCCCTGCTGGGGTAGCCAGTTGACAAATGTCTTATAATTTAGACACTGTGAATGAACTTAGAAAACAGGGAAAGTGTGACTGCCTGTGGTCACTCCAGACCTTGGTGCACTATAGCTTCCTACAATTGTAGCCTTAGAAATGTTTAGGAAGAAAAGGAAAAGTAAGATCTAGGATCTGCTTCCCTTCCCTTGCCTTCTTCTGATCAAAAAATTGAAATTTTAAATAGGATTTGGAAAATGAATGTTTGTCTAAATTATAAGAGGCTCACAGTCTCAGTTCAACATCTGTTGCTTCCTTTGAGAGGTTTGGGGAGTTGTCAAGGGTTTTATTTTTTTTAATTGAGCAGTTTAATTTTTTTTTAATTGCTATTGCTTTATGATATTGGTATAATTTAACACATTAGGATGATATAATGACCAGACACTGCACTGCTGCTTCACTGAAGAATAGCACACAGCTGCCTGTGCTTTGTACAAGTAAAGGATTGAAAATAATAGCCTTGTGATGAAAGCACATTGAGCTGTTAATCACTTTCTAATATTCTGTGCACAGAAATATTCTTGAGATATCTGAAATTAGACACAAGAGGCAAAAGAAGGCATCATTTTTGAGTGGCCATGTGACAACTATGGCCATCTAACGATATGTGTGTAGAAATTGCTCTACTTGAATCCACAGTAGAAAGAATACCTAGCCTTTCCCTGTTTGATACATCTGTCAAACCTGTAATTTTCATTTCAGAAGAGTAAGTCCCAAATAGTATAGAAGACGACGATTCAGATGTGCCAGTGCTGAAATTATATAAGTTGGGGATAGTACAAAGATATAATATATGTATCTCAGAAGAGACAAATAAAGAAAAAAAAAAGTAAAAAATATCAAAGGATCTGAACAGATTCAGAAACAAAAAAGTACACTTTCTTTCTGTGAGTCCACTGAGATATATTTCAAGCATGAAATCATTTCCAGACAATATAGCCTTCTTTAAGAAACTTAAGCCAGCATTCAACTTACATTGATCAGTCTCTTGAGTGCATTAAAAAGAATGGTTTGGACAAAGAGTAAAAATCAAGTTTTCTATAAAGGACAAGCATTCATTAACATATATCTGTTTATTGGAATAATCTTAAGATTTAAGATAGTGAACATTAGAAATGCCATATTAGTTCAGGCTTATGGTCCATCCTTCTCAGTATTTGCTCTCCGGTAATGGCAAGAGTAGGTGCTGTATAATAAAAGCATGCAAGCCTGCACACTCTCTGTTGTCTACCCCCTCCACACTGTCCTAGCCTCCATGGTGTGAGTTTGGTTTTAAAGTGAAGCTTGTTAAATGGTGCCATCTCTGTTTACTTCTATCAGTTTAGGAACCTACTGCATGTGATTATTCATCTCAATTGTTTTTTTTTCTAGCCTGCTGATACAACATCCCATGAAGTTCATGAAGCTCACTGCTAGACAAGAACAGTACTTTCTCTTATCCATCCTGAACTGCTCTGATAGCTTTTTCATGCGGCCCTTGGCTGTACCACTGTGGGATGTGATCACCAGCAGTTCAGCATTCATCACTGCCCTTGTTGTTTTTGAGCCTCAGCCACATGGTTTCTCCTAAGGACTCTCCCCTCTAAAATGAGCACTCTATTCCTTTCCTCAAAACATAGCTCTCCCAAGCTTTTAACCAATTTAGCTGCCCTTCTCTAGGGGCTTTACCTCTGCTACATGTTTCTTTCAGTCACAGGCAACACAAAGTCATGCTAGCAGACCCAGGACCTGGGTGAGGGTCAGCAGACAGACAGTATGTTTGCAGAATAGCAGCAAGCTGGGAGGAAGCAACATGGGGTCACTTGAAACATGCTACATTACCTCCCTTCCAAACACCAGACTGCCAAGACCAAAGGAAGGGGAACTTCCACTTAAAGAAATATGCATATTTGCCTATTTTATTATATAAAATAAATGTACGGATGGGCTGTAGAGGTTTTCCATCCTTTCCCGATGAGTTCCAAATGTTAGACTCTCTCAGCTTGCTATCATCTGTGACATCCAAAGTTAGTAAGACAAATTCATCAGGGGCAAAAAAGATGAGTCCCGTAGTACATTTTCTGATATTGCACTCTCAAGTCTCAGCTTACCCTTCTTTATGGGAGGTTCTAAAGATATAATACAGTAATATGAACTTTTCCAAAAAATTAGAAATTAAATTGACTAGCACAAAATCATTTGCAAATCGTTCAAATGCATTTGTAATACCTAGTTTGAAATTCATGCTGCATTACTCAGTCACCCAGCTTATTCATACGGGAGTAATGAAACTGTTATCTGACTTGCATATTAACTAGTCTAATACAAATCAAAGTATACATCTGACTTTCACCTAACAGTTTTTGATTGAGCTGCAAGTTTCAAGATTATGACCAATTTAAGAGGAAGGTGATTTGTGAAACTAGCCACCAGAGCCCTACTTGTAAACTTTTATAGTGTGCATGTAATTAAAAATTTGCTTCCAGCTTTGAGCATTCATGCTTCAAAAATATGTTTTCCACACCTCTTATTACAAAAAAAAAAAGGCATTTTTGGACAAAGGTTATTACAGTCAAATTAAGACCAGCCTTCAATTCAAAATCCACTGGGCATATTGTAATAAATCTGAAATATAATTGAAATATGGGTTTCTTTTAGAACTTAAGTTTCATACTTAATTTGAAGTAGGGTATTCCTCTATGTTGACTACCACACAAAGAAACAGAAATAAATTTGAAGTAAGCTGAAAGAATGATAAATTTTTATGGTTTTTATCAAATTTGGAACTTTTGTTGGTCAGATATACTGACTTTCTAAACAACATCTAGCTGTTATATGACAGACAGCTTACTTTTACCTGTTACTGTCACCTAGAGACAACAGTCAGGCATGCAGGGCATTTTCTGAATGGGTCTTAATGGCAGTGTGTGATTCAAAGAAAAGTGTACAAGAGAAATTGTAAATATATACAAATAATGAAAAAACATTTAAGTTTTGTACATTTTTGACTGTTAGAAGATTTTAGAAGTTCCTAAAATGACAACACAAATGCAAAACAACTACTGAGTCACCTTCTTAAAAGGCTAGTAGATCTGTATTTTGGTATTGCAGACTGTACCATTGTATTCCAAATATTTGTTTTCCTCTACTTCCATCTAATAAAACTGATTTCAATCCAAAACACATGATGAATTTGGGAGGAAAAAAAAAGAATACGTTATGAGATCTCAGTGTATCAGTTCCAAATATATGGTTTACAGGACAACATTTTGCTTGCAAGATCTTCTGATAGTCTCAACTACAGGAAATTAAATGGCAGAAAACAAAGCATTTCCCAGAGTGTTAGTGGCTCAGCATTGCAGCCTGTGAAACAAAGCAACATAAGAACAATATTGCAGGGAGCATTAACTCATATACTCACTAGGCATCTAGTGTGTGTGATCAGGTAGAGAAAAACTTCCAGCTATAAGTCTTTTGTTAATGTTTTGCTGTTGTAATTCAGAACCTTTTGGTACTTTCTCACTTTGCAATGAGAAAGGAAACCACTGTTAACAACAGTGAAGAGGCTTTATTTGTGAAAGATGAGCCGGGATATTGCCTGAAACAATGACTTACAAAACAGATGTCAAATGTAACATTATTTACATCAAAGGCATTATTAAAGATCCCTCTTACTTTTCTAATTCTTTCTTTTGTTCTGCATGTCACCTTTAATAGACCGAAAGTCATGCTTCATCCTTTGTGGTGGAGGGCACAGGAACAGACGCGAAAGACACAACACTTCGGAGCAGGGAGAAATAAGTTGTCCTGTGTTTTAATAACAAAAACCCAGAGCAATCACCTACAAAGAATACACTAATGATATTTGAAATTTCAACCCACAATTGTAACTGGGCTTCTATGTCAAAACTGGTCACAAAGTTAGCTTTTATTCTAAAATATGACTATGAATAAATGCCGTACTTGCCATAGAGGAAGTGACTCTAGTATCTAGACTCAGGCTCTGTCTGCTACTGGAGCCTGCATGGTACATAAGTAACAGACAACAGTGGTAAGGCCCTTGTTTCTGCTCTACTCCATATGTAACAAAGAGGTACAGAATGTTACCTTCACTTTGGAACTAGGTATTTGTGTAGGTATTAGTCAATCAGCTAGTTATGATATTAGCACGGACTTATACAAAAAATAAGGAGAAGAGTTTAACTTAAATGAATTGCAGAATCCAGGGCACCAGAGGAAACCAACTCTAAATGAAGAATTTGTCTGTGTTAATGTACACACTGAAGTGCATCACCTATTCGTTAAAGCTTTAGGAGCCTTTGTGAGAGAGGGCTGGCGCTCAAAACACAACTTTTGACAAACAGATTGGGCACTTGCAACGTAAGCAGAGACCGAGTGGCTTCTGAGCAGCAAGGAAACAGAGCTATGGCTTAGAGGTTATGGAGAAGAGATTTTTCTGGAGATCTGAGTTGCATTTATTCTTTCTTTCAGAAATTGCCAGACGTATAACAAATCTGAGAGAAGGGATACATTGAAGGCAGCTTATATAAAACTCCTTTATATTTTTACTGTCTTGCCCTAAAGAAATGCTTTTTCTGCATTTTCAATTTTATCTTAGTTTTTGTTCAAATAAAACCCGGCTTTAGAGACCTAAAGCCTCCCTGTGGTTTCTTACAAGGCAAACCCATCTTTGGGCTATGTGGGAAGCTTGTCACACAGTCCCCAAAAGCATAGCTACACAGGAGGTCATGAAGAAGTCATGCACTTTGAGTGAAAGAGTCAGGAGAAAACACACTGCTAGGAGAAGGAGGTGGTGAACAGGACAACTCTTTCAATTTGGCATCCTCTTCACTGGGACACTCATTCAAGTATGCTCCCTTTTGCATGCTCTGAATCTCACCTCCAATCTTTCATAGCAGTGAAATATTAAAAGAGAAATGCATTCACAGACAAGGATCCCCAGCCTGATGGAGGTGAGGTCTTCTCCCTTGAAAATGAGAAAGACTAGCTAACAGGTGTTATAATGTATGATCTGATACTTTTTAAAAAAATAACCTCTGCAAGCCTATCAGGTAGGAGGAAATTAAAATTGCATTTCTTAATTTCTGTATTTATGCTGTTGCTACTCTTTTGGCCAGCATTCAGAAGAAAAACCAACAGCATTTCCATCCCACCCTGTGCTCTGGAAAAATCTGTTCCTGCACAAGGGTTAGTGGGACAGAAACAAGTAAGTGTTAAATGTCAACTGTATGGTTGTGATAGAAGGTTAATGCAGATTTAAAGCCAGTATTCCATATCATGCAAGGAGAGCTTTTGTTTTCTTGTAACAAAAGCATGGATGCATAAAAAAATACCAATTTTTCGTTACCAATATAAAATAAATTGGGATATTTTTAAATGCAACATTTTTTTTCAGGACCAAATTTGGTGAAAGCTCATTAACAAGTCTGTGCAAGACCATGTTATCCATGAAAACTGTGGGTTGAACACATTCATGTTGTTTGAAAAAAAACTCCTGCACCCCAACATTTGGGACGACAGCTTTGGGTTTCCCATTTAAAAAAAAAAAAACAGCTGCATTTTTTTTTAAATAACAAGTACCATTTTTTAATAGAAATACTTAATCTCTGCTGTGATCAAATAATAACTTTTCAACTATGTAATATGACAGTAATACAGTATTCAAAATAAGCAGTTATGAGGTAAAATGATTTATTATGAAAACAAAAATTTGGAGGGAATAAAAGAAAAAAAAGTGAAAGACTTAAAATATTTTTAAGTCATGCCTGTAGCATCAGCCTGGAGATCCAGGTACCCCAACCAGAAGCTGGGCAGCCCCTGCCCTGGGCATCAGGCACAGCTCTGGTAAGGAGATCAGGCTCCTGGCCTTGGATGGAGCTGGAGTGGAGCCAGGCAATGACTATAAGGGCAGGGGGCGCCCTCAGGACACTGCCACTCCCTTGTCCTCCCTGCTCCAGCCACAAACTCCAGTGATGGCATGGTGTGGACCAAGATGAGGAAGGGGAGTAGGGCATGGAAGGTCTGTCAGCACCCATATGGGGCACTAATGAGCCCATATAGCCCCAAGCAGCCCCTCCTGGGGCTTGCCCCACACCCATGGGCCGAGGAGCTTTATTTAACCTCTGCCAGGAAGGCTCTACTTCTTGTCTGAGTTGTGTCGGAGGATTGCTGGGTTCTGCCTCAGCTACAGCCCCTGCCTGGCCGTGGAGCACCTTGATCCTGGCCTGGATCTCAGCCTGGCCCTGTAGCCCTGCCTGGTGCTTGCAGGACCTGACCTTCACCTGTGGTTTCATTTCCAGGTTGGTGTCACACTGGCTTCATTGCTGCTGTATTTTCTTACAGTCTAGGCTTGTGACTCAATCTGCCTGTTGTTTCCAGGTCTGTCTTGCTTTCTGTGTTGGGAGTGGTGGACAAGCCTAAGCTGGTGAGCCCTGTGCCCTGCAGTCCCACTTCCCTAAGGCAGCAGCCATGCTTTCAGTGCTTTCTGGTCGTAACCTGCTGTTCCACCCTCATTTTTGGTATTGCAGCATATTGCTTCCAGGTGTGGCACAACAGAGGTATTCCATGCACAGCTGGAGCTTAGCTGGTAACCAGCTGTGCTACAACAACAGAAACGTGATTTTGTTACTGCCTGGTTGGGGGAAGACTGTATATTTATTATGTTTATTCTCCTCCTTCTTTTCTTTATGTACAATGCATTGTAGTAAGACAAATTTTACTGAGAATGTATGCTTATACACATACACTTGAAAAAAAATCCACAACTCCCACAACCTTAAATAAATTGCAATTTCAAATTCTAATGGTTGAGATCAGCTTATGTGTTTATATTGCTCCACTGAGCTAAACAAGAGAGTATTAATAGTTGTAGAAAATAAAGTTTTGCCTATCAAGGAACAATAACTGTGTGTGGGACAAATGCTGTAGGCACAGTCCAGAGTATCTCAGTTACCAGTTATTGTTAACTGGCTCTAGAATGTCAGGTGAAAAAATACACCCCCTTAGTATCAGGCCTCCAACAGGCATCAAAAAAAGCCCACTTGAATAGTATTATGGCAATTCCCAAAAAATACTCTGCAGGCCTTGGTAGTGTAAACATATGCCCCCAGCAGTAATGCTAGTACTTCTAACATACCTCAGTTTTTAAAAGGGGCCTTAGAAGTAGCAGCATGCTGAATCAGCCCTGGAAACAAAACACTTTTGTATCCAAAATACCTAGCTGCCAAGAAAAATAAAATATAATCATGGTTTTATGTAATATGACTACATATTTGTTGCATAATTTTAATACACACTCTCTGCTGCATCAGCAGTTGAACAAAAGTTTCAACATCTCTCAATACACAGCCTTCAGTTGTTCAGAACATAAGGCAACACATTTCTCACACTGGGCAGCCAGCCCTTGCTATTTTGTCCAAATCTTTTCCCAAGACTGTCAGCTAGATCTGCATAGTCTCTGCATAGCTCTGCAACATCTGCTTGGGTTAGCTTTAATATCAGCAGAAGCTAGTCCTGTACCGTTTTATTAAATTCTTCAAGGCAAGTGGTTAGCATTTCTTCTAGACCAGATGGAGCCTAACACAGCACAATATCCCTCACATTTAAACCTCATCCATTTGATAGACTCCGGCATAATGACCAACATGTGATGCCCATTGTAAGTTCTTCTGTATCTATTGCTGCTTTGGCATGGCACATTATACCAGCTGGAGAGGGAGCTGGTTAATGGAACACAAAATGTCCCTCACTGCTCTGCACCAAACTGCAGGAATCCTCCCATATTCTCATTTATTTACCCTGGTAAGCGAATAACACAGCTGCAGTGTTCAGCAAGGCTCCTCAGGGACAGATAAGTTTGCCTGATCAAATAGAGATGAAGAATTAGAGCCCCACCTAGCTTGCTTGAGATGAGTTGGGTCAAAACTTTGCTTTATCATTCATCTTCAGTCTTACAGTAGCAAACTTGGTCCTCTTGGATATCTAGTCTTAATGCTGTTAGAGGCTAATTCAGGCACAAAGGAACATCATAGCTGGACTATACTTGTCTGTTGCTTCTCGAAGTCAGTGCATTTGCTGGAAACCTGGCACAGGTTCTGGTTTCTGGCTATCATTCTGTGCCTAGGTGGATTCTCAGGGAAAGAAACTAATAATCTTGGGTTTTCAGAGTCTGAAACACTTCTTCCTCCTTGTTATTAGACATTCACTGTAACTGCAAGTAATAAAGTATATGCATAGTTTCAGCAGGTGTTCAATTTGAACAAAAATTCTCTCAGTTCCATTCAAAACAATTCCCATACACCTCAGAGTAGGTGAGAGCAGTATGTGCCCATTTAACTTTCACTGCCTATACCTGCTACCCTACACTTTGCTTAGTGAGTGCAGGTTGCACAGATTCATGCAGAGTGTGCAGAGTTTGGAAGGGGAGTATGCACTTAGCTTTGCACTTAGTATATGAGAGTTCTTGACTAACTTTCGCAATCTCTGGCCAGCTGAACCCACTCAACTAAGTTTGGACCTGCCTTGCATTTTGTGCATCTCAGTGAAGGAGAATTTTCTCACATCATAGGCTACATGAGAGCAGGCCTTTGCCCTGTGAAATAAAAAATGCACATTGAAGTGAAAGAGGTTGACTATTCCATTTACACTAATAGAAGTCATAGTGGCCTCCAACTGATTAAGGCTAAAATTTTGGAGGTGAAAGCCTTATCATTAAGACACCAGAAAATGCCATACAGATATAACAATAGCAATGGCATTATTTTATTTTTCTAATTAATCTCATAGTTGTTATGGATTTCTGAATGTTACCCTAGTATTCATGGGGCACACTTTCAGGGGGCAAGCAGAAATGTGGTACATCATTTGTCGAAACTGACCTTTTTTGAGCTATCTTGGAGGTTACTGAGCAACTCACCTTTGACAAATGCATACCAAGAAGCTCTTGCAATACCATTCTGTTCCAGAAATGTCATACGCAATTTTCCATAGATTCAATGACCCTAAATGATATTGCACCTTCTGCCTGGTAAATAATTGATATATGTCTGATAAAGCAAATGGAGCAGGAAGATTTCTGTTGCTTGACTCTTCAAGCTGCTGTCTGTTTTCTGAGGTTTTGGCAACTCTAAGCCAATTAAAAATATATATTCACTATAAGAGCAAGTAAATCATAGATTCCACACATGAAATTATCTGAATTAATTCACAGAATGAAGCAATTCAGAGGGTTAATTTGCCATTGTGAGTCTTATGATTCTAAAAGGCCATTAGACCACAACAATTTTAACAGTAGATTAAATTTTTAACATTTCTCTAGGCTTTGTTTGCATTGTACACAAATAAAACAACTGTTGAAAGCATTAGCTTGCAGCTAGAGTTCTGAAGTGTGTTGTGTTCTTAATCCAGTAATGATGAAGTTATTCCCTTAGTTTCTTAGCACTTTTATTATAAAATTGAGATATTCATTTGCTCTTGCAATATAAGGAGGCATAAACAAGGGTTAGTGTAGAACTTATTGCTGTATCTACCAACAAGGTATTAAACATTTCTGAGTGCCACAGCCAGAACACGCATATAGTTTCACCACCCTTTCGCTTATTTTCTGTCTTTGAGATGTACTGTAGAATTTAAACCCAACACAGGAAAACTCTGATGTTATAATGTCAGCAGTTAAATCTAGGAGAATTACTTCTTAGTTAAAAATTAGCATAGAATTAAACAATAGTATAAGATGAAGTTGCCAGTTTAAAATGCAGGACTGGGCAATTCAAATCATATGCTGGTTTTTCTGGAAAGACCAGTCTGTTTGTTTTAAATCTTTCAGCACTTTCTTTAACAGACTTACAAGAAATTTGATCTGTTTCTCAGATCAAATAGCAAATGATTATGTGCTGTTCCAGCACTCCCCAGAACTTCACTGTTATTTGCTCTGTGTGTGTTAGCTACCAGATGGATCTGAGGGACCTCTGTCAGACCAAAACTTCTTAATTCCTATGCTTCTGTGACTTCTGCATAGGACTTCTGTACCTCTGCTCTGGTAATCTAGCATTACAGGTTCTCAGCAGTGTGATAAAAAGCATGTTCATAAGTGATGATCTGATTATCACTGGTTTCAAAATCCAACCTAGATACATGTCTATGCTAATAATGCCTAAGTGCAAAACCAGTCATTCAAAAAGGGCAGTCAAAATTATCTCTGAAATTTGAACAAAAGTTTCAAATAAAATGTTTCTGCCATTACCCATCCACATACTTGGAAGTGGTAAAAACACGAGGTGCTGGGCATTGTTCTATATTATCTGTTTCTATATTGAGCTCACTCGAGCCTATAGTGAAGGAGGTTCATTTTTTAAAACCAAGGTATTTTTTACATTACTTCAGAGAGTCCATCCTTCTGAAGGGTTACCACACGGTCTGTTCTGAAGTTACTAACATTATAGGAGTTCAAAGAGCATGGTTCCTGTATTCTTTCTTTTGCATTTTTTCAGAGAGATTTAAAAAAATACATAATTCAAATACATAAGCCACTATATCTTTATATCTTTGCCAAAAGTGACAAACTGTCCTTTCCCCTGTACAGATATGAAAAGATGTGGTCTTGCTGCTGATCATAGGAGCTCTGTGGAAAAGAAACTGAAATAATGTTCTAAATGCAAATAGAGTATAGATGTCTTGGGCCTTTTGAAAATAACTCTCTGCATTGATTCGCTTCAGGAATAAAAGCCTATAGGACTGATTGAAAGTCAGCCACAAGCACAGAGGAACCACTGCAGATATTTTGTACAAGAGTCTTGAAGGCTTTAATAAATGTCAGCTGAGGATGGCAGGTAGGAGGAATTACCCAGTTCTGTATCCCCCCACCCTCAAACCTTTTCTGATTCCATCTCCTGATGACATTCAATTTATTTTAAAAATACCCCGTTTCTGTTGTAGATGAAGATTTTGAAACTGAGGATCAAATCATTGTTTAATAAAGTGATCATCCAAGCGAGATAAAAAGAGAATGGTAACAGGCATTTTAAAAAATCTTCACCAGTGTTTTGTACTGCTTAAATACAGTCAACAAATTACATACTTTGGTTCCTTAAACATACTTCTAATGGAGAAAAGAGGTTTTTTTTAAAAAAAAGACTTAATGTGAATTTATTTGTCTAACATAGTTAGAGTACATTGTTTCTAGAGCTTTTTGTAGAAATATTAATTTATCTTACCTAATATTTAGTATGAAATCATATAATTTTGACCTTCTATAGTTACTACTTGCTAGCCTGTTTGCTTTTCACAGTGTAGGCACAGTAAAGATCTATTTGTACGATTTCACAGTGTGAGTGTATACATCCATGGGGTCCTCACATTTCTGTCCAACTGGCAGTCGTGTCAAAAGATTGCCAAATACCAGTGGCCACACATAGATTTAATAGCAACTCAAATAGTCCACTACAGGGGAAGTAAGATCCAGAATACAGCAGGTGATTTGTACTTGAGACAATTGCAAAGAGAACAAATGCTGTAATTTCTTTATTACTGAGTTTAGAGTGATGAGGTTTCCTGCTTCTTTGAGTCAAGTTTGATTAAGAAGATTTTAATATTTTTCATGATCAAATTCAATTTAGGATCTTATATAAAGGATGACCATTGTCAGTTCATCCCTGATATTGCTGACTGGTGGAAAGTATCCTACATGTTAGTTCTAATATCTTCCTTGGAAGGGGGAGAAACTTAAAGGCATCTTTTTAGCGAAATTTAAACAAATACTTGTTTGATACAACAATGTTGTGTGCCCAGCACTGTATCATCTGGATACCCTAAAACCAGCAGACACTAAATTCACTAGATTTCATCCAGATTTTGGCATGGTAAATGTATTACAGCCATACAAGTTTATAATACATGCCAGGTGAAAGTGTCTTTCAGACACAACTTTTTTTCTCCTCATTGTGAGGAGAAAACAGTCTAGTTCCTGTTGACCACAGGGTCACAGAGAAGAACAGTAGTGCCTACTAATGGCTATATAGTTTTTAACCTAATAAAATCAGTTCAGTAAGTCTGCACAGTTCCTAAACTGATGTCATAAAACCCACATCAAATTCAACATCACTCAGCAGTTTAAGTACACGTAAGAAAGGAATGAGCATAAGGGTTTAACCACCTTTCTGCAAAGACACCACTACCAACACACTGTCAAATGATAGTTTTAGTACTCACCTTGAATGTATGTTTACATTATTATTAGTAGTGAGAAACATTCATTATGCAAGCATGGATATTAGAGCTTTTCCTCTAAGAGACAGTGGAGCTTCCTTAGTGCAAACTGCACACAAGAAACAGTTACAAAGAACAACATTCAGCTGATTTATCTTCTGCAGCAAATAAAAACTTGATATAATTCAAGGATTTCAGTGGAGGAAAGCCTCATCCTTATGGCAGAAAAACCTCATCCTTATGGCAGAAAAACCTGGCAATTTTTTCAGGATCGTTAACAGGTTGTAATAAGCACTACTGAACAGGAGAAAAAAGATAAGGAAATTGAGAGCTGGTTGTAAAAGAATGCAGTCTCTTTTGGTTTCCTAGCAAGACCAGAACTTCTGATTCTGTATCTCTTTACTATGATGGAATTGGTGCAGACTGCTTAAGATCAAGGAGAAGGAAGGAAAAAAACAACCCACCAGCAGATAAACTCAGAATGCAATTGTGAATTTAAACAAGCATTTGCAGTCTGTTATCCCTAGAGAGAATATGGAAACTGTTGAATTTTCCCATTCTTGTCCCAGCCCCACTCAGAGGCTGATTTTTAGGAAGAGAAGACAAACAAGCTACCTGAACAGTATAACACTGTTGGAGTACAGAAAGAAGTTATATTACTTTCCCAGAATATGAAAATAATTGTTTCATCAGCAAAAGACAACAGAGCAAATGAAAAGTTAACTACTGTTGATAATGAAAGCCTGACAGTATTGTAGATTCAAACCCAGTAAAACCTAGTGTTGATATTCAGGGCAAACTTCAAAATCAGAAGGAAAATCGGTGAATTTCTCTGGGATGAGAAGCAAGATCTTAAGCAATGGAAATTCAAAATTCAAAACAGATTAAAAGTGATCTCTAAAATTACAAGGAAAGTTACCTGAGAGCTTAGATATAGATTAAACGCCAGAATTTTTTTGGAGGGTAAGAGCAACCCAATGTTTCCTAAGTGAAGCTGCCCCCCACCCTCTATTTTAAATTAAAGTTACAGAGCACAGCGAAATACTTCCAATTTAGGAAAACAATGCAAAGATGATCGATTTCTTAAGCTATTAATTTTGTCTTTAAGGAAGAGTTATATTGTACCAGGTAGGCAGTCCTTGCAGTAAAATGCTGCACTGAATTGTTTCAAAGTCAGCCTATACAGTACATCTAGCAACTGGTAGCATTGCTTTTTGTGGTTTGTCATTCTGAGTGACCACTGCTACATTCAAAATCTTCTGAAAGCGCACATCTCTCATTCTTAAAAAGGAAAAATATCTTTGGACAAAAGCGTGAACAGTCTCGCAATGGCATTGTTTCACCTCACAGCAGACATTAATCTTTGAGCAGCCGTATTACTGCTGGTAACTGCCTGATAGATGGCCAACAGCTGAGAGAAGAGGCTGTCTCCTGGTAAAGGGATGGTAGCTGCAGGACTGAGAAGTGCCCTGATGGGATTTATCATCAATAAGGAACTGGTAGGGTGCTGCCAGATCATGACTCTGAGAAGGAGTAAAAAGGAGGATTGCAAGAACAGCCTGTGAATATCCTATTTTCTACCTGTAGGTAAAGTAGGAGAACTTTTCTTTTTGCTGTGAAACTTAGCTGGTAGCTCAGGGCATTCAGGAGGTGTTCTAGCCCTCAGGAATTGCCTTAGAGGAACAAGTAACAGCTAAAGAGCAGAAGCAATGGCAGTTGCTGATCATTGGGCTGCTTCTGCAGTGATTGCAGAACAAGACACATTCTGTGACATGGCAACATTAGTAAGAGGTGATACAAGAGCAACATAAAAGCAGGATACCTGATAGACCTTATGGAAGGTACAATGGCTCTTTGGCTAACTACTTTATCTTTGTAAAGCACTGAGCTGGTGTTATTGAGGGAACACTGACTTTATCCTTGTACGCAACACTTTTTAGCATGTATGTTCCTACTGTTTTTCAAGAGAGGGAGGCTGGTGGGGGGAAATGAAAGAAATATTCAAGGAGAGTCAGTAAAGCTCTAAATGACAAAGCCACTACCCACCTAGCTATTTGGCTGACTTATAACAACTGATCAGAAAAGTATGGCAGGCAGAGGCCATCCACAAACTGTTAGCCGCCGACTGAGAGAATAATTTAAGAAGAAAAACTGTAACACCAAGTACTGATTGTAAAAGAGAGGACAGTACTCTTTACCTCCTTTTCTAACAGAATAGCTGCATCTTCAGCAATTGCTTTTTTAAAGCACCATCGTTATCATCAGAATCTTGAGCACAGTCCATCGATGGAGATAAAATATTGGAGATTTGATCTTTGGCATTCCTCTGTCTGGGAAGATTCTCCTCCCTACACATTTCTCATGAACAGTAATTGTGCTTAAAATTCACCACACACATACCAAAGCTGTATTAAAATGCAGCTGTCTGAGCAAAGCATCAAAAAGCTGCAAATTGTAAGGCTGACAAGAGAAGATCCATATATGAGCCTGTGACAGTAATTGCCAGGTTTATCAAGGATAAAGGGTTATATATTATATTCTCCATCTCTGTTTTGCAAAGAAAGTAATAATCTGTGTGTTTTTCATTCTATAATTCTGAAGAAATAAGCTTGGTTTTATACTCAGTGATCATGACATTTATTTATTTTTCTAAGTTCTTACAAGAGTGCTTAGAGCCATTTTTGGTTTCTCTGACAATATAAATTAAATGCCTCTGATGTACAGTTTTCTTTGATTTTAACAAGGATGATTTTTTCTTGTATAATTTTATTCTCACATTACAGATTGTGTGACAAATGTGATGTACCCATATTTGGATACATGGTTTAGTTTAGGAAAGACAACTGTAAACAGCTTTTGCTTTATGACATTCTTGTATTTGTTTTCTCTCAGAGCTACCATCTTCCTGAGGTTTACCCATGGGGAAGTAGACTAAATGCAGTAATATTCTGAAAAATCTGTTAGAGGCAGGCTTGTTTATGGTGTATCAAATATTCAAATAATGAAGCTACCTTCCTAAACCAAGACTGTGCCATTGTATTTCAATGAGAAAAGAAAGAAAAAAAAACAAAAAAACCAAAACAACAAAACACCACCACTGTTTATTAGACTAATAACTCTAAAACTGCTTCAAAGCAAGGAACTTGAGACGTTTAGGTTGTAGTCTTTCTTCTTTATTTTCAAGGTAGAAATAGGTTTTCCTATCTTTGCTGGTGTTGAATAGCAAGCACAAAACACTGGGAGTAGATCCACTGATCTTTCCTTTTTTTTTTCCCCTTGACTCTTTCAGTGCTTGCTGTGTGTTACAAGAGCATGCACACACCCTGGTACTGTAGAGCAGTTGATATCACACAGGCTTTCATCCCTGCTTATTCCCTTGGTGAGTTCTAGCAGCAGGCAGAAGGGCGGCTGTTTTTCCAAGGTTTCAATTTTTAAGTGTCTGCCTTGTGGTGGCAAATTGATGACACAGGCACAGATGTTTTTGTAACCATGAAAGACTTGTGATTCTAAATATTTCTTCTGGTTTGTTTTTTTTCCCCCCTTCTTAGGAAAAAATTGCCATCTGAGAAGCAGAAACTTCCATGAGCAGTTTAATTGCAGCACCTGAAAAATGAGGCATATGTAACACCAGGTGGGATGGCCAGTTTCTTAGTCAGCTGTTTCACCTGTTAGTATTCTGGCTGACTTTATATATTTACTGTATCTTCCATTCCTTGGTCTTTACTGTCTAAATTTTCAGTTTATAACAATGAAAATACTACCCTTAATGAAATTCTCCTTTTTTTTAAGACAGGTGAAATTTTTCCATGTGAATTGTCTCCCTATACATATGTTACAAATCAAAAGAAACATATTCTTACAGTGTCAGTTACATTTGCAAATGTCCAAAATATGCATTTCTTTTAAGTGCTTTGACTTTAATATGAGGCAATACAACTAAATAAGTTTAATGAATCCCAGTAATACCAATTCAACTCCTGTTAAGAAATAGAAACATATCTGTTGATTTTTCCTCACTTCATTCACCGTCAGTGTACATATCTGTAAGTCAAAAATTGGTTAAAGGTCAACGCTTTATACTGCCTGGGAATTTGAGAAGTCCTGTGTTAGTTACAATCTTGACATCCTTGGACAACCAGAAAAAAGGAATATGTGGTTCACTGGTAAAGCAGGAGATGTTGAATATACAAAACCACATAATTCACATGTATTTACATCATGATTTTGATAAAAATAAATCAACCACAAGGTAAGTACTAAGGTAGCTGGGAAAGAAATAAGCATTTATTAACATTACTGTAGTTGTTTTATGACCACATTGTAGAATCTCAGGAAGAATTCACTTCTAACACTGGAAAAGAACTTCACTGGAGCAGTTATCTCATCCTATTCTTTCTTTAACTCCACTAACCTGACTGCTTTGTACTTAATCCAAAACCAATTTGAGCAAATAGAATCAACTCTTCCTGAAAGGAGTTCAGACTAGACTCTAAATTAACCACAAAAAAATAATGATAACATAAATTTAGCTAATTTTTACAATATATATTGCAAATATATATTTGGTGACATTTGGTGTTTTGTCTGTTAGAAGTATGTTTTTCAAGTTTGTGAACTTATTAAATAAAAGGACAGAATTTAGCATATTTTATACTTAAAACCTGTAAAATAATGTCAAATTATATTAATTTCTTTTACACAACACCTTCTCAAGCACCAAACTCGGAGTTTATGGATATTGTATTATAAGATAAATTTAACATTTTATAACCCATATGGTATGTTTAAGACAGTTGATTTTTGTTTCTCTTTATTTCACTGAGTTATATGAGCATTAAATTGATATAATGGAGCAGTGGATGTGGCTCAGAGATTATGCAGACTTTATCGTGACTTTATGCTAGATAAAAATAAGGCAATTGAAACATTTATATTCAGAAGAAAGCAGCTCAACTCTGATAAAATGAAACTCAGCAACTTTACTTTTGCAGGAAAGCATTTGTTCCTTTCAGAAATGCCAGAAAGTAAATTACACTTAATTAATCAAACTTTGAGTGATTCCCAATTAGTTTCCTACAGTTCTTCTATGACAGCTCTTTCCATTATTACAGAGTGTGAAAACAATAAGCAAAAGAGAATGACAATACATAATAACCAGGAAAAATTCAAATTTTATAACTTTGTGAAACACTCTCTCTTTTTCATACTCTTAGTGCTTGCTTGTAAGTAAAAAAACCTGTAAAGTCCAAAATTAGGCTTGTGTACACAACTCAAGTAACATCTATTCAAAATGGCACTTTCCACCAGTGAAGGGACTATCACAAGCAATGACACAGAGAGCTCTCTTGCCCCTGTGACATACTATAGGATGGGAAAGAAAAAATACTTTTAATTTTAAATGGAATCTTAATTTCCATGTGTTCTAATTTCCCTAAGTAAAAATATCTCCTCGAAGGAATTCTGTTCTTGTTCTTGTTCATCCCGCTCTTGCTGTTAAAGCAAGTGGAATCATAGAAATTGACCCTCAGTGTTTTCCTTTCTATCTTGTAGAGAACTGAGACATTTAATCTGAGATAAAAAAAGCAGATAGGAAGTAAAAATATAACTCATAAGAGTCGGTACTTCCACAAACAATAGCTAAGCTGAAAAAGTAGAGATATTTGCAATAACAGGCCCATTCTTCCTACTGCATAAGTGGAATTTGTAGTTATTCTTTGTAGAATGTCAGCTCTGCCACTGTAGAAGAAACATTTCCAGAAAGGAGCACTATAATTTCTTTCTCTGTGTCAAATGCTACTGGTGTCTCCCATATGAGCAGATCACTGATGCACTCATTTTCAGTTGCATCTCCCTGACATTGAGACTTCTCTGTAGATGTGCAAGTGCTTCAGCAAGTGATGAGCAGAAATCAGTTTATTTGTTTTTAATGTAATATAATATAAATTTACTTCTTAATTTTCTAGAAGCCAAGCCAAAGTAATTCTCAGCAGTTCTGCCTTACTTCTCTCTGATTTTGTTCTTTTAAAAAAAGAAAATAAAAATGATTGAATAAAGCCTATCTTCAGAGTGTTACTGATTCTCAATGCTTAATCATTTCCATCTTAACCTTTAGCTGATTTTAACAGTAACATCCTTTGCACTACTGTTCTGGTTCCCATGTTGGAACAGTTAATTGCTATATGGATTGCATATGTGCTTGCAACCCTCTGATCTAAAAGTAGCATCTGGAAATTCAGCTTTATTTTTTATTTTGCTCCTTTTACAGGAAATCTTTTATATCATACCCATATGTGCAGGCAGCTTTCAAATCTCTATATCGTTGACAGCTGCTAAGTCTAGGAAGGAGGCTGCTGAAAACATGTGCATTGTAAGACATGCACTTCTTTACTAAGCACAGCTTCTTGCTCAACAGTGTCTCCTCATGGAGCAGAATGGAAAAACATGGAAAATTATTTGCGAAAAAATGGGCGAGAGAAGGTATGTGGGGGAACCCTATAGTTACCAGAGAAAATAATTCACAAATGATGAAGAGCTGGTAAAATTTCTGGAAAGTTTCTCAGACTACTAGCAACACAATAATAGTTATCTTCTGCTTGCAAATGTTAAGAGGGGCATATCTGACAAACAGAGGTTCAAACTTGTAGTAAGAATTATGATCAGTCTAAAGGGAGAACTTCTGTGAAGAACAGGGATTTCTGCAAAATTTGTTTGAGCCACTCTTGACACTTTTGCGCTGGAGTTGGTAGGTACAAATTGTGATCGGTCAGTGGCAAGATCTATCCTGTTAGTGGTTGTGAGCTGAGAGGAAAGGTGTCTGTCTCTTTTCTCAAGTAAAAAGTGATAGGTTTAGAAGAAATGGACATGAATAAATGGCCTTAACTTGCTCCAGAGAAGTTTGGACTGAACATTAGGAAAAATTTCACCACTGAAAGGGCCAGAGCCTTGGAACAAGCCACACAGAGAAGTGGGCATCCTTAGACGTATTTATTAGATGTGTAGGACACGGTTTAATGGTGGTCTTGGCAGTGTTAGGTTGAACTCGATGATCTTAAAGGTCTTTTCCAACCTTTTTTTGGTTCTATTCTGCTGATGCTGCTGGTGCACTCATGTGAGTGAGGTAGACACTCCTCGGGCAGAATAACAGTGAACTGAAGTTTCACCTTATGGCTCCAAGTATGACACTGACATGCAAAATTACAGCAACAGCTTGGAGATGAAGTCAAGAAGTACTAAGGGTCTGTATTTAGTTTTGAACAAATAATGAGGGTGAATAGCTTCCAGTACCTTTTTACAGGAAATAAATGTTTCAGCTCTGAGAGACTATGAATAACACCAATCTTCCTTCAGACCCAGATAGTCGTTATCTTTATCCTGAGGGTGCCTAATGGTATTCATATTTGACATTTTAAACATACAAGTATCCTTCTGCTTCATGCTCTGCAGCACAACTTGCCAAGGATGTTTAAACCCCGTGTCAGCGCTCACATTTGGCTACTGTAAGCAGTCAGAGACCTTCACAATTGATAGAAAATCCCTGCCTTCCCCAGGAGCTCATGGAGCTGAGGTTGCTACAGTGCAGCTTTTTGGGCCACCTGAAGTCCAGAAAGGTGTTACTTATCTGTCATGGGATTGCAAGTTAATACTATAATGAGGCCACTTTAGCCTGATATTCCTTCTCCCTGCTCCCTCCCATTGCACCCAGGAAGTCGAGGAACCCCTTTCATAAAGTATCTTTAATATGTGAAGCTGTTTAAAAGGTATTTTTGATCAATGGGTTCACCTTTATTAATGAAAATCTAAATTGTTTTAAAAATATAATCCTGGGAACACTTTTTACATGTTTGTGTTTTTTTTTTTTTAGCAAATACATTGTAAAGCAAGGCTTTAGCCTTATATTCTGCAAAGAAAACAGCACACCCTTATGCAACAGTGTCTGTTGGAGAGCAAAATGATTTGGGAAAACATTATTTTGTGGCCTTCCCATCTGCCATTGGTCATGGCCGTGCTGATAAATGATTTTTTAATAAAAAAGCTGAAAACTTCAGGAACTATTTCATTCTGTGAGATCTATAACCATGAAAAAGATCAAATATAATTCCTCAGAACAAGGAAAATATTTAGGAAGCAGAAAATACTACTAAACTTCTGATGCCTCTAGAATTTCTAGAAGTCATCTCAGTGAGGAGGAAAGGGATACTATAAACACCATCAGTCTCAAGATTTCCTGTAGCTCTTTCTGGGTGGTCCAAAGCCATTAGCCATGAGTGGTTTTCAGAGCTGAGCATGTAAGATTTAGCTGAGTTTACATTTTTCCAGTTTGAACCCCTTTGAGTGGCACGATAGACTTGAAAATATAAAGCAGATCTGAACACTCAGGATTTAGCATAGATTTGACCTAATTATCAAAGTGATTCTAAATGCCCACTAGCTGGTCAAGTGTAGAATCCAGTGGGCATTGAGTCCTAGACACCACTCTCAGTGTGTCTTTAGTAGGGGTGGTTTCTTCATTCAGCTAGAGATCCTGTTGAGTTCTCCATCTGACTTAGAAGGGAGGAAGATCCAGTGCAGCCATATATTTCCTTTGCAGTTTGATCAAGTAATGAAAAACAAAAAAAACAATATACTTGGCAATAATCTTTCAAAAGGAAAACTGTTAGGAGACCTAAAATACTGGAAAATCCTGTTGAAATTCATAGCATTAAGCATGGAAAGAATATTTAAAATAATTTCAATTAAATCTAGAACTAACATGTAGAACATTTAGTACTCAAATACTAGTTTGTTGTACTGTGATAAACAGAGTGTCCAAGGGGCCTTTTCGTAAATTTGGAGTCTAAAACATGCCTCTTCAAACGTGAAAACTCTGGGTAGGAATGAAACTATTGGATATTTCTGGCATACCAACCAAGCTATAGATGATGCAAGGGAGCAAGAATAGAAGAAAGGAAGGATAATAGATTTGGAACAATATGTTAGTCTCTGTTTAGTAGGTAATAATGTCAAAAAGACTTTTAAAAGAAATCTTTAAAAAGTAATTTTTGTTCTGTCTCTCTTTTAGAAAGCACCTAATTCTCTCAATTAATTGGTTTGAATGACATTTGTAAACTAATGAGCTACAGGTGTCCAACTCTATAAGCTGCAGTCAGAAAAACATGGCTTACTTACTTATCAGTTCTTTACAAGGGAAAAGTAAACCCCAAAACTTTTTATATGTTCTTTTTATTTGTTTAGTTCCTTCTAACTTTGCAAAAATCTTTAGCTCCATCTTCAGAGCAGTAATGTGTATGCACTTTCAAACCAGAGAAGTTAAACATATCTGCTAAACAATGCACTGGAGAGTAACACAGCACAAATTTTTTGAAATAATGTTGAAAACAGGAGAGAATTTAAACCAATTATGAGGTAGAAAACTTTAAAGTACAGCAGTTCCTGTTTTGTCCTGATTGGTCCTGATGCTGGCAGTTACTTGTGCTAAATTGGTTTGAGGAGTTCTCATGTGCCCCAAACATACATTTGTGTAAATACCTGCGTGAACAAGGGTATATTTTACCAGGATTCACCTACAAGATCACTGAAAAACTTTTGGCTGGTCTGGGAGGGAGAAGGAGTAAGGAGTGCAGTGAAAAACAGTGATGTATTTAATCCAGTAAGTTACTGGGTACTGAGCTGAAGGACTGCTGAAAATTGACACTCAGCTGTTGATAGCAGAAGCTGAATACTTAGTAGCCAACCATTTGAAAATAGGAAAGCCATCATTTGGCAGAATTAATGGGCCTGTTGTCAGCTGCATGAGAGCTGGGTTATAGAGTAATAAGGCTAAGGTAGTCAGAGGACTATAGAATAAACTAATTCTCAACTGAGATTATGGTTGCTTTAAATGTTAGTACTTTAAAGGCATTTCATCACTTGTCTCTAAGTGCCTGGTCTGCTTTTAGCAATGGCTTCTTTTGTCCCCCCATCCCACCAGCACAGCTTCAGTCTGAGATCAGGCAGGGCTATGACCTGTGCTGCTGAGAACTTTACACACCTGCCTGAACTGCCAGCGAACATGAGCAAGTCTATTTGGTTTATTACTATTTCAGTTCCTCAGCTTCCTGTGTTTCCAGAACCCACTTCATGCAAATAACTCTTGCAGATGCATAGATCTTTGGGATCTAGCTTCACTGTACCCACATGGGTGTTGAAGAACAGACTTAAATCTCTACAGCCTTAATGTAAACAAACACATTCAGCTTAATATGCTTTAAGTCCAACTTTAATAAAGCAAACTTCCTCTTTTCAAATTCAGCAAAGTATTGCATACTGTAATTAAAAAGCCATTGATGATAAAGAACATTAATGTTTGCATCTTTTTTTAATAAAGGCTAATTAAAGCAAATTTAAGTTTTAATAATAGCTAGGAGAATAGTACTTAAGACAATTCGAATTAAGCTGGACACATTATGTTCAAGACAAGTGTCCCAAAGCAACCCTTACTAATTGCCACTCCTGCAGAATGTAATTTGTTCAGACTTAGAATTTGCTTGTTATCTCTTCATCTCTCCTCCAAAGTAAGGCTGTAAAAAATAGCTTTAACACTTATGAACTTGCCCTTGCTCCCATTGATTTGGGGTTGTGCAAAGAATGGTTGAACTGGTTTCAGTCAAACATTGAAAGCTATTAAAACCATAATAAGCTTCTGAGCTACCTAATAAATCTGCTCCTGACATGCCTGTTGTTACTGATCTCTTTCTTTATGGGTCACAAACAGCGTGTTCAACTCAGCTGGTACTTTCTTTTTTACCTGTCAAATGCAAGTCTGCCTAACAACAGAAGGACAGATAAGGTGATTCAGTGTCTCTAATAACAAATAAGTAGTTAAAATAGAAAGTGGAGAAGGCATGTGTATGATGTGACAAACCAGCAGGAGCTCTGGTACCTCAAATTTATCTCTCTGTAAATGTTGGATTGTGCCAAATACTGTAGGGACTATATTAACTCATCCCTAAAAGTAAGCAATACCCTACCAGTGAAAAAAAGGCAGCAAACGCATGTGTGGGATTTCTCCTCTAGTTAGCAAAAAGATAAATGTTTCTGGAAAATAAATAAATTCCAAGTTATCTTCTCTGACAGTAATTCAGGGAACTGAAGAGTATTATGCAGAGGCTTGAAGGTCACCTTTTATGGGTCAAAGTTTTAATAGGAAATACATCTACTCTCCCAGTCCTCCAGAAATGTGAAGAAAAAGCATGATCTCTTAGGAAAAGAGAAAAAGTCATATGACAGAAAAACTGGTAATACCAGCCTTCAGACAATTCCCTGTTCTGAAACTGAAGTCAAATCATAAAGGCTGCCCTGGTCAGCAGAGAGAGCATTTCCTAGGATCCACATATTCTCATCTCCTGATAAATTTCTCTGTACTGTACTCTAAATTAGAGTGTGTGCATAGTAATAGTGGCCCTTCAAAAATGCCCAGAAACCTGAAATAACTCTTCCCATGTTTAAAATGTAGTGAAGGAAAAAAGAGAGATTGAAACAGTGGTCAGACAGGCAAATTATTTATGCCATATATATAGGTGTGATACTCTTAATATTAACTAGACTTAGTTTTTAATTGGATTTATTTCTTGGTTTCATATAATGTTTTTTTAAATAAGTGAAAGTCATTGTTTCCACTTTATTTATGTTTATTTTTAAGAATATTCTTTCTAGAAGAAAGTTGGTGTTCTCTAGCTCTTAATTCTGGTTTTAATTACCAGATGCCAATCTGATTGTGTTAGCAAATTGATATAAAGTGAGAGGGATACATAAGATAGAACTTGCAGTTTGAGGGCTGATGGGCGTTAATAGATACACTTATTGAAGTATTAATACTACTGTGACTTTGTATGTAGTGCATTGCAAATGTCTGCTCATGCTCTTCTGATAGCTAGTAGAATCTCATGGCAAAAATATAATGTGGATGGCTGAAATAAGGCAGTTATTTTATATAGCTGCATACAATAATTTTAACATTTTGCTGACTAGTAGATTTTGAGTGGGAGGAACATTCAACAAACACTCTAGAGACACCTATTCTAGAGACATAACGATGCCAATAACATGGTTCAAACTGCTAAAGAAAATGTTTGTCTGGGACAAACACTTCTAAATACAGTATGCCAAGAATTGCACTCAATGATACTTGGAAGTCCCTTCCAACTCAGGATACTCTTATGATTCCATGAAAATTCAGGCACAACCAGAATAATTGTGCCAGCCATTTTCATCTTGTCTCCTAGATAAAAAATTAAATCAGGGAGCAGAAACTTCATGGTATCAACCTTCCATATCTCATGCGATGAGCCAGCCTGCAAACTCTTCTACAAAGATGTTTTCACATGGCTTCAAATTTTCACCATTGCAGTAGCCTATCTCTTCTATCACCTAAGACAAATGAGACATAATGAAAGTCACAAAAAAGGGAAAGCAGTGCCTCACTCTCCCTCTGAATTTCACTGCATGTGGGCTGCTGCAAAGCTGCAAAGTCTTTCAGCACAGATGTTGGAAATCTCCAAAATCTCTACTTCCGCTGTCTCAGACTACACTGATGATGCAGCTTAGTACAACAGCTTGATGAGACAATTTTGAGGAGTGTAGACAATGCTTGTTAGCATTAAAAAATACCAAAATAGCAATATACAAACATTTGCATCCTTTGACCCCTTAATGTTCCAGGATAAATAATAATCTAACCCTTCAGTAAGCTATTTCTGTTTCATACCACCACAACTTCATTTTTTACTTGCATATCAGACAGCATTTGCTCTCTGTCAGTTTGAGTGCTTTGAGAAGGTACAAATCCCCGTGTACATCAATGAATAGAGGAAACAGAAATCTAGAAATGTGAACCAATCTGAGAAAATTCATGCTGGAAATCACTTAAATAAACAGGAATATTGGTTTAGTAGGAGAGAGGTTTTCTATTTAGCAAGGTATGTTGCCTTTCATTCAAAATCCTTTTAGGAAGTATGTCCCAATTCACTTCTTTAAAGTGACTATGGGAAGGTGCTGCATTGAAATAGTGTGTCTAGCTCCTAAAACATTGCCCATACCAGGCACAAAAGGGTGACATTATTTACTCCTAACATGTAAGAATAAATTGATTTTACATATACAGTTCTAGCACCCATTTCTCTGAGTGGAGCTGTAAGCATGCTGTGGATTAAATTATAAAAAATAATAGAAGCTAGAAAGTGCATAGTTTTACCTATGCTGCTTTTCTACATAATATGTGTATGCATAGAAGACTGTTGTCCCTTTTTTTCCTGTAGTAAGGACAGGAAAATAGGAGCTTTTAGTAGGGTTCGCAGAACCAGGTTTTTCTACCAAGAAGCAGTGGTTGCAGCAAGTGCATAATTGCTCCTCACGCTGCTGAATCTATCTTTAGAGATTTCACAAGCTCCACTTGCTTGCAAATTTGGAATTCTTTTTGTTGTTTCCCCTTGTTCTTACGTTGCATTATACATCATTCCATTAGTCCAGAGCTTAGTGCTCACTGAACTGTCATCATTCTTTTTTGTGCTTAATAATGTTTACTAAGGTTTTAACAGTATTCTTGCACACAATAACTGTAGCTAACAGACGAAAAACAGCCATTTCAGTGCAAGACCATTAGCTTACATATCCTTGAGACATTTTTTATAAAGTGTAAGTTAAGGAGGAAGTAACCATGCATGTTAATTGGAAATAAACAAAAAATATATTACTGGCATGTATTCTGATGCAGCAAAATGCATCAGAATGCATCAGTTGCATCACAATGCAACTTAAGCACTGCAATTAATAGGTTCACCTCATTAGGAATATTTAGGTGCTTTATAGTCTTGCTTAAGAGGTCTGCATAAGTCATTCTGATGATCAGATGTAACTCAGGGTACTCTCGTAGTACTCAAGAGACTGACAGAAAATTGTATGCCCCTTTTTTCTTCACTGTACACAAGCTTTCTAGAACATCATTGTTCCCTGCATCTACACGGGCAGTCTTCCAATGAAACCAGCATATGTAATTCAGTGCCAGAAAACGGGCATATCTGGCATCACCAGCAGTCTCCTAGTAACCAAGCTTTCTTTGAAGTCTAGTAGCAAACGTTTCCAGAAGAGTCAAAGCTCTTTTCTGCAGAAATACAGAGCAAATCAAGGAGGCAAAAAGCTGTTTATGTGGCCAGAAACTGTTGCCTGTAAACCCAGAGGAGGCTGGAAGCGTGACAAACTGCTGCCACCTGCTGCTGGTTCATTTTCAGCCACCGAAGCTCCAGCAAACCAAATTCGCAGCAGCCAGCCGAAATTGCAGATCATCTCGTTCTTTAGGGGAAAAGGGAAGAAACAACCTGCTGTATTTATCCCAAGAGTAAGCAAGCACTGATTAGACCTAAGGCACTAGTGCCAGTCCTGTGGTTGGTAGCATTCAGTACCTTGGCTTTTCTACCCTGCAATCACCACTCTGTCAGTTACTTAACTGTGTGACCTTGAGAAAGCAAATTAAGCTTTTTAATGTTTCTTTTTTCCAAACAGTAAAAGTGAAATAAAACTTCTAGGGTTTTTTTTTTTCAGGAGTTTCTAAAAACGCTGAATACTTTGATGTGGCTGCTTAGGAGTGTGTTTTTATTATTATCTTTACATCTTAATTCTTTCAGAAAGCTATTTTAATAAAGTTCCCATTGTAATAACATTTTCAAGCTTTATTACTAAGCAAGAATTAAAACTGAACTGTAAGGCAGTTAGTCTGCTCCAATTATATGCATAATAGGGAGGTCATCAAAAAATGACAGGATGCATCTGGAGATCTGCTTTTTAAATATGTCAGCAGCCATTGAATTTCAATTCATTGAATCATTGAATTTCAATCAAACTCAGAGCTCAAGTTAACATACTCCATGTTTATTAATAGGTGCCAATTCATGAAGCCCCACAGTCTACTAGAGGCAATATGAGTGCGATACATACTAGCCACATAGCTAAGAGCTCTGAGTATTTTTGCTACCTGTAGGTATCACATATTTTTTAAGGAAATCCTCCCCTGTTTGTGACGCTGTAATATAAACTGTCCTGATCTCATTGTCAAGTGTGGAAATGTGAACCACAGAAGTGGAACTGCCAGGAGGGGATTTTCTGTGATCGAGACAGAGTTCTCTATGAGGGGGAATTTGATGGCCCTGGTTGAAGGTGAAGGTCCCCAAGCTGGCAGCTCTCTCAGAGACAGCAGCAAAATCCTGGAGCTCTCAGTGTTGCGGGTGACCTGGAGCCTGATCATAAAATCATAGAATCAGAAAGGTTAGGAAAGAATTTTTAAGATCATAGAGTCCAACCATTAACCCAGCACCACTATATTCATCACTAAAGCATATCCCCAAGTGTCACATCCACATGCATTTTGAATATTTCCAGGAATGGTGACTCTACCACTTCCCTGGGCAGCCTGTTCCACTGCCTGATCACCTTTTCAGGGAAGAATTTTTTCCTAATACCTAATCTAAACCTCACCTGGCGCAACTTGAGGCCCTTTGCTCTGGTCCTATCACTTGTTACTTGGGACAAGATATCAGCCCCCACCTGCCTACAGCCTCCTCTCAGGCAGTTGTAGAGAATGATAAGGTTTCCCCTGAGCTTCCTTTTTTCCAGGCTAAATAACCTCTACTCCCTCAGCTGTTCCTCATAAGATTTGTGTTCCAGACCCTTCACCAGCTTCATTGCCCTTCTCTGGACATGTTCCAGCACATTAATGTCCTTCTTACAGTGAGGGGCCAAGAAATGGACACAGTTGTATTGGATCTAGCTGGAATGAAGCTAATTTTGCTCACGGCAGCCCTCGCAGTGCTGTGCTTTGCATTGGGAGCTAGAAAGGTGTTGGTAACACACCAGTGTTTTGGCTACTTCTGAGCAGCTTCACCTGCTGATGGAAAGTAGAGAATAAACTATCTGGTTTCTTTCTTAGCATGTGCAACCTTTCACATTGACTTTAGTAAATTACCTTATCCAGACCTAAAAGTCTTATCTACAAGTTTTTTCTTCTCCTGTCTTGCTGAGGAGGCGGAGTGATAGAGCAGATTGGACACCTGCTGTCCAGACAAGGTCAATTCACCACAACAGTATTTGAGGTGCAGCCTCACCAGTGCTGAGAACAGGGGGACAGTCACTGCCCTCGTCTTTCTGGCCACACTATTTCTGATAAAAGCCAGGATGCCATTGGCCTTCTTGGCCACCTGGGCACATTGCTGGTTCATGTTCAGCTGGATATCAGCCCCTAAGGTCCTTTTCTGCTGGGCAACTTTCCAAACCTGGAGCAATGCATGTGGTTGTTGTGTCCCAACGGCAGGACCCAACACTTGGACTTGTTAAACCTCATACAACCGGCCTCAGCCTGTCAATCCAGTCTGTCCAGATCCCTCTGCAGAGCCTTCTAACCCTACAATAGACCAATACTTTCCTCCCACTTGGTGTATTCGGCAAAGTTACTGAGAGTGCAATCTATTCCCTTGTCCAGATCATGGATAAAGATACTAAACAAGACTGAACCCTGGAGAATACCACTTGTGACTGGCCAGCAGCTGGGTTTAATTCCATTCACCATCACTCGCTGGACTCATCCATCCAGACCCAGAGAACATGTGTTCAAGCCATGAGCAGCTTGAACACTCAGGTATTTATTTAGTTAGGTTTCTGAAGGCTCCACATGCTTACTACAAGGCAAGTATTCTTTTGATCTGAAAGAGATCAAAATAGACATGAAGTACACTAATTTTATCTCCATAAAGCAATATGTTTGTCCACATATTTTTAATCATTATTTCAAAACCAAATATTTGTAAGGTCAGCACCATTGAAAGATGCTCAGATGCGTTTCTGCTATACATAAAACAAGCTGCAGATATAAGGCATTCTGTGACTGTTTATGTTTGTGATTTCTGTACTGTTTTAGGCAAATGAGCAAGTTTGGACAATGCTGTCTGCACTCAATACCATTTAAAAAAAAGCACCCTGGGGATAAACTGCCCACTGGCAATGTGCAGCTACTTCAGGGAGCTGAGTTTCTTATTCCCCACCTTTATGTCAAATAACCAAGGCCTGTGCCTCTGTTGCTCCTTTAATTACTTCAATTTTCAGATAGAAATTGTATTTAAATGGTGGTATTTGTTCCATATCTGTGGTTTTTTTAACCATAATCAAAAGCAATATACAGAGGTTGCTGCCTATGATAAGAGCATCTTAGAGCCTCTTGGCTTTTTCAGATCAAAATGAACTCCAGGAAATCCCAGGGACATTCGTGGTGTAGCATCAAACACTACCACTGTTGTAGGATGAGTAATATATTTCTCAGCGTGACAAATTCTGCCATAACTGACTTCTTCTCACTTCCTATCCATGGGGAATTTAAAAAATACAAGTTTATTTTAAGAAAAAAAACCTGTCTCTTCTTTCTACTGTGGAAGAAGGGTAATTCATCCCCTATGTACAAACAAGTGATAGCACCTTTAGTTTCAGCCAGAAAAGTTTCCATTAGTCAACTCAGTACCACAAGCTAGAAATTTTATCTTTATTCGAAGAGCAGCTGGGGTGTGAAGAAATTGCTATTGGCAGTTCTAGTAAGGGTTTTTGTTATCTATCACTGTTGCCCAGAGTGTAAAACAAAAGCATTATCCAAGATCTCATTAATATGGAGATTTTTAGGGTAAAGTGATTAATTTTTAATGTCGTTGGAATGTACACCAGTTTTTTTGTTTTCAGCTTGGAGCATAAGCACAAAAAACAAGGGAAAGAGACTTCTATTTGTTTGTTGTCACACTGGAGTAAGGTATTGCCATTCTCTGCTGCCAGCCACCTGTCTTACCTTGAATGAGTCACTTGAATCTTCAGTACCCATGTTTCTGTAAGAAAGAGAGAAGCCTGCATCACTTTGTAAGCAAATCTCTCTGAGCACTAAATAAATACTCAAGGGTCCCTGGTTAATCTCTGAAACATTCTAAGGCCTGTTCATGTGATACTTTCACCTCAGCTGAATATTAATAGACATCAGAAATTCTCAGAAAGTATAATCTTTTGAGATTTTCATGGAAACTGGTCATCACATGCCCAAATGACTTGTAGAGTAGTTCATCTAAGCCACTGAGACATCTCAAGTTTCATGTCTTCAACCTGTAGGTCCACAGAAGAACAGACTTGTCTGCTCCTTTTGGAGCTGGAAATGGCACTTTCCAGGAAGGAGGTATACACATACCAGCTGTTGGAAAGTTGTGCTGGGTTTCATTCCTTATTTTTTGTTTCTTCTTTCCACAATTCTTACTGATAATGTTGTGATACAGATTTTTTAATTTTTGTTCCCATTACAAAGTTATATAATGATTCTTATTCATGAGAGGAGCAGCAGAGCAGGATGCAATATTGATATTAGGCTAGCCTACAGCAGGAAAGGTGAAGATCTCTGGACAGCTGCAGATGGGTTGATTAATTGGAGTAGATCAGGCATCAGCTCCTTCTGTTAGAGTCCTATCACAATGCCTTATCGCACAACCAGTCACTGAGGTTGGATGGCACCTCTGGGAATGTTCTAGTCCAAGCTCTCTGCTCAAAGTAGGGTCACCAAAAGCAGGTTGCTCAGGGTCATGTCCACTTGGGTTTTGAACATCTTAAAGGATGAAGGATGGGGTTTTTGTGTTGAACCACCCACACAGTACAGTGGTTAGTTTTTTTCCTTAAGTGGAACTTTCATAATTAATTTTTGTGATTATTGTTTCTCTTGTCCTGTCACTGATTCTGTCTGGATTCATCTTTTTTGCTGCTTCCCTCATCAGGTTCCAGCTCTTTTAGCTTTTTCTCATACATCTCATACATGCCTTAATCATCTTTCTGACCCTTTTCCAACTTGCTCCAGTACATCCCTGTTTTCCTTGCACTGGATCTGGATTCCAGATGTGTCTCACCAGTGCGGCGTAGACGGGGAGAATTACATCCCTTTACCTACTGGCAAAACTTTTCCTATTAGAGGCCAGGATGCCACTGATACCCTTTACAGCAAGGGTGAATTGCTGGATTATGTTCAACTTTGTGTCCACCAGGACACCCAGGTCCTCTCCTGTCAACCTGTTCTTTAGTCACTCAGCCAAAATATGTACCACTGCATGAGGCTATTCCCTCTGAGTTATGGGACTGGGCATTTTATTTTACAGAACTTCATGAGGCTTCTCAGCCCATTTCTGCAGTCTGCCAGTGTCCCTTCTGAATGGCAACATAACTGGGTACTGTATCAGACACTACTCCAAAGTTTCATATCATCTACAAACCTGCCAAAGGTGTGTTCAGTTCCATTATTCAGGTAGTCAATGATGTTGTCAAATGGTACTGGCCCCAGCACCAGGCCCTGGGGTACACCGTTACAGACAAAGCTCTAGGTGGAGATCATGCCACTGATAACAATCCTCTGAACTTGGCATATCAGGCAGTTCTCAGCCCACCTTGCTGTCCACTAATCTGTTCTGTTTGTCTCAGATTGTCTACGAAGAAGTTTTGAGAGACAGTGTCTTACTAAATTTGAGCTATATAACATCCACTAAGTAAGTTACTTATTTCAGTGTACTAAGTTCAAAATACAAAAGTATATGAGATGTCATAAATATAATAAAATATCTTTAATTGAGATGCATGACATTTCTTAGATTTGTTCGCTCCAACACAGCCGGTGTTTTGGGATAGTCAAACTAGCTTTACTGGTGTGCAACAAATTTCCCTGATTACAGCAGATGAAAAATATCGCTTAGGCAATTGGAAGTGAGGGTTGTCAAGGTCATGGTGCTGATTATGGAATGCTTTTCAATGTCTCTCTCCTGATGTGCTAAGTTGCTATAGTGATTATCCATCTGCTTTTACAGCAACTTCATAAACATCACAGAAAGTTAATCCATTTGCCTGTAATATTCATTCTGAATATTAAACTGTTATATGAAAGAGGGTGATACTTGACACGTCTAGTTCATTAAAGGTTTCCCTGGACAGATCTGAAATGATATTACAGGGCATTTTGAGCTGTAGACAAAAGTTTTTCAAACCTGCTAAGCAGAGTAAGGAAATTACCCATGTAAACAAAAACAGCAATTTCTACTGATAAATCTTAATCAGAATTTCTGAATGATGCTGTAGACTGTAGTACATATACAGCCATAGAAAACACCACAGTGTAGTGTTTATTCTTTTCAGGATATGGGTTTTGTCATAATATAGTATCAATGCACAATTTGAGGATCATGTCTTTGTATCAATTTAGCTAAGGAGCCCTGCATATTAGGACCTGACATCTATTAACCACAAAAAACGTATAGTGACCTAGAAGATTCTGTAGTTCAGGAAGAATTGCAAGGGACATCTTAGAGGACAGAGAACCTTTTTTCCCCTTAACTTGTGTTTCAGTTCTCTTTTCTTGTAACATAAAGTACAGATAAAAAAATAATAACTTTCTTGAGCTCTTGAAGAGCACTTTAATCAGTAGATATCCTTACAGTTTGCAAGTAAACACCTCTGTATCATTGCAAACATAGTAGGGTAGATCCCAGAATTATGTATAATTTCATAGCGTCTATGTATGTCTGTGTAGGCAGTCATGCAGATAAGAGTATTTTGTTTGTTCCTTTTAAAACATTGGTAGAGTTGCTTTTAATTCCTGTTAGTTATAGTTTTAACTTGAAATTACTCTGCATAGGACTTTGGAAATAATAGGTAAGATTTTCAGATAACTCTTAGATAAATGAGTCGTGCTGTGATAGAAAATTTCAGTCCCAAAGAGACTTTCTGTTTTGTGCTGTGGCTTCTTGCACAGCAGGGTAAAGTTCCAGAATTGGAGATCATGAACATCCCTGTGATGCAACAAATAGATAATTGTGCCTGATCCAAAACCAATTAAAAGCAACTCAGCTTTAAGTCATGCTTGAGCAGAAACTATAAATTGGGAAGAGATCATAGCATCTTGCAAGACATCCAACTGTTAGATCTTGATAAATATATTTCTTCCTAGCCAGGCATTTCATGGTTTATAGTTTCACTTCAAGTTCTTTAAGGGAGTTGACAGGGGACCTCTCAAAAAGAAAATAACTTCTTCCAGTCCCTAAAATAAAAGGGAAAAGGAATCAGACTCACTTTGTGGCAAATTGTCAATAGCAGTTTGATATTTTGCAGCCTACTCTGAGGAATGCGAAATTACTTAAAATGTTAAAAACTGTCACCTTTTCCTGATGCAGAAAGCATCCATAGATGGACTGTGGAAAGCAGGATGACGTTAATTTATTAGAACACTTAAAATACTAAAAAGATGACAATCCTTTCTTACAGCTAAAGACCTTTTCAAAACAGATTTAAACCACTCAAGTAATATGAATTTTTACATCACGCAGCAAGAACCCCATCTTAACTAGGATAATGTAATGAAAAGACATGTATTCATAAGAGCAAATCTAAAAAGTGATTCCATTTCAGGAAGAATTGTGTAACCAAAGTGAATTAACCAGGCATATTCACCTTTTTCTTTAATCACTACTGAAAACAGAAAGAGAAATGTCAGAGCTTCTCACTTATCCGGTCAATCCCTTCTTTATTTAAAAAAATTAATGACAGTGAGGCTGTACACAGATAAAATTCTGTGAATTATGCTATGCAGTGTTTGCATGCTAGGGAGTAGGCAACTGGCATAAAGAACAGCAGAATACTTAGACAAAGAGCATATGTACAAGATGGTGGATTTTCTGAGGATAGGTGGTCTAAGGTCTGATAAACCCAGGAATGTGTAGCCATCTAACAAAGACAGATAAGTGTTCATGCTTTATGACTAGCAGAAAGAAGATGGTTAGAGGAGAGAGGAAGAAAAGAGAATACAGGATGATGAGCTCTTAGTAGCCCTCTAGCTTGTGTAGCATCTGAAAAAGCATCTGGAGGCCCACTGGAGAGAACATTTAGAAATAAAAGCAAAGAGATCAGCAAATCAGAGACCCGAGAGTCAGCACTGAGTTTTGTGATGCCTCCTTGGGAATGATGTCAAACAACTCCTATGATGAGACATATAATTGGCATAGGATGAAATCACTATGAGTTTGTTATCTAGAAAGCACTACAGGCCAAAGACAATATAGATGACCTGCAGTTTACCTGGGCAGGGACTTAGGTGTTTTCTTCCATTATTTCCTTCTCATTTTGGAAGAAATATGAAGATTAAATGAACCCATCATAGCTCAAAAAGTCTAATTTTCTGGGTTTGACTAATCTTTGTAGAGTGAAAAAGTCTCCTAAGACAAGTAGGAAATAAAGAAAAATAGTCTGTTTGGATTTGCACTGGAAATGTGAGTGATATACAGGCAAAATTCCCCAGATACAGATCAGAAAACATGGTTTGGTTTTTTTCCTGTCTATATGAAGGAAGAAGGTTTTTATGCCTCAGTGCTTTGTTGTGGGTTGTTATGCTCCTGAACTGTACTACGGGCACAGCTGTCACCAGTAAACAGCCTGAGCGTCAGTCTCACAGCTAGATGAGTAACATTAAACTTCTGCCTTTCACACAGTTTGCAAACTCATTGTATTTCATGTTCATGAAAATAACAGCTATTTGCAGGTACCAGGCTCTTCAAAAGGTTGTTTGAATTTACAGATGCACAGTCAAATTTACAATTAGGAGTTAGATGGCTAAAAATACACTTTCAGTTAGAAAATCTATCTCTAAAAATTAGCTGTATATAAATAAACAAAAGGGTACTTTCCAAGCCATGTCCTTAAGAAATAGCTCATGGTTCAGACTTATCTCGGGGTTTGTGTTCTCAAGTGTGGCAGTAGATCTGCAGTATATGAGAAACTGTGGTTTAAACATGTTTCAAAATGACTTTTTGTATTTCTGCAAAGTCACTGCTCCTTCTTCCCGACACCCTCTGTGAAGGACTCTTATCTCCCATGCAGGAGTGTCCTGGGAAGATGTCCTGAGGTCTTCTCATTGGACCTTGTTAATCCCTTCCTGTTGGTTGTTAACCCCTTCCTGTGATTGAGTGTTCCTGTAAGCCCCTTGGGACTTGTAATTGGTTACTCTGTGAATCCTCCTAACCCTATAAATGTAACCCCCCCAACAATAAACTCTCTCTCACCTCCTCTCCAAGTCCCGTGTGTTGTCTCTCTGGCTGCCATGGGACAGCGTGGGTGGGGGGAGGGGTGAACAAGCTTTCCCCTCCAGCGTCCAGGACCTGAAGAAACCCCTGGTGCTGGAGTTTTCCCCCTCCCTATCCACATTCAGCCGTCGGAAATGGTACCTCAGATGGAAATGGAACTAGAACTGGTGCACCCCACACCATTGGGGAAAGAGATCCAGACTCAAAGACATGGGGCTGTGCAGAGATCTCTCCCTTGGCAAGAGATTCTGAAGGCCAACTTAGAATTTCACTGGGATAAGCAAGGAGGGGGATTATGGCACCTGTGGAAAAACAATTTTGCAAAAGTTAAAATTCTCCAACAGGACTTATGTAAGAATTTGCTGTACTGCACTTTATTTTAAACACTCTTGGACTCTATTCATAGTCTGTCAAACTTTAAAAAACAGATTTTAGAAGCTGAAACCATTAAAGAGTTGTTGCCTGGGACTCTGCTGAAGGTACAATACACACAACTGTGTCTCAAATCCCACTTTTTCTGCCTCTGTTTCCATTGTAGTTTTTTTCCTTCTCTCTCTGAAGTTTTGTTTTAGATTTGTTGTGTTGTTTTGTTTTATTTTTTTATTGCCAATGCTTGTATAGCAAGCTCTGTATCTAAATCAGGTGTTTGAATTTTTCTGAGAACTCTATTTATCCATTGTTCCTCTTTTGCACTTGATACAGGTCAAAATTACTCAGCAATGTTTTCCAACATCATCAGTGATTCACAAAGTATAATGGAGATGAGAATCATTTTTTATTCATAAAGCTTTTTTGCCTTTTTTCTTTTTTTTTTTCTGAGAATTTCAGGCTTGGTTTGTATTTGGCAGGATGTGAACTTTAATGGCTTAAAGAGCATGCAGGCCTCAGATATGTTGTTGAGTGGAAGGCTGTGAGGTCATTTGCACTGGAGAAGAAGAATCTAATTCACTGTCACAGTTTAACTCCAGCCAGCAGCCAACTACCACACAGCCACTGGCTCACTCCCCTACCAGCTGGGTCAGGTAGAGAATTGGAAGGATGAAAGCTAGAAAACTCATGGGTTGAGATAAAGGCGGTTTAATAGAGAAAACAAAAACTGCTCATTCAAGCAAATTAGAATAAGTTAATTCTCTGCTTCCCACATTCAGCCATCTCCAGGAGAGCAGAGCCCCATCACGCATAAGGGTTACTTGGGAAGACAAATGCCATCACTTCAAACAACCCCCAAATGTTTCTTCCCCTCACTCCATATACTGAGCATGATGCCATAGGATATGGAATATCCCTTTGGTGAGTTGGGGTCAGCTGTTCTGGCTGTGTCTCCTCCCAGCCACCCATGCATCCCCAGCCCCTCTCTAGTGTGGCAGTATGAAAAGCATAAAAGGTCTTGGCTCCATGTGAGCCCTGCTCAGCAATAACAAAAACATCTGTTATCAACACTGTGTTCAGCATAAATCCAAACACAGACATATTAGCCACCGTGAAGAAAATCAACTCCACACCAGCCTAAACCAGCACACTCATTAGCACCCCAGACACATAGACTGTGACTGCTTACAGAGATACGTAATTTCCACTGCATTGACCCTGTCAGGAGGTGTAGGCTTAACATCTCATCCGCTGGTCCCTAAAATGTCAAGACATTGTTGGAGAATATGTCAGAGAAAAAATCCACGATATTGCTTTCCCTGAAAATATCACCCTGCCTGGAACTAATATCCCCTTTAAACTCGTCAGCAGTGAGCCCGTGAGAGCCTGGCTGTGTCAGCACACAGCCCCAGGGTCCTCAGTAGCACACATTAGGGCACAGAGCAATCCAGCAGAATAACTTTGAAACACAAGAGGAGCTAACATGGTGTCTATGTGGTATGCTCCTGTCTGACCGCAAGAATGTCAGGGGTCATTGATACCAGTGTTGTGGGCTCTGATGTCCTTGCGCAGACAAGACCAGATGATGCAGACATGGGGCCGACATCTCGGAGAACCATGTGGTCAGGCATACACATAATTTGGGATATGTGAGGAATCATCGTACACAGTAGGGTTTTATTTGAATGTGTGACTAGGAATTAACATCTGGTTAACAGGAAACAGTCCTTCACCTGTGCTTTTCCTCTGCGTCATGACTGACCAAAATTTATCATTTAGATCATGATCTATAAGTGAAAGCAAATATTACTAAAGTACCTGTGTGTTCTCTATAGCTGCCTTTGTAAGAGTTTAGAAACCCTTGACCTAGACATGATTTATAAGGAGAAAAATCTAAAACCAGCCGGATTTTACAGAGCCCATTTTTCATTGAAAACTGAGTTCTCTGTGGAAGAACTGAGCAACAGCTCACATCACAGTTTCTGCATAGAACAGAAAGCAAGCAATACAAGTCCTTCAGCTTATTCCATTTATAGTGAATCTAGAAAAGGGATTTTTGCAGCTTCCTACCTAAGAAAATGTGAATCTGAATTACATATAACATTGTTTACTGTAGAAAATAGTATAATGTAATCATCAGTCATGCAGTTTGCAAAGACAAATAATCAGTCTGTTTTAATTAATATCCTACTGCTTTGGGGCCTAGCCCCTATTTCTGTAGTGGAAAGTTGAACAAATTAAGCTTTTCAGCTGACAGCATTAAGGTTGGTCATGTCGTTTCTCTGCTATTGAGTGGAGAGACAAATACTTTTCCTACCAACAACAGAATACCAAAATCTGTTCTCTCCACTGAATCACTTCTGAGAGGCACCCATTTTAAGTATAGTTGCTCAAAATTTGGTGATCCTAATCATAAAATCATAGAATCATTAAGGTTGTAAAAGACCTCCAAGGTCATCAAGCCCAACTTTTGATCAAATATTACCATGTCCACTAGACTATATCACAGAATGCCACATCTACTCATTTTTTGAACCATTCTGTGGATGGTTACTCCACCGCTTCCCTGGGGAACACGTTCCAATGCTTAACCACTCTTTCAGTGATGAAATTTATCCTAATATCCAATCTGAACCTCCCTTGGCACAACTTGAGTCTGTTTCCCCTTGTCCTATTGCTAGTTACCTAGAAGGATAGGCTAATCTTATATTTCCTTATATTAAATTACACATAAATTTGGACAACATGTCAGTGAATACTCCCTGGTATGTTTCTCGTCTGTTTTAGATTAACTGCCTTCTCAAAGAGTAGGATCTATGATGTGCACTGAGTTAGGGCCTGATGCTACAATCCTGGCAGTCAATTTCATGTTCTCAAAAATGGGGAGAATGGGCTTGCATGATGGCAGTCTAAGCAAGAAAACTTTTTCTTCTGCAGTCCCCTGCTGCCAGAATGACACTCACCAAAGGAACACAGCAGGAAATGGTGAAATTGTGCCCCCTAAACTGGCAGATACACGTCCAAAATCTGCATATATTCCACTGTCTATTTTTAAAAAATCTTTCTTTTAAATCATAGTGCTGCTAACTCACCTTTCCTGCAAGGTCACTTTCTATAAATTGTTAAATATTTTAAGAATGTTATGTATTACACTGAGTGAAAAAGGACATGTTTGCCATTTGTTTTTCATGAAACACAGAAATGCTGTTTGGTTCAAAGTCTTACCTGGAGTTAAGCCATTTATTCATGAGTCACATGTGTCAAGGCTTTGCTTAATTTCTCCAGGGACTGAATAGAAGGTTGTTTGGGCTGCAGATATTCTGGACCATGAGTAGAAATAGCTAGGGAATGATGAGAACTATTAATCTTGAAGGCTACAGACAGAGGGCAAGTCAGCACAGAATGACTGCTTCTTTTGTCTAGGGTTTGAAACAGCCTTGCTCTATCCCCAGTGTCTCAAGTCACCAGCTACACATATAACCTGCATACAGGCCTGAAGCTAACAAAGCATTTAAGCATGTTGTCAGAGAAGATTGAGACTGCACATAATTCACAGCTGATGACAGGATTAAAAAGAAGTTTCTTGCAAACTCAACCTGCAATGCTGACAGTCTGAGCAGAGAGGGTCAGAGAGGGGATTACTTTAATCAGATTCAAGTTATTCAACTTTTTTCCTCTGATGTTACTAAGCAGAGAAGTTGGTCGTCAGGTAGATTTTAAGGAATATAAATGAGTCAGCAGTTCCATTTTATGACTGTTTTTAAATTAATCTCTTTTCTTAATAGCATTACCATTGTCCCAGAGCTTTCAGTGGGATGTTATTAAAGAATTTTTTTAAAATTCTCCAAAATCATCTGAGCAGAGAAACAAACAGCTATTTGCTCTTTGTCACAGATAAGGCGAATGGAGGAAAGTATCCCAAACAAGGAGCTGTGCTGTTATCCAGCTCATAGTAGACAAATCCAAAATTCCCCCTAAACAGTAAAAATTAAGATTGAAAACATCCCAACAATACTACATTTATGATACCTCTATCCCAGGTTTTCAAACTAATTTCAGCAAGTCACTGAGCCTAGATACTCTAAAGTGTTTTTAGGTGTCCAATTCCCATGGATTTCAGTGGAACTGTTCATTGGTCCGTGGCTCTGGGATTTAGCTTCTTTATACCCCTTTCATTTGTGAAATGGAATAAAGAGAATTGAGTTTTCACTGTAGCCTTCCCTTCCCAGCATGGCATTATGAGGCTGAACACTGTAGAGATATTTAGCTGCTCCACTACAGCAGTGGAAACTTCCATGTCCTCAGTCCCTTCCCTGCCTAACTTACCCCACCACCAAAACACTTAAAGAACATGTCAAAATGCTTTTCTAAATCATAGCCTCTGGTACAAATTAGGAGGATCAGCTTTCGTTACCTTTTTCAGACCTCTGAGAAAAATGAGAGGCAATACAGAGATGAAGTGACTCAAATGAGGAGGTAAGTAATCAATACCACACAGTCCCAGATTACTCCCATCTGGAATTAATACTCATAACAATCATTTGAAAGCAGAGCATCTGGAGGTTGAAGCATTGGAGGGGAAAGAAAAGGCAGTGTATTTCTATCTTTAACATCATGAAATGCAACAACACAGAAGATGCAGAAGCTTAATTTGCAAATAAAAAATAATAATGAGCCTGCAAGTAAACTGTACATTAGTCAGCACTGTGTTGCTGTATAGCAGAACTTTGTGCCTTTAATCACTGAGGTTTTTTCCTACATTTGACAATGATATACAACTACTGGGTAAAACCCTTAAGTACTGTTTTCTAAATCTATATTTATATTGAAGCAGATAATTTATCTTTTTGACAATATTAATCACCCAAAATATAATCTGTAAATTAAAAATTGTATAATATTGTTACCCAGAAATACTTCATCCATCTGAGGACATTTGTTTTCTGTGTTGCTTTTCTAGTAAAAAAAAGTCATTAAATGATTCACTTAACTATATCTGTATTAATTATGTTTTCTCAGTCTTCTGTAAATTAAATAAAAGAGTTTACTCCTTGAGAACCTCTGCAGATTCTGTGTTTTGAAAATTAATATATACTGCAAAGTGTTAGAACATACAGATATCTTAGTCTACAAATCTTTACTAAGCTGGACAGAACAATCTAATAAAAACCACCTATCTTAAAGCTCCTGAGTAGCTGTCTTAATTAACATTCCCATGGGCTATTTGCACACTGAGGGCCTGGTATAAGCTATTTCAATAATAAGTCATAGATGCTGTTGCTGCTCTGCACAGATTCTCCATTTTCTCCGTTTCTGCCACCAAAGCAAATGTTCTGCAAATGGATTCAAAAATGACCACCCATTGCACTAGAATAGTCAGCCACCACAGGTTTCTTCCTAGGCATCTATAGTTCTATCACATCACAGTCCATGAAAATATCAACAGGAAAAGAAACAAATTACTTAAACTTTCAGGCTCCCATCCTATCTCCAGAATTGCTCAGTAGAAACCTTGGAAGATTTTCCTTGAAGCCTTAAAAAAAAACCAAACCAAAAAAACCACACTAAAAAAACTCCACTGCATTAACATTCTCCTAATCAGTGAGATTTTTATATGTAGCTGCAGTGTAGAATTTGAAGTCTTTGCAAACCTAATTGCAAATTAGATTACAGAGAGAAAGTATGATTAATATGTAATCCTCAGGCCTATTGCACTAGATAAATTCTGATTATTTTAATTCTTTTTTTTTTTCATTTTAATAGTAATTTTTGGCTGACAAATATCACAGCCCTCTGAAAATTTTGCAAAATAAGATTTATCTTTAGCTTGTATAATATGTTATGCCTGTAGGCTAGAAATTATTATCAAGTGGTATAAAAGGTGACACATTATTTTTTTCTTTACTTTTAAAGTGCCAGCCTTCCTTTTCAGATAATTTACTGTCAGTATGGCCATATTCATTCTCTAGCATAAGTTAGCACTGGAAAATATTTTTCACCAAGTTAGTTCTTTTTCATTTTTAACCCATTAGAACCATCATTTGGAGAGCTACCGTAGAGTAAAACAGTATCTCTGCTCATCAGGTCCAGTTCAAAGACCAGGAAGCAAATCAGTTGAAGCAGGTTGCATTTGTTTTCCTACTGAGAAAGGGAAGTGATAGCTTTCAGATTTTAATTGTAATCATATACTCAGCTCCACTTCGACCTTTTAGAAAGTTCAGCACTTGATTTAAAAAGATATTTTGACTTTGCTCCTGGTATTTTTCCAAGAACTAACAAATGGTCTTCATCTTTTCCATGTTTTCTATAGGTTCATAGAAGTCAATGGAACTTGTTCAGTCATTAAGGCTGTGTCCAATTTCAGAGTTTGGTAGAATAACCTCTCTAAAAGAGTTAAATCTCTTTTTCCATTCAGTTTTTTTCCTTCTGTAAAAGCTGCAAAAGAAAATATTCTCCACTGAAAGTCTAAATAAACCAGTATTTGAATCTTTAGCAGACCCCAAAACATAATGGTGCTAATACCTCTCCATCACTAATCTTGTGCATTTTTGACAGAACCTGCTGAATGCGACATGGAGGACTGCCACCATTACCACTAATCCCAATGCTATATTTTCATAGCATGCTCTACGGTCCAGGAATCCATCTCAGTAGTCTCTCTGAAGTTCAGAAGATGTGTTTCAAAAAACTGAAAGCAAATATTAACCATTTTTGGTTGAGCCTGTTGAGAAACAATTTCAAAGCTAACTGAAGCTGTCAAGTTTTTCCATTTTTTAATCGCTTCTTTCTTTATTTTATAAAACAATCAAATACTAAATGTCTATATCATTAATTATCTTTATTAGGCCTGATGCAATTAGTAATTTTTACTCTGGTTTTTCTGCCTCCTTTGGTTCCTCTTTCTCCAACCTGAGGTTCACCTCTTTCTCTCTGTACCTCTTTGATCTGTACTCAAGAATTTTATTTTAATGTGAGGCTCAAGGTGATTCAGTTATATTAAATCATTATTTTATTATATTTGTTCTCCATGAGAGAGTACAGCATTACTCACATGACTAGTTCTGCAAATCAGCAGTTCTCAAAAATTAAGACCTTAGGAGATCAGAAGCAGTTTATTTATACTTCCTCATGTTATAAATCATAATCATGAATACTTTTCATTACACTGCGCTTGTTTTACCATGTACATTTGAGACAATTGAGTTATAAGTACAAGTTGATCAAAAGCCCTCCCCAAAGATATCCAAGTAAATTTGATGTCAGTTTTACACAGAGACACCATAACTACATAGACTACTGGACAATAAAACCAACATTATAAAATTCCGATTTTATCTAAGATATTAGAGTTCCTACTTAACTTGTACTAATAGAAAAAATCTATTAGCTGTAATGAAAAACAGTATCTGTGCATGCATTTATACTCATCTTCTGTCGATATTTGTCAGTGAAGAAGACAGATTTTTGCACATATATATAGATATATACACACACATTCATAAATGAGGTGTCTAGCATGCCGTGTTTCATTCCATAGCCCAGCTAAACCACAGTAAAGAAAATTTCCCACTTGCAATTACCTAGTCAGTGTGAAAAGCTTTGACTAACCCTTGTAATTACAGAAGATCATACTAGAAGAGTTTCATTTTTGAATGCTCCAGAGATGTGTGTCCATAATTCAGTATGATCACAGAACTGTGAAATGATCATGCAGGGAAGATTAATATAGAGGCAATCTATTGCAAATACACTCACAACTGCCTTAAAGGTAAAATGCCAGGAAATGTCAGAAAAAAATAAACAAAATAAGTATTGTGCACTTGAGCATGCCTGTATTTTCAGAAAACTGTGTTTTTGGTTTGGTTTGCTATTGCCAGAGTATTTTCAGTACTGTGTCAATAATAACTGTCATGAGAAGGTGTCCCAAAATACAACTTTTCATAAACTTTCAAAATCATTAAGTACTTGTGGAAAAGAATTCTCTTTTTCTCCAAGCATTTAATATAGAGAAGAACAACAGTTAAGCACAGAAAAACAAAATCAATCTGCACCTAGCAGTGGGCAGCTTGGACATAGCTTTGTGAAAGAGGGGTACAGACCTGCCTTGACCCCCATTGATATAAAGCAGAGTAAGCTCAGCTAAAGCATAGCTATATGGAAGGAAGCTTCAGCAAGTCCTTACTCCCTCCTGGCCACATGTATGGTAGGGAACAAGCTACTTTGGGGAAAAAAGATTGTATAAAATCCTCATTCTCTCTGTATACCAAGAGTCAGGAAGAATGAGAAAACATCTGTTCTCTGGTCTGCTGCTCAGATGGATTTAAAGTCTTACAATAGACCTTAAAGCTTGAATGAATGTGAAATTCCCAGCTGAGAGCAGGAATATTTTAAATAGTGTGAGGTTAATATAGTGGTTATTGGGATTATGAGAAGCTCATGTGTTTCTTAATTGGACACTTGAGCACTCATCCACAAACCCTTTAGCCACCTGACACAGAGAAGTTAAGACCCTAAGTATCTTTGATGCTGTACACACAGAGCAAGCATTAATAAATGCAGTGGCATATTAATAAATGCAGTGTCACTCTGCTAACAGGGAGTGGCTTCTGTTTCAAATTAAATGGGACATGCTTGATCAAGGGGAAGGAGATGAAAGAGAGAGGTCCGGGGCACATTAAAGGGAGATGAGGAGGAGACATGAATCTGAGATAACCATTTCTCCTTGATTAAATGAAACATAGATGAGAGAGAAGAACAGGTAATTAGATAGATTTGATAATTTGGGATTGATTTTAATAATGTACATGTTTACTGTTTTGTGGGAAGATTCTGAGCATTGTAGGGTATATTATAAATTGGTATTTGTTAACTGTATATTGTTAAATTTTTTAGACAGTTGCATCTAAGAAAAATAAATAATGTGTAACTTTGGATATAGTGAAGCAGGGGATTGGATTCTCCTGAGGTTCAAATCAGTAAAACTTTCTTTTGAACTCTAAGCTATCAGCAAAAGTTTGTAGCCTAGACGTTATGACAAATTGGAGGAAAAGGCAGGTGTTTGCTCTGAATTGAGTTTCACTTTAAATTATAGATATTTTTTTTATGCCAACTGATTAAACTAGGCTGATTTCCACTGCTAGTGTCTGCAGAATGCTACAATTTACTTTTCTAATGATGTCATATTTTTTCCTTATTGGACTGAATTAGACGTTCTGTAGACCTGTCAAAATGATCAATGTGATCAGAAGATGGCAGAATGTAGTCCAGGCTTTTCTTTCAGATTGGTCATCTGGAGACCAAGTAACACCACTGACAAGTTATATAGATTTACACTGTGGAGGAAGCATTTCATCTAATATATTTGATCTTGTGGATACTACTTAAAAACTATACAGTTTGGCAGTTCTTTTTCCCTTTCCTTCTGTTGGCACTAAGTTATGACAGCAAGTTTTTTCAAGGTGTCAGTTCATAATAGACCTGATTTCTACCCTTGTAAATATTTTAGTCACAAAAATTCCAGTTGGATTCCAAGCTCTTCCCTTCACACATTTGATAAGACATAATTTGAAATCTGATTTGACAAAATGAGGCAAGAAATCCCTTTATTCCAATTGCTTAGAGATAAAACCCAAAATTATGGGAGACACCCCAATGCTGGGAAAATCCCTCCCTCTGCCAAAAAGCTCTTGAAACCCAGGACTGGATTCAGTTACAAAGTTGAGCGGGTAATAAGACATTATGGGACATATCTAACACAAATGGAAAGATGTCAGGCTCCTCTACCTCCTAGTAAATCCTTTGCTCTTTGAACTGCCATTTCTCAAGTGAGTCACTTATCCAGTATGCTGAGTTGACAAATGGGGCAAGAGGTCAGAACTATGTTTTGTGTTGTTTTTCTGATGCTGTCCTATATTTCAAATATAAAAAAAATTAAATATTTGCTCAAGCTGATAGTCAGTGAAGTATCTTAACCGTCAGGCTGAGGAGATGAATCTTTCTTCTTAACTTGCTCTACTCTCACACATTGTCCCTTGCTACATTTGTTTCTCTGTAATGCTAACCAAGCTTTTAAAATTAAATTAATATTTTAATAATTAATATTTAAAATTAATTTAATTGTAGAACAACAAAGTCATTTTTTTATAGGGTTTTGATCAAAAGTAACTCAAATTGGTCTGAAAATATGTGTTGAAAGGCATAGCAAAAGAAGTTCCTCAGTGTTGAACATTGAGACAGGGAAGCATGAAACAAAACATAAAATATCCGCAACAGTCACATTTTGTTATATGTCATTAAATGATCTGGCTACACACTGAAGAGCAAGAATGTATAACACTGGTAGGCAACTACAAGACAGTGCACAGATATCCCAGCTCCTGGGCAGAAAGATAGGGAAACAATTTTTCTTAGGTGGTAGTAGAACACAAGTGTCAGTCCTGTAACCACAGAATCATTTACCAAATCCACAAGACCTGACAGATCTGCACTTATCTCTTTGTCACTGCCTTAAAATCATGGGCTTTTTTTCAGCTGCAGTGTCTGCAAGTGATTTGTCAAGGTGTTCTTTAAGGGATGGCTGAAGGTCGGCCTCCACAAATCCATTATCACATCAAAGTGACTGATTGCTGTCAAGCTGGCCTGAGTCAAAAGTCAGCAATGAGCTGCACCTATTTATCATGCTGAGGTGTGTGTGTAAGCTGTGAGGTACCAATATACATGGAATGTAAACTCAGAAGTGTGTATGAGCTTCAAACTGTGACAAATGTTTTTTCACCAATCGAGAAAATGCACTTACCCCTCTACAGGTTAATAACGTGGTAATTTTATCAATCATGGAGACATTTAGAAGGGACTTTAGTAAGTCCCAGAAAATAGGAATATCCTATTACTTTCTGCAGAACTTGAGGAACAAGCCCTCTTGAGAAAAGAGGGAAGAGGTATGCTAAACTAGATGCAAAATCATTCTTCTATATGTTTCAGCTAAGTATTTTGTGATTATAATGTCCATATTTGGAATTTGTGGCCAACTTTTATTGTCTACTTACCTTAATCCAATTTGCGTTGCAAGTGATTTCAAAGTCCTAGCAACATGACAGTGTCCATTCTTGCAGATCAGTGATCCACCAGGAGACTAGACAGAATGGCAATGCTGCAGAGCACTCCAACAGACAAAATAGGCAGCTCCTCCATGTACCTAGTGGGTCAGGGAGCTAGTAATCATAATGCTTCTTGTGGTGGAAGTGACCTGTGGCACTTCTGGATTCAGCTTGGTGAACACCGTGGAAGCAATAGGACAGTAGTAAAAGTTTCCTTGAATCCCAGCTGTCCTAGGGTGTTCATTTCACTGTGAAAGTGTGTGAAGAAGTTGCTTTACAAGTTAAAGCAATAGAAGATTTTTAAAAGTGATCAATACTTCTAAGTACCATCATTTTAGTTAGATGTCCTTTCAGAAAGTGTTTTAACAGTGTGGTGGAAAATTTATCCTTGAACTCCTCTTTTTAGATTAATATTAATCCAAGTATCTTAAACCAGTAAATCCATTATTACCCATCACTTATGAAAGTGTAAATAGTGGAGAGAAATCTTCAGCTATTGCCTAAAGCAAAAGGAATAAGATAGAGCTTGGTAGGTGAGGACTGTGCTGTACACAAATGGGCTGAAATATCAGTTAAGAACTGGCTTGAAACATAGCATAATCCCTTTAGTGCAGAAAGGCATGTGATGTAAGAAATCCCTGGGACCCATCCACACTGTTAAGTAAAAAATTGAAAGTATGCTTTTTTACTTCCTTATTTTGAACTTCCTATTGATACCTTAAGGTCCTTTTGGTTTTTTGATTTTTCTAATTTTATAAGTTTTAAAAAGTAGTTATGTAGAAAATGCAGATTTTATAAGCAGCAGCACTTTATTCCCTTAACCTTAGCATACTAACTACACACATATCCCAACCCTTTTACCCCATTCCATGCTCCCCATATCAATTACCCCTGAATTCCATTAGAATATTTAGACTTCTCTTCAAGATAGGCCTCTTCTGTATAAGAACATGTAATCCTAGCCTGAACCACAGAGCACAGTCAAGAACCGGGTAACCACATGCCTTTTGTGCTCCGACGAAGACAAGACGATGAAGTAGGTGGTCTCAAAAAGACCCCAGCCCCAATTCCCAAAGGGCGGGACGAGGGTGGACCAGGGCAAAAGCCAAAGGGTGGAAAAACCTGGGATTGGTTGGACAATATTATAAAATTGTAACATCTAAGACAGAACGGGGGTGTGTGTCCTGTAACCCCTATGCCTGAGAGGCACGATTAAATCCTTTCCTTACCTTACCTCCAAAACTAAGTTGCCTCAGAGTTTTTTTTATTCCCTGAGGTCTTTTTTATACATCACTATCTTCTTAGTTGCTTCACACACAGTAACTTCAAAGTTTATAACCTAGGAATTGTCATAGAAAAAGATATAGTATAAAGAATATAGTATAATATAGATGTATGCATACATATGTTTTACTCTGTTCCACTGGTTACTATTACTCTTGAATTATGCAATTTGAAATTGGAGGACTGAGCTTCTTAAATGATGAGAGAAGGTGAAAAGGTGGTTGTTTATTTATTTTCTACATCAAACAGAGCTTTGTTGTTCTAAAAATGAGCTAAAATCATTTCAGCTATTTATTCTCTCTGTGAAAGGTGCTCACCACTTCTTTTACTGTTGAAGAAGGAACTGCTTGCCATTTTCATTTGCACTCATCCGTAATGGTAGCAAACTCTCTATTCAGTGCAATAGCCTCATTGTATTAGTCTGCCTTCTGTTTTATATGGTTCTGCTCTTTCAAATACTTGTGTATGAAAAGGAATTTTCTTTTACTTCAAACCTGAACCTCCTATAAATGTCATTTTTTGTTTGTGGCATCATAAATAACCCCATAAGGGGAAAGTTTTCACAAAGGGTTATGGTCTTCACAGTAATAAAACCCAGATTTAGGTATGCATAAGGAAAGAGCACCCATTTGCAATCATCCATCTTCACTAATTAGCCACTTAGAGGAAAACCAACCCTTAAATAAATGATAGATCTAAATGGTTCTGAAACTTGACTGATCTCATAAGTTCACTTCTAAAATATTCATCCTGCTGTCAAAATGATAATGATACCAAGAGATTGTTGTCAGTACCAGACATTATTTTTCTTTTTTCTTTCTTTTTTCCTTTTTTTTTCTTTTAAGAATTTGAATTTTGGATGGTTATTTATGGACCATTAACAGCATAACATCTGCATCCAGAGGGTCATGTAAGTGCAGGGCCTTTTCAGTGACTATATGGATAGGACTTTTATTTAGTTCCTGTGACAAAAGTTGTAGCAATAAAGATAGATTGATTGATTGATTGATGATACTGATGATATTGGAATAGGACTTCAGCTAGCATAAATCAAAGCGGTTGAACTGAAGCCCGAGTCCATTATTTCAAAAAACCCTTGTTCATTTCCTGTACCTTTGATCTACTGCCAAATACACTTAAGGTTGAACTGGTAACTGTATAAACTCAGCTGATTAGCAACAAAATACCAAAGCACAGCAGGTGACAGAAGACCAGGAGGCAAGTAAGAATATCTAGAGAGTTCATTTTGTGTTTGCCGAGTATGAATTTATGTATGGCTGTAGTTGCTATCAGGATGCCACATGACTGCAAGCAGATGAGGATATGTCCAGAGCAAAGGGGAAACGAAGCATCCATAACATAGCATCTGCACTGCAACATATTTTACACTATTGTTCAAGTTCCTCTCTGCTGCTTTCATACTTCTACACATCATGCTTGAGTATACACCTGAAAGTATTCTAACAGAATTTGTGGATAACGTTAACTTCATTCTGGTATTTCATGACCGCATTGAAAGTGCAGTCTATCTGGAATAACGCATTAATGATAACACAAACATCTTAAGTGCAGCGATGTTGTAAATAGAAGCCATTGTTTCGCTAAGTTGAAAATGCTTACATACCAAAGAGATGCTAAAAACCAAAGATATTTTCATATCATTGAAATTCATAGAGCCTATATATCCAAAGATTCTCTAAAAATTTCAGGTTTGTTTTCAAATACATGTTTATGACCCACACATTTACTAGGAGCAACATTTATTCCTCAAGTATTAAAGTGAATGGGAATGTACACTTTCTTTGAATATTACATTTTCACAAGTAGAGGATAACAAACTCTGGAAAATATAGCTCAGATATTCTAAAAATATTTGTAAATTTACACAGAATTCATTGAATATTTTCAGCTCAGAAAAGATAATCTGTCATAGACTGAGGAGAAAATGTGCAAAAACCTCAGAGAGCCTTAGTGATTGTGTTTGATGGGGGAGGAACAGAAAGGGATTCAGAAAGAATTGAAAGACAGTAGTGGGAAGGCTCAGCTCAGACTTATTCTATGACACTTGTTATATTTTTCCAGCAAGGCCATAAAATGCATCACAGAAGTATGTCATTAGGATAAGCAATTAAACCTTGTTATAAGAGGTTTATTACTCACTTCCTGAGTAACTGGAGAGAAGAGTACTCCGGTACACCTTTACATGCTGGTATTAAGCTCTGCAACATCAAGACAGGAGGTAAGGAAAGAGAATGCAAGGATTTGAGTTTGGATAGTCATACTGACAGACAGCAGAACAAATTACTGCACTGGTTTTCAGACTATTTCACTTGTTCCCTGTGCATATTGTTGCAGTGTATGTGTGCCAAGCTAATTTTATGCTCACTTTTTTCTCCCTGACTGCTTCCAACAAGAAAAAATTTGAGTATGTTGTTTTACCAAGTGGTTAAGACGAGCAGATCTGCTGAGCTTTATAAACAGCTTTGCAGATCAATCAGTATTACATGCGGTCAGCATCCCACTAAATAAAGAGAGTAATCATTTTTGCTTTGCCAACAATTAGAGGCAATAGGGCCATATCTGCAGCAGCGAAATATTTATGAGTAAGTAATCGTGCTCATGTAAGTCTATTTTTCAGATTAAATATTTCTACATATATGTATATACGTATAGACAGAAATACACACAAAGTTGGATGAAATAACTTTCCTAAGTCCTGTCAATGTTCTTATAGCAGCACATGATGTATTTATGATGCAATTTCAGCAAGGCTAAACTATGAAATGCCCACTTCAACTAGTATTTTATGATGATTGCAAACTCCTTACTGCAAACCATGGGCCCAACCTTTCTGTTATGACAACACTATCAACTATTTTCATAATATCTTCTCCAGTCTGACAGTCATGTACCTTCAGACAAACGGGAGATTCTTTTTCTCTGACAAGCTCCTGTACTACATCGTGGTATGTCAAAGCCCAGTAGCAGCTATGACCACAGAGCAGAAGCAGTGGTACAAATGGGGAGCTGCCCTGCAGCCTCTGCTGTATGATAGCTTAAAGTCATACTGAATGCTCCAGAATAGTAACAACTTGAAAGCATACCTGTATTCCCCTCTACCCCTCTTGCTGTATTGTGTGGAGTTTAAAGGCTAGAACTTGCTCTTTATAATACCTGATTCTCACTGAGCCGCTGAATTCAACTGGAATATAAATATCTAATAAAAGTAGTTTTAAAACCTCCATGAGAAAATGTTACAGTTGGTACAAAACACGTTTAGCTAAATCCTTTGTATAATTCCAGCCAGTGAAGAATTTTACTGGCACTCAATTTGAAGTCTTATGAAGAGACATAGTTCAGCTTCAGCTTGATCTTTCATACCTGTGAGATTTCAAGCAACAGAATCTTGAAGCTCATTAATCAAGATATTAGCACATTCCAACAGAGGGTTAACAAAGCAGGGACTGAAATATGCAAACCAACACCAGAAAGGAGAGGTTTCACCATACTTATGTTCTGCAAATGCTGAATAGCACTCAGAAAGTAATTGCAGATCCCGGGCATAATCCACACATCTTGTTCTAGTATTAGAAGTGAATTGTAGTGAGTCTTTATCTCAGGAGCAGACTGATTAGGATTTTCTTGCTAAAAATGAAAGGCTCATCACCTGTTGCAGTTGTCTTATGCTTATCTGGCAGCTGCTAATCCTTTATATAAATTTCAAGTGAAAGGAATTTAGCAGCCAGAGAGGATCTGTGCAGCTGAGCCTGGTGGAAATGTTTATCAAAGACCGTCCAGAAGGTTTCCAGCTGTTTCTTCCACCTGCTTTAGTCTAAAGCCTGGTGCAGAAAAATGGAAACAGCTGAGTCCAGATGCCCATTCTGGGATTCATTTCACCATGGATCAGCATAAAGCTTCTCGGACACATGAAAACTATGTGCCCAGTGTAAGTTGGTTGCCAAAGACTCGTTTGTGTCCTTCAGATGGCACATTCTGATGTTCATGCAGGGAACAGAGAGGAAATCTTAGCTGCTGGTACCAAAATCTTCACCACGTTGGCCAACTTTAAAGTGGTCTCAACACTGCAGATTGATATCCTTCTAGTGCGGTCTGGAAGGTAAATTTTGTTTCCCGATATAATGAGAATAAGAATGTAAATGGTATATAATCTTTCTAAGGACCTAAGTAAATAAGTGGTCCTGCCAAACAGAATATCTGCAGAATAGAGAAAGAGCCGAAGAGCATCCTCAGCTCCTTGGAGTTGGCTACAAAACCCTGAGTTCAGAGTGAGATTCTTCTGATGAAAACTACCAAGAGTAGCTGAATTTAAAAATGCTTTTCTGGGTTCAGAGATCTTTCTCTAGAAATTAAAGTACCTGAAAGTGATTCCCATTCAGCGTAAGGGAAAGTGGTGGTATCTTTAGTTCAGCAGTTTAGATTGTCTGACTCTTCTCTGTCTATGAAATCAAGTCCATTAGTGAAACTTTTAATTAGAATGGATATTGGTATTGGCTAGATCATAACTAGGTTGCTGCAGAAAACAATCACAATTGCTTAATCTAAGAAGAGTTATTAAATTAAAACATAACACCTGAAGCTTCTTGGGAAGAGAATAATATTAACCCAAATAAAATACAGGGAATTAGAAATATGGAAAAGACAGTAATACAAAGGTCATCACCTTTGTATTGTTTTTCACAAGCCCACAGCAGGCATATATCATACTAAAAACAAAAAGAAAAAAGTGATTCTTGCACTTATGTCATGGTTTAACCCCAGCCAGCAACCAACTACCACACAGTTGCTCGCTCAATCCCCCACCAGCAAGATAAGGGAGAGAATCATAAAAGTGAGAGAACAATGGGTTGAGATAAGGACAGTTTAATAATAAAGCAAAAGCTGCACATACAAGCAAAGCAAAACAAGGAATTATTTCACCAGTTCCCAAGGACAGGCAGATATTTGGCCATCTCCAGGAAAGCCAGGCTCCATCAAAAATAATCATTATTTGAGAAGAAAAATGCCATCAATCCAAACATCCCCCCTTCCTCTTTTCCCACACATTTTTTTATGCTGAAAATGATGCCGTATGGTATGACCATATACCACATGACATGGAATATCCCTTGGGTCAGTTGGGGTCAGCTGTACCCTCTGTATCTTCTCCCAACTTCTCATGCATTCCCAGCCCCCTCATTGCCATGACAGTGTGAGAAGCAGAAAAAGCCTTGGCTCTGTGTAAGCACTACTCAGCAATAATAAAAACATTTCTACATCATGAACCTTGTGTTCAGCATAAATCCATAACACAGCCCCATACCATCCACTGTGAAGAAAATTACCCCAGCATAAACCAGCACAACTCGTCTTCCCTGCCAGCAGTTTCTATCATTGCTACCACCATTAGAGCATGGTGAAAGTTGTCGTTTTTCCCAGGATGAATAGACTGTTTCCCCCTTAGATCTAGACTCTCCCATTTGAAAATTTCTTTCTCTGGGTTTGTTATTTTACTTCTAACTTTGTTTTTCACTCTCCATTATTAACTGTTTGATGAAGTTTCCTTTTTCTATCATCTGTCTTCTACTTCACTGCCTAGTATTTTCACACTCCGGTTTACTCAGTATCTTTCTTTTTGATTTTACAGGGTTTTTTTGCTTTCTGATCTCAGTCTTCTCTCCAGTGCAAACTAATCCTTTTATTACATAATGAAAGAGGGCTTTAAAATAAAGTTGCCAGGGGAGGGGAACCTCAGTCCATCCCACTCTTATCAGTTTGATGCCAGTGTGAGCAAGTGATGCCCAGCGCCTGGAGAGGGATCACATGTCACCTGGAGAGCACATGAAGAGCAGTACAGAGGAATTCCAGCCACTAAGTGGGTTTCATCAGGGGCCCAACTCCAGTGCCTCTATGCAAACACATGCAGCACAGGCAGTAAACAAGAGGAATTAGAGATGTGCTCACGCCTGCAGGGCTGTCATCTTATTGACATCATGGAGATGTGATGGCGTGGCTCCTATGATTGGAGTGTCGGGATGGGAGGATGCAGGCTCTTTAGAAAGGACAGGCAGGGGACATGATAAGAGGGTGTCACCCACTGTGTTAATGACCAGTTGGAGTGCATAAGGATGGATAAAGAGCCGACTGAGAACTTATGTATCAGGATTAAACTGAGGGCAGGGAGAGGTGACATTATACTGGAGGTCTGATATAGATCACCTAAACAGGAAGACTGAGAAGATGACAGATATAGATAGATAGGGGCAGCCTCATGTTCACAAGTCCTGATCCTCATGGAGGATTAAATCACCCCAAAATCTGTTGGAGGGACAATCCAAGAGGTTCTTGGAATTCACTGATGTTAACTTTCTTCTGCAAGTGAGAGAGGAGCCAATGAGAACAAGTGCTGTGTTGGGTCCTGTTCTTACCAACAGGGAGGGTCTGGTGGGAAATGGGAAATTCAGGGACAGCCTGAGCTGCAGTGATCATGAAATGGTGAAGTTCAAGATCCTTAGAGCAGTAAGGATGGCCAGAAAGCCCCCTACCCTGGCCATGAGAAGAGCAGACTCTTCAGGGATCTGCTTGCTTCATGCCATGGAATAAAGCCTCCATTCCCATGGAGGGAAGAGAGGTCTAAGAAAACAGGTTAATATTCAAGGATCATCTCCAAGCTCAGGAGCAATGACAACAAAGTGGAAGTCAGACAAATATCAGGAGGCCTGTGTGGATGAAAAAGGAGCTCCTGGACAAACTCAAACACAAAAAGGAATCCTACAGAGGGCAGAAGCAAAGAATAAAAAGAAATTGTCCAAGCAGTCAGGGGTCAGGTTAGGAAAGCTAAAGCCCCGATAGAATTAAACACACCCTCAGCAAATTTACTGACGACATCACTGATCATTGTGAAGTCAACACACTGGAGGAAAGGGATGCCATCCAGAAGGACCTTGGCAGGCTTGAGAGGTTGGCCTTTCATGAAGTTCAACAAAGTCAAGTGCAAGGTCTTGCATCTGGGTCTGGGCAATCCCAAGCACAAACACAGGCTGAGCAGAGGAGAATGGACTGAGAGCAGCTGAGAAGGAGGACTTAGGAGCACTGGTTGATGCGAAGCTCAACATGACCTGGAAATGTGCACTTGCAGCCCAGAAAGCCAACAGTGTCCTGGGCCGCATCAAAACAAGCATGGTCAGAAGGTCGAGGGAGGTGATTCTTCCCCTCTATTCTGGTCTTGTGAGACCCAACCTGGAGTGCTGCATCCAGCTCTGGGGTCCCCAGTGGCGGTCTGAAAAATAAAACTAAACATGATTCCAGCATGGGGAAAACTGGAATGCTTTACTGAACGTGAGAACACAATTTTAAAGGCCTTGGGGGCTGGACATCTTAGTGAAGGGGAAAAACTATGTCAATTAAGGAGTTACACAAGTTTTTACTGCAATTTCCAAATAGTTGTTTTTTCTTCAAGTAGGATTACATGGGGGATGGAGGGATTACAGGGTTTTGGACATGGTTTTAACAATCATCTCAAAAAGTCCTTTCTTAATTCTTCTTGGAGCCAGGTTTATATCTTCAGTTTGCATATCAACAGGTCTCAGGACAAGGGTCCAAATTTCTGTAGATCATGAGTTGTTTGTCAGCTCTTGTTTTCCAAGGTTTATGATTCAAATTTACCAAGCTTCCTTTTGCTGAGAGATGGGTTTGGGCTCCTACAGTCCCCAGCATAAGAAAGGCTTGGACCTTTTGAATTAAGTCCAGAGGAGAGCCATGACGATGGTCAGAGGGCTGGAACACCTCTCCTATGAAAACAGACTGAGAGAGTTGAGCTGTTCAGCCTGGACAAGAGAAGGCTCTGGGGAGAACTTAGAGCAGCCTTCCAGTAACTAAAGAGAGCCTACATGACAGCTGGAGAGACTTTTCACAAGGGTATGTAGTGATAGGACGAGGAGGAATGGATTCAAACCGGAAGAGGATTAGATATTAGGAAGTACTTCACTGTGAGGGTGGTGAGACTCTGGAAGAGGTTGCCCAGAGAAGTTGTGGATGCCCTATCCCTGGGGGATCCATGGGCATGCCCCATCCCTGGAAGTGTTCAAAGGCCAGGTTGGATGAGGCCCTGGTCTACTGGAAGGTGTCTCTGCCCATGGCAGGATGGTTGGAAGAAGATGAACTGTAAGGACCCTTCTAACCCAACCCATTTTTTTGATTCTATGGTAACCTCTCCCCCAACTTGCACTAGTTTCCTATTCTCTGTCATTTCCTTCTGTTTCATTTGTAAACATTTTATTGTTTCCCTGTAAAGATTTTTAATGTTTTCTCATCATTGTAACATACCTTTTGCCTACTATCCTCCGTGCTGCTCAGAGCTCTTCATATCTAGTGCATTTACTCTACCTTAGCATGGGAAGGGGTTGCCCAAAACTTACTAATTTTTACTTGCAAGTAATATTTTGTCTGCTAATAGCCTGTTTTATTTAAGAACAAGACACAACAAGATTTGGAAGCTTTCAGATGTGATGAAAATGCAAATATTCTAGTAGGCATAACAATTTCATTAAATAATATGCTGTCTTCCTGCTTCTTTAAATATTTAAAATCATTTTGCAACTCTTTCCACACAGTACACAAGCAGAAAGCAACTGGGCAAAAATAGCAGTCATTAACTCTGGAGATGCACTAAGCACAGCAGGTAGTACATAGCATTCAAATTCAAACCACCACTTCTCAGAGGCAAAATCTGGAGGGGTTCTGGTTTCTGCAGTAGACTGAGGGAGTATCATCTGAATGCTCATTAAAATAAAATGTAAGGACTGATCCTTATGTCTTTATTGTAATGAGTAGACAAAATTAATTTGGGACTCAGGATGATTATGCTTAAAAGGAGCAAAAATCCTTAAACAAAACCTACGAAAAAAAAATCTAGATTAAGGAAATAAACTAATTATTAGTTAACTGTATTATGTACTCTAAAGGATGGAAATTTGGCCTTTGCAAATGCGTAAGTATGGTAGATAAAATCCACAAAAGGTACTTGGAGGAAAATTGATTACGTCACTTTTCAGTATGTAGAAGTACAGTATATATTAGTGCAATGCTCTTTTTAATGTTTGATGCCTCTTGGGGAAAAGGTACATAGCTCATATGTAACAGAACATGGTAACAGAACTTAAAAAAGTGCTAGTGCTTTACAGAGGTGCACATGCCATTCAGAAGGGATTTTTGCAAAGCACTGAAAGACTTCTCCTTGGGGTCTTTGAACCTCTCCTGTCCCAAGCCATAGAAAGAATGTTGTTGTTTGTAATGCAACTTGAATTGATCAAAAGATTATCTACTATCCTGGGCTGAAATGAAATGTGAGAAGGGGCAGGTTATCTTAAAGCTGCTTCATATCCAGGGTGTTAAAAAATGTGTTGACTATCAATCTTCAGAAACTTTCCTGCTTGAAAGCCCTTTGTAGTGTCCTCTGTTTTATGTGAAGAGTTGCTGGTTTCAGTCTGCAGACAGAAGCTGTAGGCAGCTTTCACAGGAAAAAAAAAAAAAACAAACTATTTACTTCAGTTGGTTGTAGTCTCAATAAAAGGTCAAGGATTAAAAGTGGAAAAAACAGAACTAACCTTCTTCTTGCAAAGGTGCCATGGCTCCATATGGGCAGAAGGATGCTAGAGAGGCAGTGGGAGAAAGTTGTCTCAGCCTTATTCCATAGCTGCATCCCCAAGGAAAAAGCTGAAGGACTTCCATGTGCAGGGACTTCAAGCCTTCACCTTTCCTGAGCACTTAATTTCCCTTAGTCATTTTTATAATTAATTTTCAACATACCACTAGCTATGCCATTATATAGTAGACTTCACCAAGTCAGGCCTTTCCATCTATATCAAGCAGGATAATATATTTCAAAGTCAAAAGGAAAAACACATTAGGCAACATGATGGCAACGGTAACCCTTCTGGATATATTGCACCATAAATACTAGGAACCACTACAGTAGAGCTTTTATCAAATCCTGGCCCTGAATGTAAGAAACTGTGGCTTCCACAAATCAGAAAAATGATACAATAAATCACTCTTCTTGATGTCATATTATTGCATGCTGCCATCCCTAAAGAACACAGGATGGTCAATAGTTGGTGTGACAAATGGACCAGTCACTGCAGGAGCTTTGAGACGTACACTCATCTCAGCTTAATCAATGTAAAGGGAATAAAATATCCAACTATTTGGTGCTGTTATTCAAAGCTCCTGTTTGGCAGAATACTAAAATATATGTGGCTAATTTGGAATTCAGATTGCCTTCAACAGCAGCCCTTCTAGGCTTAAAAGTAGACATGTATTTAAATGCCTTAGAGAAATGGAACTTAGAAGGGAAAATGGGATAATAAAGATTTAGGAGTCTGAGCTGACAAATGAACAAATTTTAAATTCAGACAGGGATGGTGCTTTTCATGTTATAGGAAGGAAGGCATATACTGTTCATGTTTGCTACTTTGTGAACAATCATACTTGCTCTGTTGACACTGGCATCCCATAATTATTTCCCTTATCCAATTAAGATTGTAGCTTAAATCCCCTCATAAATCTTTCTTCCCCAAACAATTCAATTGTTTTTACTTACCTCCACTATGATTAGCTGAGTATGCACTTTTACAGCTTCTTTCTTCCCTCTACTCAAATGCAGGATCACATGCTAAGTTCGAAATCAATTTTCAAGCAAAATGTGCTTACTTGAACACCTCAGCTTCCATGAACAGGATGGAACAGGATGTGAACCTGTGTGGCAAAGCCTTTGTGTAATCAAGGGCACAGAACAGTAGTGATATGACTAAAAGAAGCAAGAGAGAGAGGGAGAGCTAACACCTCCTCCTGTGTAAGCCACACCGTGTATGGCTATAGCTAGCTGACTCTTCCATGGCCAAAGATGAAGTTACTACAGAAGAAGGCTTAGAAACAGGTGTTGTAGGCTACACATAAATATATGCAGTCTGAAACAAAATTGCCTCTGCATATGTGTAGCTTATTATTAAAAAATAGAAACACTTTGGCCTAGGAGCTGAGAATCATCATCTTCACCTAACTGTTTTTAAACTCATACCACCTCAGAGCTACCACTTTTTTAAATGCTGGAATAGTACCAAAACATTGTCAAAAAAACCTGAATCTAGTCTGTTATTTTAGTGCAAAACTGGGAAAGAACTACAGCTTATTCATAAACATCACTTAACATAGATTCCAAAGACAATGCATTTGGGAAGGTCTAAGCGAAACTTTGTTTGATATAAAGCAACCTTTGAAATTGCAACAGTCTGTGCAAATGTACATAACCATTCTGATTTATTTTTAGGAGCCAGACAGAATTGGGAGGGAGGAAGAAGGAACATTTGTCATTTTATATGTAGAACAAAAACATTTTTATAGAGTAAAAAAGTGCATGTAGTAAGAAATATTTAATGCATGGTACTGGTTTAGGTGCTTTTAAGAGCAGACCTCAGCTGAAGGGACAGATTATGTAAAGATACATATACTGCAGTACCAAGATTTTATATATATATTGTTGTACCAGATGTAATAACACTGGCTGATTTTCCTGAATTTAATAATACAGTAAAAACATGCCTGCTCGAAAGAGTCTCCAAATCAGTAAGGAAAATGAACGGGTCCTGAGACAAAACATCAAATCCTGTATTTCAGTGGCAGCTCCTCCTGATTTCAGGCATAATTACAGCTGTGCTAATACTAGCCCCTAGAAACAGGAAGACTTTTGATTTGTTTACCCTGTTTCAAGTAGGGAAAATTAGAAAGACAACCAAGGGTCTTATCAGGCTTAAAAAAATAATAAAAAAAAAAAGAACATTTTCTACTTTGTTTCAAAACATACACTAAACTGAGCGGTTTTTAAAGGAATGGTACTAACTCTAAATAAGCTCTACAAAATACATTTTCTTACAAAACAGCTGGGAAAGTAGCTGTTGCTAGCAGTAATTCCCACTTCATTGCATTCTCACTGATATGAGTCATCTTTATCTGGGATGATGTAATGCTCTCATTGGAGAGTCAGGAAGGATGGACTGGAGAGCAGTGTGCTTTGTGTTGGGCTTTGGCATATTTTCTGTCTTTGATTGTTTCAGCGTTTTGCTCCAATGGCTGTACTTGCTTGCTATTTATGTATGCTTCATTCCTATTTTGAGTGGGCCAGTCTCTAACTCATTCTCATCCTGAATTTCTCAGAAAAAGATTCAAGAATCCTTCCATTTATTTTGTTTATTCATTAATTAAAAAGAAAAAACAAAGTCAGGCGGTTCTGTCTTTGAATGGCTCTTGCTTTGTGAACATGTAGTTCTGAAATTCATTGTTTTATTGATGAGGTATGTCATGCAAACATAGGTAATTATTTATATTTTAATCAGTGACCACTAATTTTTTTTTAATTACTGTAAAAGTTAGTCAAGCACTTAAGGGGTTTATGCCAGAGTATTTTTCCTTTGAGAAAAGCAATTTATCAACATTGAAATGCCTGAGAACTCTTCAAACCTTTAAGTAGTCACTGAGGATGAATGTAATAATAGGGAAAAGAAGTGAATGTGTTCCTTGAAAGATCATAGGAGTACAGAAAAGGCAAGAAAAAGATTATATTATCAATTATAAGAGATTTCATTGTGAATGTGGCAGAAATCTCATATCTGGTTTTGGAGTCTAGAGTTCAAGAAAGGATTTTAAGAAAAAATAAACACAAACATGAAAATGTTTTATGACTTGCTAAATTACTCTCTATTAACAAATTCAAGTGGTCAAATATCAGATGAATGTGGGAAAACTTAAGGAGTGAAATAATCAAAGCCTGAATGGGGAACATAAAAGTGCTAATTCAGAGGGTTCTTCCTATGAATTTAACAATATAGAGAAGTAAGACCACATGTAGTGGAATTAGATAAACATCCAGATTACAATCATTAATCCTAAATATTACTGAAATTGTAGAGGATTCTTTGACTGGCAGTTTTTTCCATCAAGATGGTAAGTGTTTATTATAACTTCCGTTCTGCTTCATGAAGGCTCCTCTGACTCTGTGGTATCTGTTCTTTAGTTTACCTTAAATATATGTTATTGTCAAAAAGCCTAAACTGGAAGGAAGCATTTAAGGTGGACTGTTTTCTTAGCAAACATTTTTCAAGAAATCTCTGTGTTTTTGACTTCATTGCATTTGCAAAGAAAAAATGCTGAAAATTTTAAATTTCTTGTGGAAATAAAGTGTTGGTTTCCCTCCTTTTTGGTAAGCCCTTTGAATAAAATCTCCTTTAAAAGCTGTATACTGAAGACATTTTGAAATATATATATTTTTAGAACCACAACACAGTGAAGCAGTCATCATTACATATTCAAAGTATGTATGCTCTCTTTACTTCTATTTACTGTATTTATTGGTGCTCTAACAGTTGCAAGAGTAATTTCAAGTATGTTTGCGCTGTACCTACACCTTTATGATGCTTGATTTGCCTGTCTTGACATGTTCCTGCAATTCATTTGTGATATATCCGCAGCCATATTTATTGTATTTGCAAGGATTAATGGAGGGAAGCCAATTTGAAAGGTTAGGATTTTTAGTCCTCAATGCATTCAAATATTTTCCTACTGCATACATAATTTCAGTCTGTAGTTATTGTGGGGAATTTCCTTTCTTGGGTGTTCTCTGTTTCTTATGTAACCATACAAAGCTTGGCACTTTTCCTTTTGCTTATTTTTGAGATATTTCTAGCATGTCAGGAATTCTCCTTCTTCTTGTCTAAGAAATTAATTGATCATATGCTTTCTGCTACCCTCAACCCTTTATCGGCTCCCTAGTTCATGTGCTGGAGTTCAGAGACTTATTCCATATTTGTTGTCCCTACAACCACTATATCTTACCAACTATATCTTACTATATCTTTCAACTTGCTTGAAGTTGAAATAGTTTATCTCTTCCATATTGAAACTGCAAGGTGCCCACCCACAGCTATACCATCCCAGATTCAGCTCAACTCTTGATTTTTATTCCCAGAGCCAGATGCTCTTTGGAGAAAATTTAGGTTAGGTTCTGCACAGTTCAGCTTGGTTATATGCGGGTTTCAATTTCGACATATAAAAGCAATTTATATTCCAAATAACACTTGAGTTGTATTCTACATTGATTTTCCTGCTGCTTCCTTTCCAGTCATTCAGGTGACTATTTAGGGCAGAATCTAGCAGAAGAGGGACAACAGCTGTTCTCTGTCAATTACTTGTTATCCAAATAAATACTTATGTCTCTTGTTATTGAGAATCTGTGAATGAACTGGTAAAGAAGTCTTCTGGAAAAGAGATCTGTACCCTCTAGGAGAGGCACAAAAATACTACCTTAGGTTTATGTGGGTTCTGATTTCAGCACTCAGGGCTATGGAGGTTCTTGAGGTTTGTGAGTTAGCCAGGTGCTGCAACTTTCTCAGCAAAGCAGCAGTGCTGAAGACCATATAAGTGATGTATACAAGAGGAAACTGAAATGAAAGGGGGTCCAGAGAAACCACAGTTGACTTTTCTGGAGCAATTGGTCCTACTGTTAGAATGTGGAGTAGAAGAAGTAATATGCTGTCTTTAGCTGTGAATCAGAACACTGTGCAACATGAGATGGACAAAAAAGGGACAGAAAACTCATTGCACAGTTTTAAAAATGCTTGAGCAACAGTGCTACCCTGTGGTGTTCCAGTAACTGAATGGGCTTGTTTGTCACTGGTGCAGACTGTGAAGGAAGGAACTGGATCTGCTCGTTACAATACTGCTGGTTCCAAACCTTAAATAATGCGACACGGGCTGTTGTTTGTGTATTAACTGGAGTTTTAGAAAGACTATCAATATGAGGAGAAAGTAATTTCTTTTGTGTAGGACTTCAAGATTTTTTAAATGGAATTTCATTCCAATTACATTTTAAATTCTGAAATTAAAAAAACTAGGGATATAGGACAATGAGAAATTGGGGGGGGGGGGCTGTCAGTGATTTTTTCCCTTAATTATACCTATGCCATCATTCCACTTTAAATGCCCCAAGATCACAAAGCGATGCTGTTATAAGGCATTGATGCACAGCACTTTAAATTGACAATTAACATTTTTCTTGGTGTGTTTTTTCTATGATGTATATTATGTTCAATAGGTCCATTAGCTCAGTGAAACTATAACTGCAGTCTGGCTAAGCTCAAACTGCCACTGTAATTGCAAATTTTGCTTTCAGGTTGCAGGATCAGCCCCCATTGTCTCTCAAGTGTTCAAATTGTGCCTTAAAAATTAGAGTCCATAAATGGAAACAACAAATGCCACATATCATTAAGGCTTTTACATTTTCATTTATTTTTATTCTGAACTTCTGTCTTTTTTTCAAAACATTTGTGCCCTAGTAAGCTTTTAATCTGAAGAGAAATAAAAACAACAAGGAAGCACAAATTATTTTAGTTAATATAAATTTCTTTATTTTTCCTCCTGTCTCAGTGTCACTGTATTCACAAACTCTCCTGATGACTTATTGCAAAATAACATTCTGTTTTAAAAGCTGCCAGAAAAACAAGACAGTCTAAATAAATTAGGTATTTCAAAGATACCACTTTGCAAGCAAAGTAGAAAGCTGTTTGGAGCTTGTGATCCTAATAACAAATGCTGTTACTTGAACAGCAATTAAGTATTTTCCCAGTGAAGCACTACTCAGAGCTGTTGCAGATTATATTTAGTCCTCTCAGACCGCTGCAAATATTTATAACACCAAAAGGTAGTCAAGCAGTGACACCCAGTGGCTTCAGAATTCTCTCTTCAATTTCTATCACAGAGAAATCTTTTTTTTATCTCTTGGTTTCAAATTCAGTCCCTCTCAAAATGGGTAAATAATTTCCTGTTGAAGAGGTAGTCAGGACCTAGGAGTAATTCATAATAATCTGGACTTCCCTCCTGACCAGGTGACTCTAGATGAAATGATTTAACTATTATGAATATGGATATTAGTCAGCTCCATGCATTCAAGCTGTTACTCAAGAAATATATAGAAATACACTCCACAAACAAGCATTGAAGTTAGCCTTTGAACAATCAAGGATGAAAACTTCTGTGTTTAAAATCCTTTACCCATCAAAAAGAAAGAGAATTTTTAACCATTTTTAAAGCCTTTGAAATTCATGAATGGAAAACACAACATAGATGTGGAATTCTATTAATATTTATGACATCAGCAAAAATAAATAAGAGGTGATATTAGTACTGGGAGTTGAGATGACAGCTTGACATTCTCAAAGTCATCTGGAATTTAAACTGCAAAGTAAACCAAAATTCTGCCAAAACAAGTTTTCCTATCAAACATAACTGAACTATACTTTCCACAGAGGCATACCTTGAAAAGAAATTGTCTGCACAACATAAGGGGCAAATACAAAAAGTCCCATTTTGTGACTGCTGTGTCTCAGAGATAAAAAAATTACATTTTCTTTTTTAAATCAATAGCCTTGTTCTATAAAAACAAGCAAAATGTCTTAGTTGCATAGTACTGATGACCATAAGGACAAACTATCAGATCACCCAGCCTTTTAAAATGTTCCAATAGCTGTTCTCAGGGTATGTCTGCCTAAGAATTGTATGAACCATTTCTATCTTGCAGAAGCTGCAGAAGAAGAATCCTAGCAGAATTCTTTGTTTTGCTTCTCTACCAGTTCAGTATAACCAGATGGGTGTATGGAAATGGAGTGTGGAGCTGCATTATAGATATTTCAGCATATAGGCTCTCTATTTAATACAAGTTTTATTAACCGAGCTCTGGAAGAAGATACAGAAGTCCATGTCCATTACTCTCACACACCTCAGCATTCTCTCAGGTTGTTGTTGACTGCCCACTAAAGAAGATGATACAAGGCAGGCATGTACCATGTCATTCCTGAGAACATCAATCCATGACTATTTCAGAGGAAATTCTGTGTACAACAATTATGATTGATAGTCTGTACTACCACAGCAACGGGAGGGAATAGGGTAATCTACTTAGAAATTCATAAATGACTCCCAAGCCAAGGTGTTGCTGAAGATTCTGCCAGACCCTATGCAGCAGTGTATGATAAACAGCAATAGATGAGTTAGGGATGTCAGAGACAGCTGTTCCTCTGGAATGGCAGGAGACTGCAGTTCCATCAGAAAGTGCTGGCCTTCAGCATCAAGATTCCCCTCTATAAATTCTTCATTAGGAGTTCAAGATTGGGCAATAAACAATTTTAAACACAATAAAACAAGGAAAAAAAAACCAGTAAAAGCGCTTTACTTCTCTCTTATTTGGTATTTTGGCAATTGCATCTGGGCCTCTGTCTCCCCTCCTGGTCTCCCCAAGGACACTGATGGGTAGGGTGTGTACCCAGCCCAGGGCCTTTGGGATAGTGAAGGGCCATGACACATGGCCCAGAGAAGTTGTGGATGCCTCATACCTGGAAGTGTTCGAGGCCAGGCTGGATGGGGCTTTTAGCAACCTGTTCTAGTGAAAAAGGTCCCTCCCTGTCCATGTCAGGGGGGTGGAACTAGATGATCTTTAAGATCCCTTTGACTAATGAGCACAAGACTAATATACAGTCAGGAAAGCAAGCCCCACGGCAAGTACAGAAGCCTGCTCATTACTAGCTAAACAGCACTAACAGCTATAAATTCAGTCTGGCACATTGCAATCAAATCTGTCGCTATCTTTAACCCCTTGTACCCCTGTTCAGGCATCAAAAAGGACTGTCATGGTTTAAGACCAGCTGGAAATTAGGCACCATGCAGTTGCTCACTCAACCTCTCCTCTCTCCCCCGAACTCTGGTGAACAGGCAGGAGAATCAAAGTAAAACTTGTATGTTGAGATAAGAACAGTTTAAAAATTTAAAATACAGTACCGTAATAATTGTAAATGATAGTGATAGTGATAATAATAATGATAATAAAAAGGGAAAAACAAGTGATGCACAATGCAACTGCTCACCACCCACTTGCTGATGCCAGACCACCCTTCCTTGAACCTAGATCAGCTCCTCTTCCCCCCAGCTTTATATACTGACCATGATGCCATTTGGTATGGAATATACCTTTGGTCAGTTCGGGTCACCTGTCCTGGCTGTGTCTCCTCCCAACCTCTCAGCTTCCTTGCCAGCATGGCAGTATGAAAAGCAGAAAAATCTTTGGCTCTGTGTGAGCACTGCTCAGCAATAGCAAAAATATCTCCACATTATCAACCCTGTGCTCCACAAAAATCCAAAACATAGCCCAAAACCAGCCATTGTGAAGAAAATTAACTCTACCCCAGCCAAAACCAGCACACAACTCAAATCATTTAATGAATTTTTGATCCTTTCATCATCATCAAAAAGAGAGGGTCAGTGATGGACCTCACTGGTGAATACTAGGAGGGTGTAGAGAAGATGAATCCTGACTCTTTTCAGAAGTGCTCCATGGTGGAAGGATGAGTGGCATCAGGCCAACTCTGGCAGATGGAGAAATCCCAGTTAGAAAAAAAGGCAGAGATGGTCACCACGATAGTGCTCAGCCATGGAGCAGGTGCCCAGGGACATTCAAAAGTCTCTGTCCTTGAGGATATGAACATGATTTAACAAGGCCCTGAGCAACCTGGCCTGTCTGGGGCTGTTCTGAGCAGGTGCTTAAACTGGAGACCTCTATGGGTCTTTTTGAATGTCAGGCTTCTTGCCTTATCCAAATGGGCAGCACCCACAACCTTGTGGAAGTTGGCCTCTGTCCCCCCACTGCCCTTTCTTCATACATTAACCAACATGGTGACCTCCCCACCACTTACCCAAGGCACAGCACCACCAGCAACTGCCCCTTGGTGGGCTTTTTCCTGTTGGTGGCAAGGCAGTGGTCCTGCCATCTTGTAATCTCCTTCTGCCCATGCCTCACCCCTTTGCTATTAGGATACTGTGGGAGACTGCTAAAGGCAAGATAAATGACATTCACTACTCTACCTTTGTCCCACTGCACTGGCAAAGCAAGCTCTCCGGTCAATCCTAGCATAACTTGCCCTTGACAAATCCCTGCTGGCTGCCTGATAGCTGCTGCTGACTTGGGCAAATAGATTTCCTTTTAAAGTCAGGGAAAGCATTCCATCCCATGGGTTAGGGCAAGTAACTCTTGTCTTCCCTTCAACTTCTTCAAATCCATTGCAGTATCACCATAGCTGTATCTTTTTTTTATCTCCTGCTATTCAAGGGCAAGTTTAAAATCTGAGGTATTGTGACAGTAAGATCTAGCCATCCAGTATTTTTCTCAAAATAGGCTGAAAAGTTGTTCTTGCCGCACAGCTCACAGTTCAGTCAGTATGTATCTTTGCAAGCTCATCACCAAAGGAATATTAGAAGTATATAAAATCACCTATAGCTATTTACCAAGAGATAAATGAAAATCACAGGACAGCACTGTTCCCTGAATGGGAACAGGTCTTGGCTTGCTCAGGGGTTTGTTAGATAACAGCTCCAAGATCAGAGATGTTTCAGGCTAGAGAAACCATTTGCTGATTGTGCTCTTCTTCTTTCTCCTTTTCTGTTCTCATAATTAAAGGCTGAGGGAGCTGCACCTGTTTAGCACAGAAGACTGAGAGAGGACCTTATCAATGTATAAAAGTATCCAAAGGGAGGGTGTCAAGAGGATGGAGTCAGAGTCTTCTCAGTGGTGCCAAGCAAGAGGATGAAAGTCAATAGGCAGAAACTGATACACAGGAAGACACATCTGAACATGTGGAAGAACTTCTTTAACTGTGTGGGTGACTGTACACTGGAACAGATTGCCCAGAGAGGCTGTGGACTCTCTGTTTCTGGAGATACTCAAAAGCTGTTTGGACACAATCCTGCATAAAGTGTTCTTGGGCACCCCTCTTGAGCAGGGAGATTGGAATAGTTGACCTTCAGTAGTCCCTTCCAATCTTACCATTCCGTGATTCTGTGAAATGGCAGAGAAGACGGCAGTTTTTGCAGCAAGGTTTCAGTATCTGGGGGGCTGCAGGGGTGGCTTCTGTGAGTAGACATCAGGAGCTGCCCCATGTTGGAGAGAGCCAGTACCAGTTGGCTCCAAGACAGAGCTGCCACCGGTCAAAGCTGAACCCAGAAGTAATTTTGGTGGCATTGTGATAGCAATTGGAGGGAATAATTACATCTACTTAGAAATTCATAACAACTCCCAAGATGGAGGCCTGAATAAAAAAGACATCGTTGAGGCTTTCTGCAGGACATTTGACTCCCTCTTCTTATTTTTCCTCTTAAAAAATACAGTAGCATATTTGTTTTGGACAACAGATGCTGCTATTACCTGTTTTATAGTGAAGTGCCAGCTGTCCCTTATGTTCAAAAAACAATGCCAAACCTGCTGTTACTTATTAGAGTGTCTTTTATACCGAATTAAGTTGTTCCAAGTGGATAATTCTTCCTGCTGAAGTTTTCCGTCTTTATAATAGACATTTGGTTTTATGCTGGAGGTCACTGCTATTATCATTACCTATAGCGAGTGGACATTTGGAGTAAGAAGCCATATGGCATTCTATAAAGGAGACCAAACTGAGTGTGAAGCAAACAGGGAAGTAAATATTTCCATAACTGTAGCTACATTTTCACCTGTATTAGTTCTGCAAAGATGGGGATTGTTGTGTGAACACTGCTTTTAGAGAAAATCAGTTTGACTTGGCAGAAGTGAAAGCTCTTTCCCATGTTCAGGAGTCCTCTCCCATCACAGTAGTAAGAACTTGTGACCTTGTAAGCAAAGCACTGGTGCTCTCCTCTCTGCCTACATCTTCATGAACAATCATCTAGGAGAAAGACTTCATAAAAACATTTGATTGATCTCATCTCTCATTGCTAACCCATCCCTGCCCCAGTGTCATTTATCTAACACAACAATTTGGGGGGCTGAGTTCTCTTATCTAACAGCAAGAGCTTGGGGCCCTTCACAATATCTAAACTAGTATGATCCACAGCAACTGCCAAGTACCTGGAATCCATCCCTCCAATCTCAAGTGTCTATTCACGGGCTAGTCACTCCATAAGTATGAACCCTAAAAGCCAGGTAAAAATCTCCTAAAACCAAAGTTCCTAATTATGTCTCTTTTCTGGGAGTTCAAAACATCTTTATATGTATGTAGATGTTCTAGGAAAGAAAGATTTTTTAGCATTTTTTGGCTCTCAAAATTGTTCCTATCAGACAATTCATGATATTTCAGTAGCTTTCTAAGTTACTTCCTTTTTTCTATTTCTGCATCAAACACTTTGTTTTCAAATGGAGAGGATATATTTTCTCCAGGAACGAAATCATGGAAATACCAGCATAGCGAACATTAATAATTCAGAAGTCAAAATTGCTGGTGCACATTTTTCTATAACACCTGGGCACAAATGTAGGGTAAAAATGCAGATATTTATTTTAACAAAACACAGTCCTGCAAACATATGATCCTGGTCTGCACAGCTCTCTACTGGAAATGAGTTAGAAACTGCTGTGATGAAGACTGTAAACAGACAGCAAGCCCCAGAATTAGCAAAGTATAACACCAGATGTAATCACTGGAGTTTCTCCTGCTTAAATCTAGGCTGCACTTAACTAATTTCATTAAATGACTTCTCTCCTTAAGTTACAACATGCAATGCTGTCACAGAAAAGACTCAATTAGATAAAGATACAGTTCAAGACCATTTATCTGAGGTTTTATGAGAAAGCTCAGGTATGACCTAATTGCAGCCTTCTGGTACCTGAAGGGAACCCACAAGAAAGATGGAGGGGGACTTCTTCAAGTTCATGCAGTGATAAGGCAAGGTGGAATGGATTCAAACTGAAAGAGAGTAGGTTTATTATTATTTAGGTTTATTATTTATTATTATTTTGGGAAGAAATTCTTCACTGTGAGAATGACGAGGCACAGGAACAGTCTGCCCAGAGAAATTGTGGATGCCCCATCCCCGGAAGTGTTCAAGGCCAGGATGGATGGAACTCTGAGCAACCTGGTCTGGTGGAAGGTGTCCCTGTCCATGGCAGGGCGGTTGAACTAGATGATCTTTAAGATTCCTTCCAACACAAACCATTCTATGATTCTATGATTCTATGACTCATGACTAATAGAATATTCTCCATATTTTCTGCAGTATAGTGCAGTATGCTGCAGTATAGTGTCTCCTTCCTTCTAACGTGAATATTTGAGAATTGCTGTACCATTTTTGAGCATAACACTCATACAACTAGGACTATCACCAGCAGTTTCAATACTGTTCTCAAGATAGCATATGACATTCAATGCTTATCTTATTTATGTTTGCAAGAAAATGGATCAAAACAGAATACAAGCACATATTCTAAAAAGAGACAAACCCCATTATTGTCAGATAATTCACCATCACTTCTTTTCAACTTCATCTCCTTTCAATTGTTCATGTAAATCTTACCAACCTCACGTTCCACTTGGCAGCAAAGACTTCAGGGGTCTATATGCAAACACACACCAACCCTTACCTGAAGAACTTCTTGTAGCAACATAGTGCATATAAAACAAATTCCAGTTTTAACATATAAGTAAAAATATGGCTTTTTACTTACATTAAATTAACAACTTAGTATTTGGGAATAGGGAAGATATTTGTGATATAAGGTTGTGTTCCCTCCTCAAAAACTAAGGGGTTTGTTTGATGCAAAATGGGAAAGCTGGACAGGAGTATATGGTTTACTGTGTGATACATCTGTAACATTAGGAAGGGAATTTTGGGCAGTCAAAATTATATTGCTTCAAATCTGTGGACATTCTTACATGGTTGGAGCAAGCAGCAATCGATCCTTGCTTAAACCCACCCCCAAAGTGAATGCTATTAATTAGGACAATTGACTTTGGCTGAGAGGACCAAGATCCTAAGCTCTTTCCGAGCAGCAACCACAAGTCAATATGAATTACGAAGCATTGATGCACATTTGTTTGCTGCTAGATTGTTTAACAAATGAGTCAATAGCTCATGCATTTAAAGTAACATTTTCTTAGTCGTAATAAGTCATAGTCTCAAATGCAGTACAACACATTAGCATAACCTGAAAACACACAGAAATGGTAAAGTATAAGCAAATACTACAACTGAAAAGAGAAAGTTTCACTGTGCATTCAGGGTGCCCAAAATTATATTTTCAAACTCTAGTAGAAGGAATCTACACTGATAGAAAACCCAAGGTTTAGGTAAAGGAAATTAGATATGAAATCTTTTCCAGTTCCTCAAGGTGAATGATACTGCTGTCTCAGCCAAAATAAGCTATATTTTGTTAATATAGTGTAAACTCCACCTTCAAGACTAAACAGGGATTCCTACATTTAAGTCATGTCCTTGTACCACCTGGGTGTCCCAAGAACTGGTGCTGTAAAATTTTATCAGCTCTGTATTGTGCACATCCTTATTAACTTTGTTAATGGCTGTATTTCATCCAATTTCTGACAAAGAAAAGCTTACAGACTGGAGCCCTGTTGCCTCTAGTTATAAAGAGTTTTCAGATGAAAACCCTAGTTCTTGCTACGATGAGCCTTTCAAATATGTTTCTGTTGTCTTCTGTGCTGTGCTGAATGTGGGTCAAGAGGACCTTGCTATCACAGAGCTGATACTGAATGCAGAGTTTGGAAAAAGACCGTGCAATTGTTAGTATATTAAAAAGGAAAATACAGAATAATACAGGGCATTAAGCATCTGATAGTGAGACCTTTTAATCTCAGTATATGGGTTTCTGGAGTTTATGTGTCACAGTACTTAGTGAAAGCCCCACAAATAAACTGGAAAATTATGAGATGCAGCATTTTGAAGAAAGTTCTTAGAAATGGGAAATTCTGGAGAAACTTCTTTTTTTATTAATGATTTAAAAGACCGTTGTATAGAGGTAAAAAAAAAATCTCAATCTTTCATGTAAAAAAAATATTATTTAAAAAATAAGATGTTTTCTTATTTCTCTTTTTTTAACCATTTATTTTGTTGAAAAAGGTATAAAATAATCTATAAGGCTTGCAGGTTCCATCTAAATAAAAAGAGGAAAAAAAATCTAATTGGAAAAAAATAAGAGAGAGGGGTAGTTCAGAGAAAGCAGCCAATACAAAGGACTGAATCTTTGTTCTGAAGTACTTTGTGGGCCTGAATCTCAGCTGTTTTGTAATTGCCTTTGCTCTTCATAGTGAAAAAATGGTCATGTATATCTAATGTGAGTTCACTTACTAATTTACCTCTTCGTTCTTTTTACTTCTAGAACTTCTAGTTGCTTTTGAAATTTCTTTTGTTGATTATTTTAAAACATAACTACCTGTACCAGTTTTAAAACAACTGTTTCTAATGCCTTGTGTTCTTTTATTGGCTGTGTTACGAAATCACAGGGACTTAAAAAAAAAAAAAAAAGAGAAAAACCAGTTTATATAAACAGCTTGATATTTTTAGAGCACAAGGTCAAGCAGATCAGCTTTTAATTAGAAACAGATTAAACTTTGATCACTCCTGCAGAGCTCTCCAGCATTGACTGAAGGTAATCCGCCCAAGCTTTGGAGTGAGCGTAGTTGAGATATCTTGCCAGTGACTTTGCATTTAAAAACTGAAGGTCAGAAAGTCAAAGCAGAATGCTAAAGCTGGGAAGGCTCTAAATCCTACTGGGGCATGGACACAAATGATGTGCTGCTGGGGAACACAAAAGAAGAGCAGTCCAAACTACAAATCAAGTGCTGAAGTACTTCTAAGCTCTCAAGTTCATTGATTTATGGTAATGTATGAATATGTCTCTTTCAGCAAAACTTATATAAAAATAGATAGTATTGTAACTCATATCTGGTGAATAGAAATAATCTTTGTTTCTGTAGTTCTTGGTCACAGAAGCTAACGGTAGCTTTAAAATGCAACAGGAAGGCTCATGGGATTTGAGTAAAGGTGTATAATGATCAACTCATTTAAATTGCTACATCCTAAATATTTAAGCATTCTCTGTGCCCATATGGGTGTGCATCACTTAATATTGCTTACTGTGAAATCTCATCAAAGTTCTCTTCAAAACAGTGCAGCCCCATGAACAAGTCAACAGACCTAAATTCTCCCTCTAGGTCTGGAGCACCTCAGTTGAAAATCCTTTTTTCTTATTATTTTTTTACTTACACTTTTTTGGGGGGATATCTTGCCCTGTAAGAGAACCATAGGTGTTTGACTTAATCGAATTATCTTATTCCTTCCTAGTATACGATATAGTGTCTTATTCAGCTCTAAGTGAAGGGCGTAATGATCAGATGGCACAAACAGGCAGCGACAATTGTGACTGCTGTTACCCTCTGAACATCTTCTGCAGGAAAGGCAGTTAGAAACACACAGTCAGGAAAGTACTAGCCTTGCAGGAAGCTTTTCACTTACCTCTTCAGACTGAAGTGCATTCAAGTATTCAAAATTAAAAGAAATTACTTTTGGAAGCAGCCTGGTTTTATTAATTAATTGAAGGTGTACTCTGTCAAGGTACCATGAGACTTAGGTAAGGGTACCTGGCAAACTCTGCGTGTGTACCTAAACAGACAGTACTAGAAGAACATCCTAAGAAGACCAATTTGGTTTTCAGCTTTTTTCAATCTAGTATTGATATTTTACATTTAATTTTTTCCGTGTTAAATTGAAGTGAATTTAAGTTTTTCAGTCGTGAGTTAGTACCAGGAACATCTAATCTCTGTATTCCAGAGTTTTCCCAGGGGAAATTTTTCTGTCAAAAATGTGGAAATTAAGACATGTTGATTTCTGTGAAAACCTTTTTCTAGAGGAACAAATAAATATAGGTTATAATTTGAATTTTAAGCATTATGTTAATAATTTCCCAAGTGATTTGATTGAACATGGTGAAAATTTGGAAAACTGAATTGAGACTAAAAATCTCTGACTTCACAGAAGCCAGGTGGTCTGACTATTAAGAATTTTATTTTCCAAGATTTCTTAAACCTAAGTTTTTAGGAAAAGAGGATAAAGCCTAAGCAGAGTACACACAATGAATTCCAACTAATTTTTTTTTGCATACTTTTTAGAAAGACTTTGGATGGGTAGACAGACGAGATGGAATTTTTTCACCCTTTTGGAGCTCTAAGTTGACACCCGTCTGTGGTTTCTTATTCTGATGTGCAATGACTGGCGTTTCACTGGCTCTGTCTCCTTCACGTTTGTGTTTTTGAGAAAATTTCCCGGTCCTAAGGCTTTCCCACCACTCTTAACACCAGCCCTTGACCGAGCCAAATGTGGGGGCAGGTAACTGTCACTAGAGGGCGCTGCACATCTAGATTTTTAGGAATTTTTGTCCCTCTGTAAGAACTGATACGTGGGGTGCAGTGGATTTAACACAATTTGCTGCTACTGTGGTTCTGAACTTTCTGATTAGTCGTTGGACATGTCTGATAACCCTGATAAGTGAAATATAGGACTTTGGGAAATGGCTCTGCCTAGAGTTTTACTGGAGATGCTGTGTGCCATTTTTATGAGTGTTTTTCTTGCTGAGCTTTGCTTAAATATTTATTTGCCTGTGGCACTTCCTGGATTTTTTTTTTAAAGTCTCAAGATATGCATAGTTCTATTTTTTTAAAAATTATTTTAAGTCATTGAAACATAAATGAGTTGATATTTTTAATTACATAGGTTCATACTTTCTTCCAACAGACTCTGTAAACAACTTTTTCACATGTCTAATCAACCCAGCTGGGTTTTCTGGTAATGTACAATGGGTGGGAAAAGCAACAGCTCATGCTTGTCTTAATGATCTATATGATCTTATGATCATACATAATAGTAAGGGTTTTTACTTAATTGTTATGAACACCTATTGGCACTGTATGTGAATAACATGAGACTGTGAGATAAAATGCCGTGAAACAAAACAAGTATGCATCTAGAAAAAACACTAAACCCCAGTGTTATTTTATTCCTTTTATGTCACCATTTGAAGTGAGTATTTGCTCTTTCAAGCAGACCTTAGCAGCAGCATGAACACAGCCTGTGCAGCACAATGTTACAAGGATATGCAAACCAGCTATGAATGAGCTGGGCTGGACAACATAGGAGCTCCTGTTGAGCCATCTATGGGAAATTAAATGTAACTTCCCATGTCTGGGATGAACTGGGCTTCTAGTAACATCTGACACTTGTCTCCAAATTTTGGGAAACAACTGATTGTCATACTGCAAGGGTAGAAGTGTTGACACTCAGGTTACCGCAGCTGCAGTCTTTGTTTCATTTTTAGGTTAACTCCTCGAAACACAGATTGGTGTCTGAGTTGGAAATGGTACCCAGTTATCTCAAAGCCTTTATCACAATTTGAGAACTAAGAGTATGTTGCTATCACAGAAGCCATCAGGAAGTCTGACAAGGGTTTTATTTCTTGTGTTGCCCATTACTCTAACCAAGGAACAGAAGGGATAGGCATGCTAAATGTTCACTTGAGAAGATATACCTCTTCTACTCTCCAGTTCCCCTAAATGGAGTGGAGAACGTGTCCGTTCCTTTCTTTAGGGTTTTTCAGGGAAGTTTATTTCAATTACAGTATAAAGAGTCATTGTGAAACCTGAGCCAAAAAACTAGCAGTGATGAGCTCACAGATGTTACCAGAGAGAGCTAAGGTTGGATATGTGGGTTTGCTGGGTATATTCTCTCTGAGCTACCACACTGCATCTCTGGCTCTGAGCCAAAGCTTGGTTCCCTGCCTTATACTGGGCCACTCTGGGGTGCACCATGGCTGTTGGATGTTGGAGAAAAAATACTGGATTTTTTTCTCCAGCTCTTTTCTTTTTGAATATGTTTTTTCTAAAGACTCAACTTGGCAGGAAAATCATGTTTGGGAAAATACCACTTCCAGTATATTCAGAAGAGATATATTTCTTTTTGCTATATAAATGAAAGTCATGCAGGATTATTCCATTGGTAAGGCACAACCATGTCAAGATGTATCACACCTTGTGTCTCTGCTCACCAGTTACTTCTGTCTGGTTGCCCTGACAGGAACGTCCGAGGTGAGAGAAAACTGTTCCTCTACTGAGTAGTGCTTTTAAGTCAATTAGTTCTAATACAAAATAAACAGATCCCATTCAGTAGGGCACAGAGTCCTCCCGCCTCCAAGGGGCTAACATTCTGCATGTCTGTTGTGTATCCACACACATACTGTAAGATGTCAGGCCTCTTCCTTTCCCCAATAAAGAACAATAAATGCCAGAAAGTGTTTGCTCACTTTCTCCTCTTCAATGCCAAGCATGAAGCCTGTGCTTTATAATGATTGCTGTATCCATAAGGTCTGTGGTACACAAAACAGTCAGGTGATGACCTTGAGTCAGAATAGATGTCATAGTCCTACATATTTGTTTTCAGCGCTATTCAACATTCACTGTTTGCTCTAAGATAGAAAGTCGGCTTTTCTTATGGCAACTTCCTTTTAGAAGCTGGCCTGCAAGAAGTTCCAATTTAAGTCTGATCTGATGTAAAAAAATAAACTAAACCATGGAGAGGTTGTTGCCGATAAAGTGAATTGACAGGATCCACATACCAAATCCTACTGCATCCATACAGCTTGGAGGGGGGGGGGAATAGATTCAGGTGCTTGGTTAAGATTTGTCTTTGAAGAACTGCCTCAGAAAACAAAACCACCTTGGTTTGCTTTTGCAATATGAATTCTGAGGAGAGATTATAATCTAACGGTTTAGGCTCTCAACACCTGGGCAAAACTTAAAGCAGAGAAGAAGTAGGAGCCACTTATGGTGTACAGGGTTTTGGTACTTGCATTTGAGTGTCCTGTGCTAGGAACTCATATTTGCTGAGGTTCAAGACCTATGTTCTCAGATACTTTTTTTTTCCTTCAGGATTGCATGCTTAATGTCTCTAATTACATTTTCCCTTGGGCTTGGGTTTGGGACGGAGTGGTATGCGTGGACTACTTCCACAGCTTGAGATGATATTCACATTTGGCAACAGAGAAATAAACTGAGGTTAAGGAATTACTGTTGAGTCGAATCTCTGCTTTGTACAGTTGAAACTGTTGGCAGAAAGTCTTTGCCTAAGGTTAGGGGGAGTTGTCAATTATTGATCTTCATTATGTAAATTTTACCTCAAATGCTTGGAGATCTTGTCAATGAAATTTTAGCTGTTTTTATGGATTTTTATTTGGTTGGGTTTTTTTGTTAACCTCAGCATAAAACTGGTTTTGTCTGTTGAAAAGTTACTCTCAAACAGGGGTTTATAAGTTTCCTCAATACCCTCTATAATAATTGTCACTAGTCTGTAAAAATCATAACAAAGCCACATCACAATTGCTAAACGAGTGGCATTCAATGATTAAAAACATGAGCTACTACATTGTAGGTCAGGTTTTTTTCTCCAATAATACACCTGCTTCTGCTCTTCAGCTTTAGTTTTCTTACCCAAAAATAGCTAATGCTTCTGGTCATTAAGGTACTGGCAGAGATTCAGGAGGAATTTTTTTTAAATTTCACTGCAACTGACGTGGGTAAGTGTCAAACCTATCTTTGCATTTCCCCAGACAGGTATTTTTGGGACAGCTTTGGTTTGAATTGAAGCCTACTAGGAAACAGTGTCATAACTGTGGCTAGAATTACAAATCCTTACAAAAAAATTTCCTCATCAAAAAAATTATATTACCTCACCTAGGGTGAAAAAAAATAAATTAATTGACCAAATGTTCTTGTGAACACTATAAGATAAATCCCTTACTTTCTTCCATGAGTTTCAATGTATTTTGATATTCTTTGGTTCGAGTATTAGACGCTCCCAAATAGTCAATTTAGAATAAAATTAAACAGTCCCTATCCATTTTTTTTCTGCTCTGGCACATGGACAAACAAAAAAATTTGGGAAGTATTTACTGGTGTCTGTGTCAGAAATTTAGATTAGCAGTAGATATTTGAAGAACTACCTTTATTTCTAATGTACTTCAAGTAGCTGGCATTTTCATGATGCCTTATGACAGCGTGTTACCTTACTGACCTTTTTGGCACAACACACCACAGTTCCTTAATTATTTTTAATCTCTTTTTAATGTCATTAGTGCAACTAGCACATTCCCTACTACCAGTGGAAGTGACCAGTGATAATCTTAAAATAGGGTAACCTGACTGTGCCTGCTGTCCTTTTTATTATCCATACTTTTTTGTGCCCCTCTAAAAATTGGGACAGGTAAGTGTCACAGACCCTGTCTGTCAGCTGGCATGGGAAGAGTCAAGTTGTTCATTGCAACCAATATGAGTGAAATTTGCCTTGAGAAATGTCGCCTGCTCTGTGAGTGGTTCATTTTTCATCTGCGTTCTCCGAAGTTAGGTAGTAGTCCTACGTGCATGAAGCAGATGAATGTTTTTGTTTCATAGGGTAAGTGCTTTAATTTCTCTTAACTTAATCAAAGTTGAGACATAACAGGTTTTACCAATCTCTAGGAAAAAAAAAAAGCTGTTAATATTTTAGTCTCATTCAAGTTTGTCATTTCAGGTATTCATTAGGAAAGAGGTCAGGCTCGATTTGACCAAACTTCATTTGAGTTCTTTTACAGAGTACATTTAGACACCTCAGTGAAAGGTGCTTTCTTGTATTTTTTTTTTAATAGTGACTCCTGGTTTCTTGTGTTTTGGGGTTGGTCTGTCTGTTTCTCTCTTTAAATTGCAAGAAAGACAAAGTTGAGAGGTTTTGGAGCATCACCAAATTGCATAATCAGAAAACCTTAGGATCAATGTTCTAATTAGCCATCACCTCTCAAGAGGCGGTGACTGGGCAAAATTCACTCTATCACCTCTATTCGTTTGGTTACTGCAAGTTGATGATAGGCCAGTTTTGCATCATTAGACCAAAAATAACAAAGGAAAACAATCTCGAAGCAATTTGCTTTAGAACAAAAAGAATTCAGTATCTCTTCTGAGATGTTTGTTGCTTTTAAGATACTTTGATTGCTTTCTTCAGGGTAAGATTACCTTGTAGGAAAGGACTGAGTCAAATTAGGCTGTGTTCTACCTCTGTGTGCTCTGCCTTTTCCAGTGTGATAGGCTTTGGTCCAAGGTAATCCTAGGTAAAGGGTAACAAAATCTGAAGAGGACAAAGTGTGGAAATGTTTCAACAGGAGACCTTGTATTGAGGAAGGACTTGCTTTGTCTGCTTTAGTTCTGTGGATTTCTCTGAAAGGGAAGAATCAAAAATCTGCTGTTTCGGCTTTTGCATCTGAAGCACTGGCAAGGATATTGACCCCTCTCATCCCCCTCCACCCTCCTTTCCCCAGTGTACACATGTATGCATTTCTGAAAGCACATAATAGCAAGAAAAAAAGCTGTGAAAATGAGACTCTTTCCTAAAATGAAACTTGTAAATTCATCTTCTCTAGAAATCCAAAGCATGGTGGTGCAGTACTGATCACTTTGCTGTCCAGTGAAAAGATGTCTTTGTTCTTCATAAGAGTCTAGAAGCCAAAGGTTAAAGGCTGAATTCTTCCTATGCTTTTTTTCAGGCTGAATCTTACCCAAGAGATCAACCAGATCCAGGCATTGTGTCAGAAATCTTTGAAATAAAGGATGAGCTCAACTTGGGAATATGTGAGAAAAGCCATGAGATAAATGATTGATAGGAAAAATGGGAGAGAGAAATATCTATTGAATGAAATATCTATTTCATTCTGACATATAATCAGAGCACCTACTTGTTCATTTAGGTTTCCCTTTTGAATGCAATACTAATTAATGGAGGGGAACTTGTTCAATATCACTGAACATGTTATCCCACTTCAGGGCAAGAGTGCCCAGAGAACAGTGTTTCCCCTCCAGCATTACTCTAGACCTTCACAGAAAAAGTCCTGGGTCTTTGAAGTTCTTTGTGCATTACCTTGTTTATCAGATCAAGTTGTCTTTTTATTTTTGGGGTTTCTGACTGGAATGGCACCTCTGCCACTTAAACGTGTTAGAAATTGCTGCTTTACTATTCACTGAGAGGAAGACATAATGTTGGTCACCATTGCTTGATTCCAGCTTTTCTGTTATATTTGGGCTTGACTGTCATACTCAGCCTTTTTAGAAGACACTGTATGTGTGTATAGGTAAATGATGTGTAATTAATAAGAAGTCAAAGATTTAAATTTAGAACTAAGCTAATGTTTGAATTTGTATAAGCTATCTGTACCATGTGTGTCTTCAAGGCCAATCTTTATTTCAGGTAATAGCAAGTGATATTTGAAGGTGAAAATTTGTATCATAGCACTTCGTAGTAACTTTTCTGGCACTGACTTTGTCCTTATTTGTATTGTTTTGAAGTCTCAGCTTTGGGTCAAAATAATAAACCTATCCCATCTTCTGAAAACCCTGTAGTGTATTTAACTAGATGATCCTTAAGATCCCTTCCAACCCCAATCATTCTGTTATTTCTGGAAGTGGTCCCTGGAGTAACCCTGTTGTGAAGGTACTCTAATTTTCTGCCCATATGGCTTTCTGTCATGAAATCAAAATAAAAGCTCTTCTAGAATGATCAAAATGCATTTAGGGAAAGGGGTTTTACTATCATAGAAACAGGACACTTGCCAAATGCATCCACTAACAGCTGCTCTGAACTTTTTATACAGCATTTTCTGAAAATGGTGTATTAGGTTATGTAGGGCTATGCATTCTTTTCCTAATTCTGATTTTCAGAGCCAAAGAAAATTGAGAGATTCAGAGCACTATTAGCAAGCAGAGTACTCCATTAGCTAGTTATGCCACCACTTTGTATTAAGCCTAGAGCTGGAATTCAATGAAGAATTGTAATTAAAAGGACAGTTTGGAAGAGGTAATGTTTTTATATTTCAACATTTTCCTTTGCCTTGTGAAGTTGTATATTATGAGCTGTATACTCTCATTGATGCAGTTGCCCACATTCAAAAGAAACTGTGAAAGTGTTTGTTGATGGGGTTAGCCCCTTCCTAAGAAAAAGTGCATATGTGTACATATTTTAAAAAACATGCTTGCATAGTAAATTTATATACCTCAGCTGTCGTAGCACTCCCAAAAGTGTAATTGTAAAGTGTTTAGCTGAATTGAATCTGTATGGAAATTCATTATTCAGCAAGACCAGATGCTATTGTCACCTGTACCTGAATCAGATGTCAGCATACTGGAACCTCATGAGTTTTCAAAACCTGAATCTCTAGCAAAGCTCATGGTCTCGCTTTCTCTTATGAGAGAGAGTACAAGGCATTCTGAGACCAGAAGGCATTCAGTTCATTTTCTGGAGTGTCCAAATAACAGATAGTTATTCAGGGCAGCAGTGAGACAAAGACTTTTTGTTAGCACCTAAAAATAGAATCATAGAATGGTTTGGGTTGGAAGTGACCTTACAGATCATCTAGTTCCAACTTTCCTGCCATGGGCAGAGACACCTTCCACTAGAGTAGGTTGCTCAAAGCCGCATCCAACTTGGCCTTGAACATTTGCAGGGATGGGAAATCCACAGCTTCTCTGGGCAAACTGTTCCAGTGCCTTACCACTCTTACAGTACTCACAATAAAGAAGTGCTTCCTAAGATCTAATATAAATCTGCTCTCTTTTGTTTTAAAGCCATTCCCCCTTGTCCTATCACTACATGCCTTTGTGAAGAGTCCCTCTCCAACTTTCTCATAGTCCCTTTAGGTACTGGACGGTGTTCTAAGGTCTCCCTGGAGCCTGCTCTTCTCCAGGCTGAACAGCCTCACTTTTCTCAGCCTGTCTACATAGGTCAGAGATTCTCCAGCTCCCTGACCATCTTCATAGCCCTCCTCTGGACTAACTCAAGTAGGTCCATGTCCTCCTCTGTTGGGGATAAAGAATAGGAAGGGTGATCACAACACTAAGAGACATAGTGCTGCTCTTCAACTTTTAAGCTTATTGGTTCAAACATTAAAAATATATAGTTTGGTTTTCTTTGTTTTGGAGTCTTTTGGCAGGAAATATATTTAATAAGCATGATATTTTGTTCGAAGAGTCTCTGCAGTCAGGAAGACTAAGACATAATTATTAAAGTCAGGGAAATAGAAACCAAAACTACACTGAGTCTAACAGAAAGACAAAATAGCTTTTGTGTGAGTTTTAGGGTAGAATGGTTTATAATTTATTATTTTTAAGCTTCTCAGGCAGGCAGTGTTGCAGTGCACTCAGCATCAGAAGCTTGTGCTTTGTATATACAGGACAGTAAACAAGCTAGCCTGAGACTGACAGCAGCCAAGTGTTTCATCTTAGCTGACTAGATCTGCTCCTCTTCTAGTTGTTCTACGCTCCTAGAACAGTTTCACAGTTTCAGGTACCCATATACCTGTGTTAGTTAGGAATTAAGTTGTTAATCCACCACTTCTATACACAGGAGTGTACAGAAGATACCGTATGAAAGACATCCTGAAACTGTCTGGTTTTTTTATTACTCAGTTTCTGTGAAACAACTCTTTTATTTAGACAGTCTCTCAGGTTTTGAAATACTGGGTTTTTTAATATTTTCTAGTGGGTTTTTTACCTATTTAATGAATTAAATATGCTATGGAAAATCTAGTAGAGTTTTCATCCTTAGTTTGGAAAAGCATGCTGTAAGCTTACTTGAGTGCTGGACAGGTAATAGATGGATAATATATTCGGCAAGTGTTTGTCAACAAACCTTATTAGCAGTCACGAGTTTCCTCATAAGTCATAAGTTGCTCTACACTGCAATTTACTGCTGTTGTATTTTTATAAGCCTGGGGGCAAGGTATTGTGCCTAGGACAAATACTGCTTTATGCCCTTGCTGATGTCTGTCATTTCATTTGCTTGCAGTGTTTATTCAATCTTAGTGTGAAGGACAGGTCCTGGTCAGGCAATGTTGCCAAACATACTAGAGAGTCCTCAGGGAAGAAAGAGGATGGTAGAATATTCATTGTTTCTCTCCTGCCAAAAGACACAGGAAAAATACAGATAATAAAACACACGTGAAAGTCTTGAGCATATTCTCTGTCCCCTTGTTCCATAGATGTTTAAACAAGTCCTTTACCTGTTAAGCATTTGTGCTATATACTTTATTTCCTTTGAAAGTAAGACTTTAGTCATCTTCAATCTTCAGAAGAGACCAGAGATTTTTTTTCAATATCCTTGCCAAAGCATGCTGGCTCCCAGTTGAAGTCTTCAGATGCCTGATGTAAGCAGAAAAGACAGAAGATTATATGACCACAGTGGCTGCAAAGTGTAAAAGGAAACAGGGAAGAGATTGAGAAAAAAAGTTGTGGAAAAAATGTATTGAAATAAGACAGAAAATTACCTGTAGTAGACAAATATTCTTTAAAAACAAGTAAATGACAAAAAACAAAAAGGTGCTTTGGGGTATCACTATGGCCTAGTTACCTTGATACACGTTTTAGGACTTCAGAGCTGTGATAAGAACAGACTTCAGTTTTTTTCAGTTAGGAGCTGAGAGCATTCCACTGCAAGGAGGAGTCCCCCTTGGGTTCCTGCCTGCTCTGCTGCTCCCTGCCTGCTCCTGTAGCCTGCCAGCAATGCTGAACAGCAGCGTTGGCAGACGGCATTTTTCTGCCAGGGCCAACACTGAAAATGTGAATGGGCAACTTCTGTCAACAAATTAGATAATATCACCATGGAAATTTAGGGAAGACCAAAAAGCTTCACATTGACAGCTCAGTAGCCTTCCATCAATGACATCGAGAGTTAATAGCCTGGGCAAATGCCCAGTTTGCTGCCTAAAGGGACTTCCATCTCTAACGCTGGTGTTCCTCATTTTTCCCCCATTATTTAACCAGCTATTGAATCATAAATATAGACTGTCATTTCAATAAGTCTTGTTTATTTAGAAAAAACTTTGTCTAGGGCCTTAAGGCAGCCAGTATCCACTGGATATCCATTTCAGTATCCACTGAAATAACAAGGAAATATCTTATTTTACTAAAACTTTCAAATTTAAAAGAAAACCAACAAAACCTGACTTTGAGATTGCACTAGTCATAGAGTTATGAGGGTAACTTCTAGGAAGTAGAAGCTAAAAAAATGAAATGGAAAAAGCTGTCAAAATTTTAACTTTCTATTTGAAGTGCCTTGCTTTTGATGCCTGATTCAGATAGTCTTAGGAAAACTGTATTATGGGAAAAATACTCTAGGAATGTTAAACTGTCTGCATCTGGATGCTTAAATAAATATGAAAATTCACCAAATCATTGGTTGTTCTTGAAATAGCTACACATGTAGTGGATGAAGAAGATTTGGAATAACCTGGAGAGGTTGGTATTTGCACAGTAGTAGGGAAGAAATTATCCAGATGAGAATTAAAACAAAACTAACAACAAAACATGTATAAAATTGTACAGGCGATGGGATCAAAATATCACCCAAGTTAAACAAAACATCTTATTTACTTATAGCTCAGAGTTATGGAGATGGTGAATTATTTGGGCTAATTTATGCAAGATACCACCAAATAACCCATCTTCAGTGTTGCTCATGTACCTATGAGGGATTCTCATGTCTTGTCTTTCCAAGACAAAGGAAATATGATTACAAAATCATAATACATTCCTATGGACACCAGTCAGCACTTCTAAAGGGACATAAGTGCTACAATATAGTATGAACTTGTATTTTACAATTTTGGTTGTTTTTTTTTTTTTTTACTTCTGGTCTATTGAGTGCTTTTGTATAAATCAATGTTCATAGATACAGAGTCAGGGAAATGGGAAAATATCGTTTCTCTGTGGATTATACTCTTTTGCCTTATGTTGCTTTTCTTGGCAAGAAATCTACAGAAGAAATACAGTAATATATGTAGGTGAGGCACTAACAATAACAAGCATGCCTTCTAGACTGAAAATGCAGAATACTTTTGACAGCCCTCCAAGGCTTATGTTATCAGCCAAATTAGTACTGTTCCAATTAAATCTGCTTCAGGAAGAATTTCTTCACTGAAAAGATGGTAAGGCATTGGAATAGTTTGCCCTTGGAGGTGATGGAATCGCCATCCCCAGAAGTGTTCAAGAAACAACTGGATTGTGGCACTTAGTGCTGTGGTTTAGTTGACAAGATGGTATTTAGTCAAAGGTTGGACTTGATGATCTTAGAGGGTTTTTCCAACCTTAATGAGTCAATGATTATATGAAGGCTAAAAGCTACATTGCCTAGCACTTTTCACATTTTTGAGACCCCATCTCACAACTTAGAAGTTCTCCATGGCTGCTCATGCTCAGTGGCCTGAGCAATCCAGTGTGCTGCAGATAGCGAGGGGAAATGGTGACTCCTCCATCCCTTGCCACTGACCCCATCTTCCTCATCCTAAATGGATCTTCCCTCCAATGGCCAAGGAAAGTTCTCTGGTTTGGGGACTTCTGTTTTTTTTCTGTCGGGTTTTTTGGGTGTTGGATTTATTGTTTGGGGTTTTTTTTCTTTTTTTTCTCCCCTTTCAGGGGAAGTCGTGCCCCATACTTTAAGCAGTTTAACATTTGAAAGCACAGAAACAGTTCTGAGTGTCCAGACATAAGAAGGATGCTGCCTTTGGACACCTGAACTTGATCGTGCTGATGTAGAAACACATCTTCCTTAAGCCTTATGATGTGCCCTGAACAGTTACTGATCGTGAGAACCATGGCCTGACAAACAAATCTTTCCACAAATACTTATCTGAATACTTATGGGCTTTGGACTTGACTTTCCTTTAAGCAAGGTCTCAAGCTAGCATTATTACTTGGGAAGTTTTAATTTTTAAGCAGTGATTGGAAACAGTTCACAGAAAGTAAGATGATTTCAGAAGTGCAGCATTTACAGAATAGAAAAAAGATGGTTAATCAACATGTGCTTGTGTTGGTATATTTTAAAAATACTTGGAATTTTAAGTACGGTTCCTGGAATAACTGCTGGACAATTATTATACATGTTTTTTGTTTAAAAATATTTAACATGTAAAAAATCTACTAAGAAGAAATTGACAAAAGGATGTTGTTCTTGTTTCATATACTTGTCTTAAATAATCCATACAGTTATGAAAGCCAAAGCTTAATAAATGGATATCTTGAAACACCAATGCCTTTTTTCCCATGTCAGCAAAGCTGCTTCTGCTGAAGATAGATTCCTCTTCTTAGATGTTAGCAGCAATTTCGTATAGTTTTAATTATGATTCCAAGGCATCAGTGCAACACGACCCACGAGAGGGCAACACTTTTGCATAGCCTGTACAGGGAGCTGGGGTTTGGATGACTTTCCTGCCCCACCCTAGTCTCCATTCCAAAAACTATAGGGCAGTGCAGGGTTGGTTGGGGTTTTTTTTGTGATGAGATTAATCTCTTTATCCATTAACAGTGCACCTAAAAGGAGTACTTTTTTCAGACTGTCTACCTACACCTCAGAACCATCTGCAGTCCCAACAGCAACTGACGAAACTACAAACAAAAAGGTCTAACTGGAGAAATATTCAATTATGTTTTAATTCAAGTGGGGCTTTTTAGCGAAATGAGTCCAAATGAACAGTGTATTCTATTCACATTCCCAGCATGGGAGCAGCCTTGGCACAAAAATGAATACATAATTAAAGGTGGGTTTGCACTTCAGATTGGTCCAGATTTCAGCTAATTTTCTGCTTTAAACACTTCTTTAGAACTCATACTTTTTTTAAAAATTCTTTGAATTCCAACTCACTGAATTCACTGAAAGGATGTATTCTCTTCAAAGATTTCAGAAGTTAGTCTTATTTTTTATTTGCAGGTCATTTGGTTGAAATATTTTGAACAAAAACTGTCAGAAAATAGCCTCAGATCTCAAAAGGATTCTTGATTTTTCATGCTTCTAACAAATTTTCATAATTTTTTTCCTTTTTCTGTAAATCTGTAAATGAGGATCCTGGCTCCAAATCTCCAAGAAGAATCTAACAAATCCTTCTCTTAATGAAAGCATGTTGGTTGTTTTTTTGGATTGGTTTTGATTTTGCCTAATCTAGTTGTAAGGTCTTTTAAAAAGCAGCAGTTAAAACTATAGGCATCACTGTGTTGAGAAGCACATCATTCTGTGTTCCTTTTATTTAAAAACAAAAGTGTAGATTAATTTCTCCTCCTCATTGAACTTCCTTATCTCTAGAATATATGGCAAAAAAGTAGTGATGGCTTTTCTGTTCTTGGAAAGAAGAGGTTGGGGGTTTTTGTCATAATCTCTATCACCTTTGTCATCGTGATGGGGGAGGGGGTGGCAAAACAAATATTGAGCTTTGTAAAATTACATCAATTTACATTTCCTAGTAATTAAATGATTTACATGCAACAAACGAAGTAATTGCTAACTACAGGAAGTAAAAGAGAGAGTGGGGGAGGGTTGGGGGAAAATCAGTGGGAAACAAAGACTCTTTGTGGGACCTACAAGAGCCAAACATAGTTTGTTTAAACCAGTTGGGCAGGTTAAATGTAGAGACGCAGCTCTTTCAACAAGAAATCCCCTAGAATTGTCAATTACTCTTCAACATAGACAGTGACTCATTGTCCACTGAATAAACAAAATAAAAAAGCAGTTGTGAACATCATGATAAAAACACCTTTGAGAAAAGCCCATGGTCTTTACAACTCAGACCTAGGTGACAAACTGTGATCCACCTCCAGCCTTAGCTTTTCAGTAGCTCCCAGTTTTTTCCCAAAAGGATGAAGGAGTTCTCTTTCACTAAGCACCATATTTCAGTATCTGTGTGACTAGCACTGAATCAAGTATGCATTGCAAAAAAATAAAATGCCCAGGGAGAATACTTTTGAAGTTGAATTTAGTACTTCACAATTATTCCATATTCACTAATTATATTCCTGATGTTTACTCAGTGAAAACAACTTGTATTGTATGTTAGTACAATGGTGCTGACTGGAAAAAAATCGCCATATGATATATCCATCTCGAAAGTGGCCTACCCTTATCTGAACCTAGCTGTTTCCTATTAGTTAATTAGTATTTAAATCTGGTGATAAAAATGTGATGGAAAGAATGAGCTGTGCATTAGCAGCCTTGATACAGCTCCTCAGATATTGTAACTTGGAATGAATACAGTAACAAATTGCTTTAAAACTCCTGCCACCTCTCAGGTAGAGACCACTTCCAGGCAAAAGGACAAAATGTTCTTATCAGTGGGTGGGTTTTTTAAGAGCACTTAATAGATTATAACCAGAGAGGCTATTTCTAGTCCAAACTACACTGTGCCTTTGTAGTCTATACTGATGGATCCAGAAATGAAAGAACACCTGTCAAAAGAGCTTTTATATTGGAAAAATACATTTATATCTCTGCAAAATTTTTAAAGAAGACTTCAGTTCGTTACTGCTTGTTACTTCAATAGATTAAAAAAAAAAAAAAAGAACTTTCTGACTGAACCAGACACCAGCATAGCACATGAATTCAACCCTACCTTGAAATGAAATAGTTTTCTAGTACATAGAGCTCCCGGCACCATTTGAATACATCTATTGAAAACAAATGCTGTGGTCATTTAGCAGACAGGCTCTGTGCATACAGTCAGAACAAATTTTCCAATAAATAGCCACATGCTAGGCAGGATCCCTTATCAAGGAAGTGATCTTAGTTTAGCAACACTATCAAAAAGGTTTAGTGTGAAAATTTTGCAAAGACGGGAAAAGACCAAATTTTCTCTTCTTATCATAAAAATAAATTCCAATACGCATGGAAGAGCAAATAATAAATAATTTCCTATTGTTGGCCAAAATTTCTTACCAATTACTGTTAGCAAGAAATTTGGTTCAAAAACAATAAAAAAGCTGGTAAAATAAGGGAAAATAAGCACTCACTGTTGAAATATTCCAAAGTTGTTTTGCAAAGCGTGAGTGTTATTTCTTAATTCCTAATTCATCAATCACCTTGAGACAAAGAACTCAGAAACATGCATTTGACCCTGTAGATTTATTTTTACTTTAACTTTTATAACAAATCCAACCCTGAAGAGAAGTTAGAGCAGAAGTTTGAGCAATTACTACAGTGAGATTTTGCTCAAAGTATGATAGAGTTAATAGAACATCACTTTAATAAATTCTGCCAATGAATAACAGAATAATAGCAATAAAAACTCAATATAAAGCTGCTTCAAATTCCAGACATGAAAGTCTTTTGATGAAATAAACTCCCTCTCTATCCTACCCAAATTGTATAGTGCGATTAAAGATTTATCTCTTCTTGTTACTAGGTTTAAATTATAAAGAGAAAGCTAGAATATATTATATAAAGACTGAAGCTACTGTTTCGTTGCCTAGTTCAGGCACTGCTCATCAGCTGATTTACTTATGCCTTGTGCCAAATTACATAAGAGCATGTTGAAGAAACAAGAATGTTTTTTCCTTGGCACTTGTGGCTGGCTACAAATACACCCAAAAATATTTCCTAAGCCCCCAAGTTGTTTTAGTTTCTCTTAGACATTTCTTATTTGCAGCTGAATTGAAGGGCTTTTGTTTTTAAGGGTGAAATAGCAATGGTAGAGTGTTGAGGGGACACAGCTTTTTTGCTCAGCAGAGGCAGAAGTCACTTAATGCTTTCAGCAGTTTTCTCCTTGCTTGCAGAGTAGTTAACAACAGCCCATGCAATAACAAGCTTTGTAAAAATCATCACCTTCAGTAGGTGATGTTTTCCTTTAGTATGTGTATACAGGGGGAACACTCCTCCCAACACACGCACGCACACAAAATCTCAAAAAAACTCCAAACTAAAACCACTGTACCTCAAAAAAAAACATTCTGAACATCTTTTTCAATTGGCTTGAGAACCTGAGTTCTCATCTGATTGCAGCACAAAGCAGTACAAAAAGAGTAAATTATTGCATGTTTGTTTTCAGATACTGATGTTGAGGGAAGACCATAGAACATTCAATCAGATTTTCTCAGGCACAAGTCTTTAAGATCAATACGTGGAAAGCTCACAAACCTCCAAGTGGTTTAGATGGTAGACTAAATTAAACCCTAAATTAAGGTCAATTACCTTTATTGAAAGCTGCTGGCTCAGAAAATCCTAACCAGGGCCTGGTTTTTGGAGGTAGTTAAGTATGGATGTTCTATGCAGTCAGAATTGGTTCAGTGCAAACCATGTCTGGCCAGTGTAGAAGAGTAGGACTGATTATGAAAATGGTAGAACAGCAGTGTGTTTGGGCTTTCTTCTTTCTATTTCTATTTTGCTAAAAGTTCATAAACTATTTCCACAGTTCTATTTCAATTGCAGGAAACAAGGTATTTTACTTCCAATACCACTTTCTAAAAATTGTAATTTTTTTTCCATTTCTCTGCTGCTTGTGTTTAGGAAACATACTAATTGTCTCTTCTAACAGAAAGAGCTAAGAATTCATGTTGCTTGATCCTGTTTTTACTGGTATTTCTTGTGGCCTGGGGTGATAAACCTATTTTTGCTGGCCCACTTCCCACTTCTCTGAAGTGGACATAATTCTCAATACCTGTACTATTCCATAAGAATCTTCTAAAACTTGTGTAAACTGTTAATTGAGATGACTTGTAAAGCATATGAAGATTTACCAATGAGGAGAGCAATATTCACTCTAGACGTGTTAATTTTTTGAAGATTTCCTGTGCTTACTAAGATGACAAGTCAGTGAGCTGAAGGTTAAAACCTAGGACCAGAGGTCCTGTTGACATGCTTTTGTCTATAAATCAGTGGGAAGGAATATTACAACTAAAGAAAACACTTAGATAAAACCAGATTTATCATTTCCTAGTGTTTCACTAGATATCAACATCTACCTGTAGCTTCTGTAACTTTTCAGCAAAATTGTAACATTTCCAAAGGTTGCAGGAAGAAATAAGTTACCATAAGATGAGATGGCTCTTTTTCACTAGAACTTTGTGTTTTTATGCAGGTGAAAAGTTAGTTCCCTTCTTGCTACTTTACCAGGAAATAATTGCTTGTGTTTCTGGCAGCTTTAAACAGTTTCTGTTTGTGACCCAAGTTTCCATCCAAAACTTTATCTAAGTGCCATTATTCCAATGCAGAACTTCTAGTTAAATTTTTTCCCAGTGCCTTCTACATTATTTTGCCTGTTTTGCTCTTTTTTTCTCTCCACTTAAAAGCCATTAGTTTGCTTGAAACACACACTCTTCCAGCTGAACAGATGTCAGTATCACATGAAAGCTTTGAGGAATGTTCATGGCAGCATCTGGTACTTCACTTTAAAGTTTATTTTTAACATGAAATAGTTGTGAGAGGTCATTTGTAGCTGAAATGTTGTCTTCTAAAAGCAATGCAATCAGGTCTGACCCTTCAGCATAAAGGGAAAAAAGTATGATGATATATGGTTTTAGGTAGAGCTATTACAGTGACTTCACTTTGTTATTCATCAAGTTTGTGCAGATCTATGTATTTTATATGCTAAAACTTCCTTTGAAGTCAGGTTGTGTCATTAGAACTGCATCTTCAGAACCAAATCTATCAAAAGCTTTGGCAAACTGTTTTGTTTTTCTGAAAGTCTTTCTTATTCTAGTTTACAGTCACCTTGTTGAAGCAGATTTGTTGCCTTTAATAGGAAATTACCTTTGTAATTTTCATGTGACATCACAGTGTCAATGGAATCATTGCTGCTATTTCTGTGCATAAAATTGATGTCACAATGGTAGGTATGATGGCATAAGATGAGACAGAAGCTTCTGAAAGGCAGGGAGAGGTGATAAAAAGGGTTTTGTGGTAGTTTATAGCTCCTGGAAAGGCTATAGTGTAGGCCTCAGCATGGCTGGAGTACTGAGGGAATGAACCACTGGGGCTGCTGGGGTACTGCAGAGCTGCTCCCTCCTGTACTCCCTCAGGATTGTGAGAGATAGAGGGTCCTTTTACCACCCTGTCAAAGCGGCAGCTCCTGTCACTCAAAGGGAAATCCCAGAGTCTGGCTTACAGCAGTTTTCCACTCATTTGGTGCCAGGGTTGGTAGAGTAGGGGAGAACCTCTAGCCCATTATTTCCAGCCGTGAAAAAGGACTGGCAGGAAACATATTTAAGCAGATGTCTTGTGTTCTAACAAAATTCCAGTGAGTCATCCACATGCCCTTAGGCATTCAATGCACCAGACGGCTTCCTAATGCCTGTGGCATCTTGCTCATAATCTAATATTATGCACACATTTCACATAATAAAACCCCACACCTTCAGCTGGGGAAGGCCCATAACACTTTGCTAACCTTGGTAAATTTGCTGTGAAATTGAGGACCTGGCACAGGAACTCAATGCCTGATACAACTTCAATCTGATTTGGTGTTAACAGCCAGAACCTGATTCTGGGCTGCAAGTGGCATCACTGTAGCAATCTTTTGGGTCACCAGCATTTGCCATCTTCAGACAGCCCATGCAGACAAAAGGGTTTTTGTAAACTGGCTGGCAGCCTGTGAGGTATGTAAGCAGCTGTGTGCTACCTTAATTTTCCCCTTCTTTGTCCCAACATGCCACTCGGGGACTGACTCAAAGTGAATTAAAAGAAAAGCAAGATGTTTCAGCTTTTAACAGCAGCAAGCTCTTTTTCTGCCATGGGTGCAAAAATGAACATCCTAAATCTGGCCTTTTGATACTCCTCCTCCTCCTAGCAGAAGAAATAAAGCCCCATGTGCTGTAGTCTCCAGTTAATGCTATCTCATAAATCAATATTCAATACTGAATGGAAGCGTCAGAGAAGGACATGTCTCCAGCTAATGATTTACTTACTGAAAGATCGAGGAAAATATTTGCGCACAACCATGTCCTGCACAGCTGATAATGAACAACCCCACCTGTTCGGTCCCGTATTTCTGGCCTGCCACTAAGCCTGGATGTGAAGCAGTGATTTCTGTATCAGCAGCAGCAAAGCAAAGCCTCATCTTCAACACTTGCTTGGATGACTGCAAAATATGTTTGCACTATGCTGTGTGTTTCATACAGCTCATAATCTGATGTCATGAATCAACATGAAACCATCCCTGGGAATAAACCCTGGGTAAATCAAAACATGTTACAGAAGCATGAAAAAAAGATTTAACAGTGAAAACTAGTGTGGGAAATAAACAGAGAAATTTATAGCAATATGACATCTAAACTGAATCTTACACTGTTGCAGAGATGATCTTGGATTAGTATAATTTGGAGTTTTCTATAAGCCTGCTTGCTCTGTTTCACACAAGCAACTCAATTGCTTCCTTTTAAAAGAGAAATAATGTTTTTTCCAGTCAGTCTCTCCATTTATTCTGTAAACATAGTTTTCATCAAATGTCATTTTTACTTATGATTATTATACCAGATTGTCTAAAGACACTGTTAAGTATGCCATGCAGCCAAGTATGTTTATGGAGGAGATAACTTTAGAGACTGCTTTACAAGTGCTGGCGTTTGGTTTTGCTTCCTTTGGGGTCTCAAATTATGCATATTGCCTTTTTGACTAAGATACATCCATTTTATCAGTGTACTCCGTGTACCAAAAATAGTTAGTTAAGCAGCCTCAAAACTGTGAGTTATTTCAGGGGTGCAAGCAGCAGGGGTGTTTTTCTTCTCCAGAGGAAATAAGGCCTCTTAGTTTTACTCTTTGATTAATTTCAGGCTAATTTTAGTAGATCTTAAGCCTTGAAAACATTCTTCTCTGAATTGTGTGAAAACATTGACTCAGTGCTGCTGAATTTCTGGCATTTCTCAGATTCTCTAATGTCCTGCAGAGAACTCACATTGAATCCTAAATTGTTAAAGAAATGATCTCACTTTCACCTATGGTGGGATCAGACCTTTGAACTCTCAAACTGCTGCACCCTATTCTCAAGAGCTTTGACTTGCAAATACTGTTCCTATATTGGAAACCGAAATCTTGTCATGCAAGAAGATGGCTTGTCCTGTTATGTATACTTTAATTTGCATTGTTATCAAGGAGAAGGAGAAAAGCACAAAACCAATGTAAAGAACCTGGCCTCTGGAAACCTAGTTTATTGCTGTTCTTGTGAAACTGAAGAGAAATCACATACACCTCTGCCCTTGCCTGATAAGACATAACATCTGAGGTTACCTGTATGAATGCCTCATGCCAGCGTCCTGCACTGACAGTAAGGGGAAACGAACTAGTGTGACTCTTTTAAGAACAACATTGGTGGAAAATGAAAACATGAGGAAGCCTTCCTTGCTGTTAAATTGATTTGCTATGGAAGTGGGAACAATTCTTGCCTGCCTCTTGCTTGTGAGTTGTTCTCTTGCTATGAGAAGAGGGTGTGTTCATGTTGTAAGTAGTAAACAGGCAGTGTAACTTACTCAATGTAGTGTATTTCTTCTGTATATGGCTTCATTTTTTGGTATGAAACTAAGGGGAGTACCAAAGCTACTACAGACTACAGAGAGCAAATGTAACAGAGACAGTGAGACATTTTAAGAGATGAACCTGAATGCACCAGATAGTGACATCCCTGCATTGTGGCTGATCAACAACTTCATCATTACATCCTATGCCAGAAATTTAAATACCTTAGCTTACCATAGACATATTTTAATCCAAACTTTTTGCATCTGACAGCAGTTAATATCCAATTTTTATTCTGACTCTTAAGATAGTCAGGAAACTTGGGTTTGCAGGTTTTTGGCTAAGGACCTACTTTCTGTTCATACTGATGACTAACAGGACTCAGTGGTTTAAATATTTTCCAGTAGGAAAAAATATTCAAGACATAAATTGCATTTACTCTGAATAGAAGCCTGCTCAGTGAGGTCCTTGAGGACACTGTGGTTATTCATACAGTAGGGTTATACTTTGAATATGTAACCCCATCTTGTTCATCCTTAACTAACTTGTTCATCCCCACTAACATCCTTAACCATTGAGTTCCTGCTCAATAAAACTGATGGAAACAGGGTCTTTGTTTTGAAAAAAGAATAAAGAGACCACAAAACCACATACACAAACAAATGCTGGACTAATTCAGCAACTAAAGACATATTTGAAGCCTGAGGTATCAACAAAAGGGATATGAATGAGGAGAAACTTCTTAAGGCATCTGTAACCTCTTGTTGCTTGACACTAATGATATATAAAGTCCACACAAATAATATAGCATGTAAGTATCTCTAACATTTTTAGGGATATTCTTCAAAGAAAACTCTTACAGTAAGAGAAATTAAAATGTCCATAGGAAGAGTAGTGTACTTTACAAATGCTAAGAAAGCAATAGCAAGATTGTCAAGTTTCAGGAAGATCTGAATGACATAGAGATATTAGTAAATTCTGCCCTGGATTTGAGTTCAAATGTTTTTGTTCACATAATGCTTAGTGGAAAATAATTTAAGCAAGATACACCATGCTGACTTCATCTATTACATAAATCACATTACCTATGGAATTTGTTAACAGTATTGCAGAGAAGAGTGATATTATCTACAATAGCTATTCTTAAACTGTTTGGAAATCAGCTGCTGCTGGAAAATGTTAACTGGGAAAAAAATTTTGTGCTCGTTTTGATACATGGGGCCTGGGCAATCACCAACCATATGAAGTTCAACAACGGAAAGTGCCAGATTCTGCACTTGGGATGGGCCAACTCTGGATGTTTGTACAGACTGGGGAATAAGATGCTTGAAAACAGTGCCATGGAGAGGGACCCAGGGTTCCTGGTTGACAGCAAATTGAATATGAGTCAGCAGTGCCCTGGCAGCCAGGAGGGCCAACCATGTCCTGGGGGGCATCAGCAAAGCACCGCCAGTTGGTCAAGGGAGGGGATTGCCCTGCTCTGCTCTGCACTGGTGCAGCCTCACCTTGAATACTGTGTGCAGAGGGACAGGGACTGATGTCTCTTCTGTGGTGACCAGTGACAGAATCTGAGGAAGTGGCCCGATGTACTGGACACTGTTGAAGCCACACCTTGAGTACTGTGTCCAGTTCTGGGCCCCTCACTACAGGAAGGACATGCTGGAGTGTGTCCAGAGAAGGGCAGCGAAGCTGGTGAAGGGTCCAGAGGGTAAGTCCTGAGAGGAGCAACTGAGGGAGCTGGGCTTGTTTAGCCTGGAGAAGAGGAAGCTCAGGGGTGACCTTATCACTCTCTACAACTACCTGAAAGGAGGTTGTAGCCAAGTGGGGGTCAGCCTCTTATCCCAAACAACCAGCAAAAGGATGAGAGGACACAGCCTCAAGTTGTGCCAAGGGAGGTTCAGGCTGGACATCAGGAGAAATTCTTCACTGAGTGGTTGTTAAACATTGGAATGGGCTGCCCAGAGAGGTGGTGGAGTCACCGTCCCTTGGAGGTGTTCAAGAAAAGACTGGGTGTGGCACTTAGTGCCATGGTCTAGTTGACAAGATGATGATCAGTCAAAGGTTGGACTAGGTCTCAGAGGTCTTTTCCAACCTAAATGATTCTGTGATTCTGTGACATTGTGGCTAGAAGCCCAAGCTGAGTGAATTTGCATTAGGGAACTGTTGTTATTAATTTCTCACTCTCTTTTTTCTTTTTTTTCCCCCTGCTTTCTTATATTCTCAGAAGAAGAGGCTTCTTCTTTCATAATATTTGAATAGGTACCCAATGAGATAGGGCTAATGTTTTGTGGATCCTAATACTCAGCAGTAACCTAACAACTTTGTGGAGAGGTTCAAATTTATACTATGGTATTCCATGGTTTTTATAGCAGCACTTCTGATAGTCATCCTCAAATAGCACTTGTTGAATTTATTAGGGAATAATGATGTTTGCTAAACAACAGATCTTGTTAATAATTCAGTTCCTTTCAAGCCCTTTAAAACATGATTCTCATGTCTATAAATGTGATTTGCAAATTGGGTAAGCTGACTGTGGTAGTTTAGTCTAGGCCTTCCTTGGTGACCAGTTTGTAACCAAGGAAGTGCCAAGATTTACCCGGTATTCCCTACGATTTTTACGTAAGCCAGGGTATAAAAAGAAAGGAGGAGAGGCCTTCACCCCCTCTTTCCTTCTGGTGGCTCTGGAGGTGCAGGTTCCCTGCTGTTGAGTCTGTCGGCTTGGGGAGTGAGGCCTCGTAAGGCCTTGCCGACCTTGGGAGGCAGAGGTTACCGGCAGTCGCTCCAGTATGGCTTTCTGTTGTCCCAAGAAGAGTAGTAAGATATTCTTTTGCTAATTCTTTTACTTGCTAGATCTTGGGCTACTGATAGGGATATATATATATATATATATATAATTTTGATTTTGTTCCTTTTTTTCCCTTTCCCCTTCCCTTTCCCTTGTGAAATTGTATATATATTTCAATTGTATATAACTGTAATATAAGTGTAAATATATTTATATATATTGCTTTCGCTGTCTCTCATTTCGGTTCTCTTGGTTTTTTTCTCTTCTCCCTTGGTTTGGGGGGGGTACTTCTTGTGGTGAGGTTTGGAGACTTGGCAGGGAGCCAGCTTCAAACCATATCACTGATGAAGAGTGCTTTTTGCCAAGAAAAAGCACAATATAACAGCAAGGAATGAAATGAGTTGAAAGAGAAGAAGTTGAGGTAAAGGACTGCAACATTCAAGTTGTAGACTTAAAGGAACTTTCTTCTCTTTCAAATGCTCTAAGGAAAATTTTTGGTCTTCATTTATATTGTACTATTTTGACTGTCTTCCTTGCCATTTGGTATGACTGAAATTCTAAGGACATTAGAGACTGCTGCATTTTAGGCAAGTGACTTGGCAAGAACTTTTTTCTGCTCTTCTCAATCTATATCAGTATTATGTGGACTAAGTTCTATTTATCAGCTACAAAGAGATCCTGATGCAGGTTTTCACCCTGTCTGACATATACTTTCCCAGCTATCAGAATTCTGTCTCCCTTTATTCTTAACAGAGAAATAAAGAAGGATTCCCATTTCTCTACAAATTAAGAAACTGGAGTACTCAAAATTCAATTCTATCTCCTGGAGGCAATGTCTAATATAAGAGCAGATGAACTTAACCCAAGTTAAATGCCTGGGTAACAATCCCATAATATTGCTGACTTCAGTAAGAGCTGAGAGCATTAATTAGCACCCAAGAAGTACTCAGGTCTTTGAGAGCTCCAACTGCTATTAAAAAACCAAGGTAACCAGCAACTACCCTACAGCACACAAAGTAAACAAGACTTAACTTTCAGAGCACTTGTACTTTACAGGTACTTTCTTTTTCCTGCAGGAAGTACAACTTATTTCACAAGAACAACCTGAGTGAGATTTACTGCAAAGACCGATGCAACCAAATATCAGCTCTGCAGTCACTGTCAAGCCACAAGCTTGGGCTTGGGCAAGGTCACCGAGGGCATCTCTTCCCTCTGCTTCTCCCTTCTCTCTCTCTTAGGCAGTAACTGTGGAAAGACTCCTTGTAAGGATCTTAGACAATCTACTGGATTTTAAAGGGGCTGCAGACTGCACTGTTTAAAACTGTTTTTAATGTTTGCCATAAATTTCACCTTACACATAACTATCTAAAGGATATTTTTTCTTACATTTTAAGAGCTGTCCATAGGAGGAACAGGGGTAAAAGGGTATTATATACAGTGCTGTTTCTGCTATAAAGCTGAGCCTTGCAGGCTGTCTGAAAGAGTAGCGGTGAGCACAGGAAAATGAAAACAGTATTTTACAGCAGTAGTGAATCTAAAATGAGAATTGTTCCTGTCAGTAAAGCATTTTTTTTTAAAAGAAATAACTCTAGTCTAAAAGTTACGTGTTGGGCTTCATTCTGTTATTGGATGCTTACTAAAATCCTTACTAAAAGTCCTTCTTGGCTGTCTTTTTGGGTCACAGGGTCTGTGATCTGCTACTGCAGGCAGAGCCAATCCTGATAGCATTGCTTGAGCAATCAAGAGAGTGCCCTTGGGATTTATATACCCAGGCTTTTGTGCACAGCTGCTCCCATTTTTCAGCAACTATGTATGCTGGAAAGACTGTAAGAAGAAAGACAGAAGTATGTTTGAGGTGTTGTTATTTATCTTATTATACAGTAAAGAAAGTTCATTACCCATGAGTGTGTGCATTATCAACAAGGTACACAAAGACAGGTTGAGAGAGTTGAGGTTTTTCAACCTGGAGAAGAGAAGGCTCCAGGGAGACCTTATGGCACCTTCCAGTACCTGAAGGGGGCCTACAAGAAAGCTGGAGATGCACTGTTCATAAGAGCATGTAGCAATAGGACCAGGGGTCATGGCTTCAAACTGAGAGTAGGTTAAATTAGATATTAGGAAGAAATTCTTTACTGTGAGGGTGATAAGGCACTGAAAAACGTTGCCCAGAAAAGCTGTGGATGCACCATCCCTGCAAGTGTGCAAGGCCAGGTTGAATGGGACTTTGAGTAACCTGGTCTAGTGAAAGGTGCCTCTGCCCTCAGCAGGGTGGTTGGACTATAGACGATCTTTCAGGTCCTTTCCAACAAAAACCATTCTGTGAGTCTGATTAATCATTGAAAAAGAGGATAAGGGTGATAATGCAAATGATCCCACCTAGTGACTCTGCTGTCTGAGAGACGATCGACACTTTACCTGTTCATTTGGTTCCTATGTTCAGTAAGTGGTCATATGCTTGGAAGCATACAAATGATCATTATTTGTGTGTGCATGTCACAGAGAGCTTACTGGATTTATTTTTTATGTTATTTGACTATTTTCTCCAGTACAGGATTACCTCCAGAAATGTGGCTACCCTCTATCAGCTCTGAAACCAGAGCTAGTGAAACAAGCAAAAAGATATCTGTCTTCTTCTCTGTGAGCACAAGGATCTGCTTCTCCCTGACAGGCAGCAGCTGCTTGAGTGGAGATAGTAGTACTGAGTTTGAGTTGTAGGGCTTGAAGAGATTTTGTCATGGCGGTATGAGCATCCTTCCCATTTACCACTGACATTCTTGAGATCAGCCATGATACTCTAAGGGCTTGCCTGTGTAGAGAAAAATTGAAGGAGAAATGGCAATTGCCAAGAGACGGTAACTCTCAAACTCAGCGAACATGTCTGGGAATCCAAGGATGAATAATTTCAGGAATGATATGAGTGCTTCATAGCTAAGCACACAGACACAAGCAGAGTATGATGTGATGTCTGCACACGATCTTATCTCAACGCTCTTGGAGAGAAAGGGGGATTTTTTCAGTTGATGGAAATTTGATATCTAAGTCTCCTGAGTATTTGTTGGAAATCTTACCGTGAGGCTTATCTGTTTAGGCATGCATTCAGCAAAAATTATTTTTGTTTGAGGGGTATTGGGCTGGGATTTTATCTGAATAAGGGTGGGAGTAGGCTAGGTTCCAAGTTTTAAACAATTTTTTTTTTTTTTGTTCTAACAGATTCACTCTACTTATTACAAAACATAAAGAAATCCACTTTAACGTATTTTAAATGAACAGCTGCCTCTCTGATGAATTCTGATGCCAATTATAAAAAATGGCTACTTATCTTGTGGGCACCTAAGACATGGGGAAATTGTGTGGCATGACCATAGCACTTTTTCTTTTCTCATAATGGACAATGTTTAATTTTGCATGAGGGCAAAACGTGTAACGTATTTGCATAAGTCAAACAATGGAAATGGAAACATATCAGCTGGAGACACAGAATATTTTTATATACTGTGCTGAAATATGCAGTCCATATTCAAGTAAAAAAATCTAAGACTGGTACTATTTCCGTGAGTGCAGCAATAATAAATCTTTTGTATTATCTTCCCCCCCACACCCCTGATGCATCTGGTCCATTCTTTCTTGTTAAAAACATAACTCATCAATGTATATGTGTGTTTCTACTGCGTAAAGAATGAACAGATAGAAACCGTTGAGTAAACTGCTTTTAGATCCTGAAACTGAAATTAGGATTTTGCTCAAGCCATCTCTCCAACTTTTGAATGAGGCAAAAGAAGTGAAAAGTGTATGGTAGGCATGAGATGCCACAAAATATTATCTCTCTTTTCCATTGGGAATGGAAGTGTCTCACTTTTTCAGTCACATTGGTTGACCAGACACCAGACAAGACTGGTGAATACAAGACTGTTAAGCATATGACAAGGCCCCAGTTTAAATTTTGTATGCTTTTTTTTCAGCGTATTTCTGGTGAGGGATAGGCCTCTTTTCCTTGAAATTTAAATCTACTGGCTAGATGGGTTCTATTTAAATGCCATGAAACATATTCTGAGGGTGTTATCAGTCATAGAAGACTGTATTTTTAATTGAGCTTAGTATTTCCAGAATGCTTGATTGCTCTGTGATGCTCTCAAGTGCTAATATTTGTGTTAAGACATCATATTAGCACATATTCAATGTGCTCCAACCCATCCATCACACCATCAGGGCATCCATCCGCCTGGGAACCCTCCTCAAAGGGGGTCACTGACAGGCATTTAAATTCAGATCTCATTTCTGCCTGAAAACAGACAGGTACAAGATGGTCATGTGCAGGGGTTTTAAAAACAAAATCCCTTCTGGATCAGACCTGCCACCTTTGTGGAGATTTACCTCCTTGCAGAAAATAGTGAGCAGCCAGCATGAACTCTTGTCTGCAGAATGGAAATATCAAGCTGATCAACATTTCCGCATTGCTAGCAAGATAATCCTTCATTTGAGCTGCTTATCTGAAATCTGTCTCATGAATCTGATGGGAGGATTTGCTCTAAGTAGTTAATTATGGTGTTGCTAAATTTCCTCCTCTCTCCTTATTCCTTCACTTTAAGGAATATCATGCAGCTCTAAAGACTATAAACTTCAATTAAAAACAAATGAAACATTATCTAGCTGAACACTTATTAAGGCACCTGAATTTATCTTTTAAACTTTCATTCTGATCTTACTCACTTCCACATATGCTTGCTGTTGGTGGATTTTTAGTCAGAGCTAATCTGGCTGTTCAGACAAAATTGTGGGGTTTGGTGGGTTTGGTTGGTTTATTTTTAGTATATTTGGAGGTTTTTTGTTTGCTTGGGTGTTTGGGTTGTTATCGATCTGACTTAAGGCACTTGGAGAATTCCTCTGCATCAGGCTAAGCCCTGTCTGTTGTCCTGGTCTGAACCTGGCTGTGAGGGAATTGCAAAGAGAGAATAAAGACACTACCAGATTAATTATTTCTGGGGCATGTGAGACTCTTATAATCTTCTACTCTAACTTATACTGCAGAGAGGAACCATGGTTAAGGAATTGGTTTTTTAAGGTATTTTGTACCTAATTGAGATTTATGAGGTAGCTTTGGTATGTTTTGCAATTTTAAATGCTGGTTTTGACCCCTAATGTGATGATGATAAAGAATTGAAAAGACATGTTGACACACACGATGAAAAGGACCATGGTAATATGGGAAATAGTTGGGTTCATTTCTCACGCATGTAATGCATTTTGTCCACGAGGAAACATTTCACTGGTTATTCAGATTTCTCACCTGACCTCTTCAGGAAGATCCTGTTCAGGTTCTGCTTGCACACAAACTTTCTTTTCCCTCAGAATGAGGTCAGTATATTTTTCTTGGTGCCAGCACTAAATGGAACTAGATGTTCACTGTGCCTTAGGATGAGGCTTCTTATGCAGCTCAGCAAAACGTGCATCTCCTGAGACGTGTGAGAAAAGGACTTTAATTCCAGTAATAAAAGGTGTTTTCGTATCAGAGAAGAGATACCTGTAAGATTTAAGTTCTACTTAAATAGTTATAAAAGCTCTCATTCTCCTTTTACTGAGTTGGTGAACAGGAGAGACCTGGATTTCATACGGCCCTGGCCTCTCAGGAAGCTGCTGGGCACAGCCTTTCTCCTGGAGAGCTCTCCTGCCCAGAGCCGAGTGTGTTACTCTCTGCAACAACCCAGTCCCTAGAGAAAAAGGAGAAAAATGTACTCAGTTGTTCTTGACATGAAAAATGACAACCTCAGAAGGAGGAATGGCTCCTGTCCAACCTCTTTTATGAATTCCTAGAAGAGGCTAAAGTTTCTCCCTGGAAGGTTTAAGGTTTTGGGGATGTTCTCAAATTGCCTTTCATTAGCTTTACATAGCTTAATTCTGGGTGAATCCCAGAAGTTCCCACTTAATCCTCAGGAAGTTTTGGACTCTAGTATTTCAAGAGCAGAGGCATAAGTAAGTGTTTTAGGAAGTCATTTGCTTAGGCATTTCTGTGATTTTTTTTTTTTTAATTTCTTTTTCTTTACACCCCTTTCCCACCTTCATCAGGACAGGTGTTACCTTACCTCTTACTCATGTTCATTGTTGTTGTAAAATTCTTAGAAGCCTTTTGGTAAGTAGTTCGTAGAATTCTGCCAAATGTGAACTTATTTGAACAAATAAATGCTTCCTGCTAATTACTCCAACTAGGCATGCTGAAGTGTTACAAGAGTTGTGCTTAAACCATGACCATAAGCTTTTTTCTTCTCCCCCATGGATTTTAAAAGTATTTTCTTGAACAGCATGTAAAGAAACTGTGTGGGGGTCCTAGCCACTTACATCACCATATACACAAGACCAAGTACTGAATTATGACAGATTTAGTACAAAACACAGCTTCAAATTTTGTTTTGCATTTAGTTCCTGATAAGACCTGTGCTCAGAGGCTTTACCAGCCCTGAGGCAGTAGGATCCTCCACGTGTGCCCAGTGGTTTGATGCCCAAAGAAATTCATCAGTTCATAGAAACCTGTGTGGAACTTGCTTGAGATCCAGTTTTGGTGTTTTTTAACTTCTGTAGGCCCTTAATACACATGATTGTCTTTTATTATTACATTTCATAGGAATTTCATAACTTGAGCCTGCAAAAAGAATGTGAGGAAATAGAATGACTTTTCTCCTGCTTTCTTGAATTAAGTTATTTCCTAAGGCTATCTACTTAACTGCAGCTGCTGTATGTGCCTGGAGATATTAGAAGAAATAGCCTTATGGCTCAGAACAGCAGCTTGATTTCTGGTTTTGATTTCTGCTGTGTTTACCACCAGGCCCATTGGGGCCCTTATGCTACTGAGATTGAGTACATTGTTAAAAGCCCATGTGGTGGATGGTTTGTTTCCCCGTAACTATTTTTCATGGTTGGTGGCAGGAAAGTTTCTTGCCACTCCCTTATCTGAGGTTTATGTAATGAATTGATCATAGGCAGTGCTCCCTTTGAACTTATTCCAGTTTGGCAGAGCTCAGCTGTTCCTGAGTCACTGTAACTCCCAGAGGAATTTTTCCTGACTTCAGATGTAGGCAGACAACTTCTCCCTACCATGGGCATTTTGAAAAATGTCCCCAACAAGAGTCAGGCTCTTGAAAAGATACTGAAATGGCACCCTTGTACAGGCATGCTCTGAGTTTAGAGTCTAAAAATATGGACCAGCTCTGATTCCAGGGCACAGGTTGAACTTCTGCTCTGTGTGTTGTGCTTCACTGAATGAGATACTCTAAGTGTATTCTAAATAACTCTGCCTACTAGTGTCAGTTAGAATCTCCTTACACAAGAGTCTTAACACGTCATCATTTACACAATCTGTGTATATGTGTGTTTTCTCATGGTCACTGACTTGTATTCCCATTATCCCAACAAATAACAAACTAAACCTTTTACCAAGAAGTAATGATATCAGATGTAATACTTCTTAATAAATAACTCTACCAGCTTCTTTTACTGGAAGCCTCTAGATACTAAACAGAGCAAGCCAGTATTACACTGATAAATATCCAAAGACAGCAAATTGGAAGTTCTTCTTAGTGATTACCAACCTGGGGTAAGCAAAAAGCAGAACATACCATAAAATAGCAAACGGTAAGTCCTTGAAGTTGCTAGAGCATGCTGACATGCTGACATGTACCTGCTGACATGTACCCCGCTGACAGTCTTGTGGGCTCACTTCATAGTCAATGAGTTTTATGATGATGGTAATGAAACACTGAAACAGGTTGCCAAGAGAGGTGGTGGATGTCCCATCCCTAGCAACATTCAAGGTCAGGCTGGATCGGGATCTCTGCAACCTGGTCTAGTGGAAGGTGTCCCTGCTTATTGCAGACAAGTTGGATCAGATGACCTTTAAAGGTCACTTTCAACCCAAAATATTCTATGAAATCACTCCAAAGTAACATACTCCGAAGTAATATATCAAACTGCAAAATCACCCCCATCTCCCAAACAAACACCTAAACTCTGTGTATGGTGTGGACAGTGAGGTGCATTTGCCCAAGCATCTCTCCCAGACTATAACTCTAGGCCAGGCAGAGTTGCCTGCTGGTAGGAAAGTTATTCCTCTTTTTTTTCCTCCTTGAGTCTCCTTTTGAGTTTCTGATTCACTTCCTTATTTCCTAAGACAAAGAAAACCTAGTGTGTTCATAACTACTGCTGCAGACTCCCTGGCAAACAGGAGTGTTCCCTCTGTTCTCTCCAGCGATTTATTCTTCCTCTCCACCACAGGTGGAGCAGAGATGACTTGCCTCTGCTGCTCTCCACAGGAACTTTGCAGTAAAAATAGTGCACTTGTTTGTTTTTCTCCCCAGAAATGATCCCAAATCTTGACATTACTTCCCTATCCTTTTTTGCCAAATCACTTTTACCACTTGTGTGTCTGTTCTTCTCCACTGGCAGAATGCAAATATACCAGGTGGGACCAACTGTCAAGGTCTTTTTTGCCCTCTTTAAAAATATTCTATGGCTGTAAAACAAATTTCAGGGCACCTTTAATAAGTAAATAAATAAATAAAACCAATAAAAATTGCTTACTCTTAAATTTATTTTTCATCTATATTTTGTGTAGGAAACTCTCCCAGACTTACATTTTGTTCCCAAATTACCAGAAGCATTCTTTCAAATTGCTAACAGATCCAAACAGCATGTGTAAATGTTGCACAACATACACATTCCTAAGAATTAATGTTTAACAATAGAGTGCCACCACTGAGAAGGTATCTGTAAACAGTCTTGTTTATATGAGAACCCTTGGCATATCTTCTGGCGGTGAAGAGCAGATCTCAAATAGGTTTGCACCTGAGTGACTGACTTACAGTTATTCAGCTCTTGTGATGCAGGAGAAAGCCAGCTTCCTGCAAAATGAGCATGTGACCTCAATTACCTATTTGTAATTTGGTTTTAAGTATTCCAAATGAGGCTGCTATGTTTTAGTTGTATTTTGTCTTGTGCAATTACATTAAAACAAGCATAGGTGTCCAGCTGTGGGACTGAGGTTGCACTCAGGAAAATACACATTAACTTCAGAAAAAGTAGAATTAGATGAACGCACACAGGCACGTACTTTCCCTATGTTTGTTGAATTCATCTTGGGCTCCCTGACTTAGGATTAATAACTCCAAAGCATTAATTGTGGCCAGCATCTCATTATAGTATCCAAAGATAAACACAGGGATAGAAGGGTGTTGATATCTTAATGGGCCAAACAATTTATATATATATATACATATATGTAAAAAGAGCCTTTTTTCCTCCATGTCTAGAATAGACAGCATTGCGCTTGCCTGTATTTATCCGGACAAGTCACCAGTGAATCAGGGCTGATGGGCTGTGACCTCTAGAAGTTAATATGTTACACACCAATAATATAAAACAGTGTTAAGCTAGGAAATGCCAGAATTAGTGCCTACTCCAGGGCATTTCTAGTCCAAGTATCTTTACTGCTCCCTTGTTTCACAGTACTCAAGGTATGTTGCTGTACTGTCATCACAGCTTGAAGACATAACTGCACCACCCTCCTATCCCACCCCACCCCACCCCAAAACAGGAAACTTATCTGGGTTAGCAAAACCTTTCCCTGTTGTCCATTGGGGTTTTTTGCCTGTTGTAATCAGGATGGCTGTAACCAAGAAGAGGGCATGGGGAGACTGAAAGTATTTCTGGGAGCAGCGGGCTTGTCCCTCTTGGCACACTGCCTGCCCCTCTGCATGCCATGCACAGACAAATAAAGCTGCTCTGTGTGTGAAGCTGTGGTGGTAAGAGGGGGAAAAAAAGAGGGAATGGCTTTGTTAGGGACAAACAGGCAGGCACGGTTCCTCTTTTCATAATCTGTGCCAACTTAGATTAGCTTGAAGTGACTATGAAACTGCAGTCTAAATTAAATTTCATCCCATGTACCCAGTATTATTCATAATTGCTCAGAGACAAGGAGTCTGTTGGAGTCTGGGATGGCATTTAATTATTTTAATACATTGCCCTTTTTTCTTCCTAGAATCCTCGTTTGCTTTCTTTTCTAACTAACAAGATAGACTACACAGTCTCAGTATATCCTCAGACTACATATCTTCCATCCTACATACCAGTGGTAGTAGGGATCCTCTGGAAAAAGAAGAGGTTAGTCATTTCCTTGAAACACTGCTGCTGTTGTTCAGAAGTAACGCTCCTGCCAGGCCATGACTGGCAGCAACAAGGTCTGAGTTCCAGTTGAAGGGAGTTGCTCCAAAAGTGGTGTCTTGAGGCCACACCTGGACAACTGGAAAAATTATACTGAACTCTACTATTTCAAAAGCAGAGGCATAAGTAAGAGGCAGACACGAATCAAACAGTTAACAAAGATTTGGAATTTGGGGGTTTTTTTGTAAAACAGAATAAAAATCTGACCAGGTAGATAAACAGTGATAGTAACTGACTGTTACAGTTATTCTTTAACTATAACAGTTCATAGTCTTTTTCCTCTAAGGAAGCAATTTCCAGGGTAGACTTTTTCCCATCATCTAAAATAAGTGAAAGCTAAGATTTGTTAGGCGATAAACTGCCCTGTAAAGCAATGGTTTCGTAGGTGCTTGGCTCCCTGATGGTTGTGCCTCTGGCTCCTCCATCTTCGTGGGCCCTGGCAGCTCTGCCAAAATCACCTTCACTCTTGGTTGGCCGGTCCCAATCTGGCACAGCCACCTGCATGACTCCTCAGGCTGCAGGATTTCTACAGTGCTTTAATGCTGAGAACTACCCACAGCCAGCAGGCTGAACTGAACCGAATGGGGAGCTGGACATGGATCTTCAAGGAGGCAGGAAAATGTTTTTTTTTCTGCCTCTTATGTGTATCCAGTCTGCAGGACAAAATCTTGTGAATCCCCTGGTCAAGCTGGCTAAGTATAACCACTAATCTTGCTCACAGAGTTTGACATTAGCTGTTGCCTTAGGCTGGGACAGCCATTTGCCCAGACACATTTCACAAAGTTTCAAAAAAAATTAGAAAACTATAAATATCACTGTTATAGTTGCAAACTTTTCCCCAGTTTGTAAACTCCATTTCTCAGCAATGCCTCTCAAGTGTAGTAACACGATGTACAAAAGAAATATTTAGGGCACGTCTATTGGGGCTTTCTGTTTACCTCCCCCTCACCCCACTGGATGGCAAAGGATGTCCTCTGCTGGGGTTCAGAGATGTCTAGGGGGGAGGTTGTTCTTTGATTTTTGTGGCCAGTCGTCAGGTTCAGGACTCAAAGGGACTGAGTCAAAGGTCATTCTGCTGCCTAGGTGTTTTTCCTTTTGTTTTTTTTAACATAAGGATGCCTGAGAATATAAGAGACAAAAATACAAGTCCTTCACAAGTGGCTGAAATCCTTATCCCACTGATGGTGTGTTCAACCTGATAGCTGCAGCTCATCAGAGCAGCCATGGGCTCAGGAACTCAAAACCTTTGGTCTTATTTTATACCTCTCTCTCTTCAAAATTGGAAGGTCTGATAACAAATCTACCCAGGGCGCCTTTTCAGCTTCCTGCTGCAGCTTTGCTTTTATGATGGTGTTAGCAGGATCTTTCATCATCTGCCTCCCCAGAGCATCTCCTTTCATGTCCACATGTTTTACTAGCATTTGAAGTAAAAATAAAAGGGTGCTTGGTTTTGCTTAAAGCATAGCAGGGATTACAAAGACAGATATCATGATTAAAATAAAGCCAGCCAGTTCTCTTTAGTGACAGGAGGTAGTGACACCCTACTCACTTCGCCACCTTCGGAAAGGAGTTGACCCCTCCTCCCACAGCTTCATATTGGGACTATGAGCCTCACATTTCCAGGGAGCAGGGGCAGAGGCCTTCCAGTGGAGGGGGGCTGGATACAAACATTTAAAAGCCTAATTTTGCAATAAGACCTCAGGGAATTTTTTTTATTTTGTTCTGAGTTTGTTTTCCTGCCAATTGCTCACTTCCCTTTCTCAATCATTAGTCTTTTCCAAGATTTAATCCAATAATTGAAATGTTATTAAGACTTTCATTGATTATTTTCCTGATACAGATTGTCACAAGACTGTTGAAGAAATCATGCTCACTAAAATTTCTTTCCCTGAGTTTTCCACAGCCTGTTTTCTGATTATACTGTTGGATGACTGCAGAACCACTGATTTAATTTTGAGCTTCTATGATAAAATTTAAACTAGAGATGAGTTCCTATCCATTTTATTGGCTCATCTGCCAGATTCTGTTTCCCTTGAAAAAACTTCAATAAGGGATAAGAGTCCTGAATCCTGGAATTCCACTACAAGTTGACCTCAAATATCTTTACTTTGCCAATGATGAATCACACATTCTCACTTGAGTCCACTAACACAGATATTCAAATCCTCACGTGGGTATTCAAGAATCAAAGAGTAGTTTGGGTTGAAAGGGACCTTTAAAGATCATCTATAGTCCAACCCATCTGGCACCGCGAGGGACACCTTTCACTGGACCAGGTTACTCAAAGCCCCATCCAATCCAACCTTGAACATTTCCAGTGATGAGGCCTCCACAACTTCTCTGGACAATCTGTTCCAGTCTCTCACCACCCTCATGCTGAGTAGGGAAGTAGAGAACTTCTTCCTTATGTCCAATCTAAATCTACTCCCTTGTAGTTAAAACTGCTAGCCCCTTGTGTTATCACTACATGGCCCTGATAAAAGTCTGTCCACATCTTTCTTATAAGCTCCCTTCAAGTATTGAAAGGCTGCAGTAACATCTTCCAGGAGCTTTCACTTCTCCAGGTTGAACATCCCAAATTTTCTCAGACTTTTTTTCATAATGGAGGTGTTGCAGCCTTCTGACCACTTTTGTTGCCTTCCTCTGGACCCACTCCAACAGGTCCATGGCTGTCTTGTGGTGAGGGCCCAGAGCTGGTTGCCATTCTTCAAGTGTGATCTCAGGAAAAGTCACAGGCATCCGGAGTGCCCATGTAAGTCAGTATGAAAAAAAAAAAACAAACACACACACAAAACCAAAAAAAAAACAAAAAAGAGAAACCCACCCCAAAGAAAACAAAACTAGAATCATAACATTATATATGTATTTTACAGTCTATGTTACATCTATCTGAAAATTCCAGGTTTAGACATGTTTAGTGTTCAATCATCAGGAAGGAATGAGGTATTCATAAAGTAGTAGAGTAACAAATGCAGTCTTCAAGATCTGTATTAGACAGCAGTCTGGAAGTACAATTGTAATGTGTAACTGCATGGTACTTAATAATTTTCAAGGGAATCACCTTAAAATTGAAAACATGGTAGCAAAGTACTGTGGATTTTCAGTGTCACTCTTGCACACATCATTGTTTTTCAAGGGGTTAAAAGCACCACATCTCAAATTGCACAAAGATTCTCCTGTGCTATGACATTAAAATCTCAGAGAAGAGGAAGGTTATACCTACACTGAAGTGTTTGGACAATGCTCTCAGACACATGATGTGATTTTTGGAGTGTTCCAGTCCAGAGCCAGAAGTTTGACTCGATGATCCTTGTCGGTCCCTTCCAACTCAGGATATTATATGACTCTATAAACAACTGAGGTAGTACGGCACATAAAATGCAAAGTACATATGAACAATTAAAATGTCACTCTCTGCATTTTAATTTTCCCTTGTAAGGTGCAGACAGGTTCCAAAACACATTTTGAGTGAAAGTTTGTGAAGATTGCCATGTGTGTTTTGGTTCAGTACTGATAACTAAACTTAATGGGGTTTTTGAGACAGACTTAAAACACGGGCCAGTGTTGTGAAAGCACCTCCATAGTTATTGCAAGTGTTAGTCTAATGTACTTTAGGAGGATTTACACCTTTATTTGTCATCTTCTAGTAAAAGAAAAAACTGTATGTAAATCTGTGGGTTCCTTTAATATTGCATTGTCTTATGAATAAGTTTAAAACCAATTTATTCCTTTAAATCTCTATGGACACATGCCCATTTACTGAAGAGTTTGTGGTCTTTATCCTAGACCCTTCATGGCCACTTAGGCCTTTCTGTGATAGATACTTGCATTGTAAGAAAAGATGGGTTTCCGTGGGTTTATTGTTTTCCTCTCTTGTCATCCATCTCTGCTGAAGAAGGTGGAGAAAAGGTGTGGCTCTGGCTCACCTCCCACTCTGTTGGAAAGATAAACTATGCCAACAGGCTGGACAGCAAGTGCTGAGGCAGACACCAGCTGCTGCCAAGAGAGCTCTTGCCATGGGGCCAGAGGAGGAACCAAGCACAGCCCTTTGCATCACAGTTTGTTTTCTGGGCTGTCCCTGAAGCGACACAGCACTGTATCACCCTGTGTTGCAAATTCACTGGAAGCTTTGTAATCTGGTTATCCTAGTCTGCAACCATGAACTGCAGGAAAGTAGTTCTCTTTATTTATAAATTAGATGTAATCCACACTTATTTTTCCAGAAGACCTCTAAGGAGCTAATTTTGTATTCTTAATACCCTGAACTGGAGGTAATTTTCATGCTGTACATTTTCTGGATACCTGCAGATGACTCACTTGAAGAAAGGGAGTGTTGTTTCATTTGAATTATGTAATCATTTATACCCCTCCCCTTGACTGAGATTGCAGGGTGAGGAAAGCTGACATGCCAGGAGAAGACAGAGAAATAAAAAGGTTCCAAAGGTTCATCAACCACATCATGTCAGGTACAGGATGTTTAAAGCACATGGCAGACTTTTTACCTTCACGTTGTCTTTTAGGGGCCAGTAAACAGCAGATTCCTGTGAAGATTCATGTAGCACCAGTACAACTAGCTAGAGGTAGGCTTAAGAGGTGATTAACTTCACATTCAAAAGAAAGAGGGGAGCAAATGAGAGAAGAAAAGTTGTGTAGAACCACCAGTCATTACTGCCCATGCTTGCAAGTGATGCAAAAGATTTAGAAAAAAACAGTTGGAATCAGTAGAAAATCTCTCAATATCAGTTGGCTTTGGTTCAGCACAGTGATGTTGTCCAGATAATCCATATTTCCTCCACCCCAGACAGTTTCTCCAATCCCTTCCTTGATAATTCAAGGAGAGTTTTTTGGTTTCTAACTATGTGTTGCTTACAGGAGCAGGGGGAGGAAGGTGACCACAACCCTTTCTGAAGAGAGAAGTGCTACTCTGTCTTGTCCCTGCACAACCATGTCTGCCCAATGACACCGTGGTGAAACAATTGCGTACTTGTGTACTTCATTTTGGACCAAGACCTTCTGGATTTGTACAATCAGACATCTTTGGAGGATCTCCTTCATCTTCCTTTGCCATAACTAGCTAACCTCTATCTTCTGGAAAAAGAAGTAAGCAGCAGGATTGGCCTCAAGGTATGTTAGCAAAAAGAAAAGTATTACTGTCTTTTAACTTATTGATATCAAAGTGTAAAGCCTACAAAATGTACGAAAGGAGAGTTAATAAGCCTTTGCTGGCCTCAGAGGGTAGGTGATGGGAAAGCCACCCTTCACACCACTGATTATATCATGACATGATGCAGGCTAGAAAAAATTTATTGTATTTGATGTCAATCCAAATATGTTCAGAAAGAATTCGTCAAGGTAAGGAGGTAAGTTATGTTCTTATTTACTCCCTCATATTTTTGACTTAGGTCTGAATTATATATAAGGCTTTATGTATGTCAGATATCATCTGCCATCTTCAGATGCTTTCCTGATAATAGTATCCATTGAAGTTCTATCCTTCAGGGCTATGAGTCTCATATTAATACCATTTAGTGATTTCAGCAGGTTCATGAGGTCTGCACTTGGGGAGGAAATGAGTAAAAGGTAGGCCTTTGGGAGTGCATGTAGTAATTTATCAGGAAGCAGCTATTCAAGTCCCTGTTCAGTTCATGGAGAATTCTAGAGATGATATATCTCAAAGGGTCTTTTTTTCCCTGAAGAATTAAGGAATATAAGTTGAATCTAATATTGGTGACGTTCCATATGCATATACATCTTTGTGCACTTTGAGTTGTTGGTAAACTAAGGCAATCACAAATTAGGTAACTCAACAGAAATAGTAGCAGCACCGAGCCTGATACTTTTGCTTTTCTTTGCATAAGTAGATGTGTATTTGTCTTTATGCATAGCATGTTAATTTTGATTTAAACACAGAACCAAATCCTGTTTTCATTTGTGTTGCTATCAATCAGGATAAACTGAGAGGTGCATCAGCTGATGCAAGTGTGAGATGAGAATTATGTAATCAATTATGAAATTCTACAAAATCTCTGTTGTAATTTATCCATCCTGAAATTTGAAAATGAAACCTGGATATACCACTACCTCCTAACCATGGAAACTTTCTAAATTTCAGTGAAATATTGCACTGAAAAAAAAAAAAAAAACCAAAACCAAACCACCATTTAAAAGTGGTAGAAGTTTAACCCAGCCTGTGAGGTAAAACATAGTTGTGGACAATGTTAATAAAGTTTATCTCATACAGTGTTAAATATTTACAGAGAGGACTGTCAGTGCATATAATTCTGATTATAGCATGACTATATTATGTATATCAAAATAGAAATAGCCTCCTTGATATAGAAACCCTTACACTGAATGTTCAATACAGACATAGCTCACTTGAGAACTGCTTTCTAAGGGCATTTGGCACTAACTTTAAGAATGATTCCAGGAGTTAGTAGCTGAAGCCCCAGTGTTTCAAAGGTAGATGGTGCTCCTCACTGCCATCGCTTTCAGCTCCAACTGTGCCTGTTAATTGGAGAGCTGGGTACAATGTCTGGGAGAGGTGCAGGCTGGTTGCAGTGGTGGAGACGTGATGTTGCATATGCAGTTTGTTGCACAAGGAACACCGGGATCGTGCCACATCTGCTGCTTACATAGGAGCTTTCTGTTTTATTGCGGTGCTAAACCATGCATGGAGCGTCCCTTCTGCCATCTTCCTGTCAGTCCTGCCCAACTTTACAAAAGCCTGGCCTGTCTGTACTCCACTAACTGGAAAACGACCTGCCAAAGTGCTGTACTATGACTTCACGCCACTTCTAAATGAAGTGTTTTCAGAGCTGTGGAAAGTTATTTTCACAGAAGCCTCATTAAGTTTCCCTTTCCGATAGTTCTGCTGGGCTGAGTGGCATAAGATCTCTACTTCTCTTTCACAAATATTCTGAAAGAGAGGGTAATTCTAAGCATTGTACAACTTACTTTCATTCTTACCACAGAAAGAGGTAAGGATGAAGGGAATTTTAGTGGCACCAGCATCTGTGAGGTGGTGAATTGCATCTCTGAAATGCTGCTTTCACAACCTCAGACTCTCCTTGGCATGGCAAACAAAGAGCAAAAACCTCACAGAGAGGAATGGCTGTAGCTGGGTCACCATGACCAGCAGACCAAGTAGTATTACTCAGCTCAGTACAATGAAGATAAGCTTACACAAATTAGTTAGTGTTTTGGTTCAAATTTGTTTTGTAAGGTAGTCAAGATTTTCCAAAGGCTTTTTTAAGTCATATAATATGACATGGTCTTGAAAACTGATTTCATATTTTCCCCTCTCTGACACTGTTCAGAGAAGTATGTTCTCACTGTTTAGATGAGTTTGAGTCACACCACTCTTCAGTTTTGGAAAACATCTTACATTAGCATCTGGCCTAGGAAGGTTCTCACCACAGCTGAGCCCAAGAACATGAGCTTTGGCCCACTGGGTCTGTCCAGGTAAATATTCTTTCATTAATGTCAGTTCAATTGCAGACTAGGGCTTGAGTTTCAAATACTGAAAAAAGTGCACATAGGAGGAATAGTAGAAAAGGGAGGAAATTGTAGGGCAACTGTCCAAAATATATAGAACAAAATGTTAAGGAAAACAACTGTGGTGAAAAAAAAAGAATAAGCATGTAATTAATATCCAACCTTTAAAACAAAATCCCCAAAGTTCTACGGTTCTTACATTCAAGATTGTGTGACCATATTATAGAGATGTATCAGCTTCAGTCTGGATTATGTAGTTGTCTGCTGTGTCCACTTTTAGACACATTTAAAATAACTTTGAAAAATCTTCCCTTCTATTTTTTTTCTTTTTTTTTTTTTTTTTTTGCTGTGGATAGCAAAGTAACGGAATTTTGTGAGTTTGAGGCTACACAGCTCCAATTGCTCTAATTACACAGCCAGGAATTTTACAATTGTACAGTAAGTCAACTCTCTTACAGGGACTAATGCTTAAATTGCAACTTCTAGATTGCTGAGAATGGGAAAAGGATTTATGTGGTTAAAGATGTGTGTTTGCAATTAACTAAACCTAACCGCACTAACTAGCACAATTTTTTCTTGCTATAAATTAGAGTTTGTTATTTTTGCTTTGGTTTTTAAGCTCAAACCTGGTTTCTGATTTTAAGATGGTCCTCAAACAGTGGAATCACAGGAAAAGATTACATGCTAGACTAGAGAAAAAGCTTGGTTAACTGGTGCATGTTAGCTAATGCTGAGCTAATTTTAACCTCTTTTTGCTACCTTATAAACAAATTCTCTGGTATTACACTCATCTTACTAGATTCCTTACATGTTCAGTTACGCTTATACTATAAACTCAAATTCCTGAAATATTACAGGCCAGTTTTAGCAGAAGAAAAATGCAGCCTTAAAGGTTTGATTCACTACCAGCAGTGAAGGTGAGAAAATATAGGAATAATTTTTAAAGACCGTACAAAAGCATTAATGTGAAATTGTTCTGGTGAATATTTTTAAAGGCCTAAACTATTTTTTGTCAAGGATTTTGTCACCTAAATGTTTACATTTTCTTAGGAAATATGTTAAGGAGGCCCATCTAAACAGAGATGAAGCTATGTAGAAATGAAAGGGTTAAAAGCAGTCTAGGGGTGGGGTTGAACATGCCAGTCTCACAGACATTTTATGAGCTTGGCAAATACTCACACAGCCCCTCTCCAAACTATTGCCCTTTGCCTAAAAAATGAGCATAGCACCACGATTGTGGGGATTACAATAAACACTAGAAATACCCCCTTTGCCCTCCTTTTAAGAGCCAGGCCCAATGCCAAAGAGCCTGGAGAAAGGCAGATTCCCATGTTGTATCGCAGAGCATACTCACCACATTTTACCCAGATTTTCCATCAGCCAAATGGGACTGAAGAACAGGAGAATGGGCAGTCGCTTCTGCTGGTGCTGTGAGTTCGGTAATTAATAGGCTTTCACTCTTTTGCTGTGCTATATAAAAAGAAATGAGCATCATAAGCAAATATTATTTTGTTATTTTGTGTTTTACACCTCTGCTCATGTATATCATGGTAGAGTAAAAGTTACAGCTGAGGCAAGAGAAGTTCTTTCAGGTTCTTGAAATAGCTGGTGCAGCATAAATTGCTAATGATGCAAACAAGAAAAGGTTTGGACGGTTCTGCAGAGGTTTGGTTCCTGTGCAGCCTTTGCATCTATTCTAGGATAGGGAAGAGTTCATTAAGATTTCCGAGGAAAAAAGGGGAGATGAAAAATGACTGAATAAATGATGAACAGAGCTATGAAATCAAGTTCCCATGATTTAACAGATCACCATTCATTCCTGGAGCTATGGTAAGTGACAGTGCACAGTTGCTGAACCAATCCACTTGCAAAATAAAGTATGTAACCTAGCCTATTTATTTTCATAAGGGATCAGATTAAGATCATGTATGTGGCTCATTACCATGGCATGTGGCTCAGATGACTGGGGTAATTACTGAACTGTGGCAACTCAGTCAACTCCTACCCATGGTAGCAGGGAAATTAGAGATCCATGTTTTGCTTCTCCAAATTCATGTTTTTGTTTCTCTACCTACAGCTAGGACAGCCAACTGCCTCCCTTGCCCTTAGGCCATCTGTATATGCAGGGATGGAGAGGAGGGAACAGAAGTCAGCATTCTCAACTCTCTGCTGAGGAGATGGGAATTAAGGGAAGACCTCAGGTTGCCAAAGCAAGAAAACATAAAGTTACGGATGGCTATACTACAATACAGTAGTACTTCCCTGTCTGTTACACACTGGGGTAAAATACACAGAAACAGGTATTTTGCTCATAACATAAAAGCCTTGTTAGACAAACAGGCAGTACAGAAAAGGTGAACACGTCCTTTTCTTTTCTGTTACTGGTAAATTAATCCAATGTTTGAATGTTTCAAAACATTTACAGTCAGCCTGGAATGAGGGTTTCTCCAGATAGCAATGCCATCAGCCACATGTAGCTTTTGACCCAGATCTGCCAAGTCTTGCTGGCTGAGGAAGAAACTCTAACTTTTGGAGCCAAAGAAGCTACTTGCATTTACTCTGTCTGATTACTGAACTGGGCAAGACACTCTCCAATGGGCAGAACATGCCCATCAAGTTCAAGCCTGAAGGGATGGAAGTGTTTGGGGAAAGGAGTGACCATTAAGCAGAACCTGTGGGACCATCACAAAGAGAAATGCAAGTCAGGCAGCATCTCCCGTTCCCATCTCAGTTCCTCACCCAAATCTCTCACCGGCACGTCACTCAGTCTGCTTGCTCCTGTCTCATGGTCCCTGTGTTGGCTGGTAGCCTGACCCGTCTGCCATCTCTGCCATCCTCCCACCATGGCCTGGAAAGCAATGTAACGCAAATGGCTAGCTGGAGAGGAGAGAAACTCCTGAAACATCCGAGAGGCCAGGCTGCCCAACGCCGGGCACGCCGGACAGCGGGCATGTACCGCAGTAATACTAGGCAGGCTCCCCCGCCTCCAGCCTTGTTCTCCTTTCACACAAGCGTTAACAATTGATATTCTGGGGAAACGGTGTGAGGGGGATACTCCTAAAACAGCACACACAGATTTTCAGCGCGGTGCCTGAGTTGCCGCGAAGGTTATGCCGGCGGGCGCCCCGCACCTCCCGGGCTGTGGGTCTGCCTTCCCCATCATGGGCTCGTGCCGCTGGAAGGAAAACCCGGGAGAAGCCTGCATTGCCATGACTGCCCGGTCAGCCACGCCAGCCCCTCTTCTTGATCAAAGTCGCTGGTAGTTTTCAAGTAGTTGTTTGTGCCGCCTCCGAAAGAAGAAAAAAACATCTGTAAGAACAGGGATGACGAGAAACGTGCCGGAGGTGGCAGCGCCAGG